>NC_034595.1:89147316-89159234 GCF_900095145.1 Mus pahari
CACACACACACACACACACACACTTCAATAACAAAGAGAAAATGAGAACCTTAGCAAAGACAGCTTTTTAATCTGTGTTTTAAGGCTTCTCTGTCAGAAGAAAATTTAGGTGTCAGGGGTACCGTGTCCAGCACAGCTTAAGAACAGCTCTGACTAGCCAAGACAGATGCGTGGACAGCAGAGTTTGTTTGGGCAACTTAGGCTCTTTGGTGGAAGATTTGTAGCATCCTGGAAGCTCAGCATGTTTTTGATGTCACACACAGATGAACGAGGAGGCAGAGTTAGCTCATCTCAGGAGGAGCCGTCTCTGTAGGGGAGTAGCCTACAGGCCATAAGCATGTTGGGGAAAGGCCGTGGAGGACATACCTTCCTATACTACCAGTATTCACACATGGCCCAGACAGGAAGGCTTAGCCATTTCCCTCTGGGTCTGAGGCTGTGGATCCTTGACATGGCATGCATTTATACTCTCAGGGCTTCCTTCGTTTCCTAACATCAGGTAGCTATGCAGGCATCGAGGAGCTTGATCCCCAGCACCCATTGAAAAATGCCAGGTCATTGTGCATACTTATCTCCCAGCGCTGGGGATTCAGAGAATGAAAGATCCGGAAAGCTTGCTGGCCGGCAAGCTAGCCTGATTAGTAAATTCCAGGCCAGTGAGAGACCCTGTTTCAAAACAAAGTAGATGGGTGTTCCTTAGAGACAAACACAAGGTTTTTTTCTGACCTACACATGCATACACCTACATACATACATGTACACACATGACTACACACACACACACACACACACACACACACACACACACACACAAGAGAATACTTAACAGATCCTATCATCCAGAAGTGAACTTGCTAAGGAGAGATGAGTTATCTCACAAGAGCTGCCAGGGCTCTGAGCTCTGGTTTGAAGCCCAGCTCTGTAGACGGGACAAGGCTATGGTGCCATTTAGAAGGCAAAGGGCTATAGAGAGGCTTACTGTCTCCAACCCCATAAGTAATAATTGGAGGGACCATAAAACCAGAACATTGCCAAGTTTGCCTCTGATTTGACAGGAAATGCAGACGTTGACAAGCCAGAGTGCAGCATTGGTGGGCTCTGCACTCTCGTACTAAACAGACAACCTGGGAAGGACACTAGGTTGAAGCAGTTCTCAAATAGAAATGACAAAGCTCTTACAAATCCAAATCCTGAGACACCTGGGCTTGGGCATCACACCAGCACATGGAATTCTACCTCCTGGGACCTGAGCTAGGATCTGCAGGTTGAAATCAGTCTGGGCTATGTGGTAAGGTACTTCAGGAAACCTGAAGAACCTAAAACAAGCTGTAGCATAACCAGTAAGGACATAACCTGCTGATGCATAGAACCCAGAACCCAGGGGCCAGAGACAGGGTATCTCCGGGAATTTAAAGACATCCAGGTCTACATCAAGCTCCGTCCAGGGCTACCCTATCTCAACATACAGAAAAGAAACACAGCAGATTAAGTCCGGGCATTGAGCCCGTTCCTCTGCGGTCTGTGATGATTGAGATGTGTACTATGGTAGCTTCTTGAAACCCCAGCTGTTTAGGAGCTGTAGTCTAGGCGCACTAGGGATATGCTCAAAAGTACAACCTGCAGCTGGAGCTATGGCTGCCCCTTGACCTCTGCCTCCCAGTGCTGGGATCATAGCGTAGGCTACTATACCCAGTGCAACTCAAGTATGTGTAAGTCTAGTATGTGTCAATTATACATGGAACATAGTCACTCCTCTTTAAAGATTTGTGCATTCCTTTTATGTAAGAATGTTATACCCACACGTCTGTGCACCACATGTGTGTCTGTTGCCCAGAAAGGGCATCAGATCCCCTAGAACTGGAGTTACAGACAGTGAGGAGTCAGAGTTGTGTGCTAGAAACTATGCCCAGGTCTTCTACAGCTCAACCACTAAGCCATTGTCCTCATCTACCCCACCCCTGTTTTTAATACATATTATCTAAACCGTGGAGAGCTCATTTGCCTAGAGTGAAACAAGGAACCACGAATGAGCGGTACGTACGTCTGTTACGTCGCACACTTGTATTTAGAAGAAAGGAAAAGCTATAAATCAATTTGAGCTTCAGCCATATGAAGTGCAAGCTGTAGACCAGGTCACCCGTGTGTTCAGGAGGCTGAAGCTGAGCAATGGTGTGAGACTGGCCTGAGGTACACAGCTGAGCCTGTCTGAGTCACAAAAGGCAGATGAGGGAGAGGAAGGGGTTGAGCGTGAGTTCTGTGAGCAGGGCACTTGCTGAGCTGGGAAGGGGCGGGGACCAGGCAGGAGAGAGAGAAGGTGAACGCAGGCAGAAAGGAAACTGCTAAGCCGGGCCCAGCTCCATGAGGCTGAGGGAAGCGCATGTGTCTGTGAGCGGGTGAAGCCGCTCCACTCTAGCCAGGCAGAGCAGGAGCAAGTCAGAGAAGGCAGCAGGGAGCACTGCTGCAATGGGACAGGTGACACTGAATTCTGTCCCAGAGAGCGAGGAGAACACATGAGTACCTTTCATGCAGTACATTCATTAACCTTCTTGACGCAAACAAATGCCTAGGACAGAAATTGGGTTTGTCGTTCACAGTGTCCTACACAGAACACTCAAGGGACCCTGGTTTTAAAGACTAAATACTGGACTCCAGAGTGACATCAGTTGTAGAAAACCAATGAGGGCCACCTATTTCCCTGAAGCCGCACAAACCTTGGTCCCTGCACTGATCGGAATGGGCTAATCTCTGAGGTCAAGGCTAGCCTGGGCCACATAGTGAGTTTTCGTTTTTTTTTTTGTTTTTTTTTTTTTAAGATTTATTTATTTATTATATGTAAGTACACTGTAGCTGTCTTCAGACACTCCATTGTTATGGATGGTTGTGAGCTACCATGTGGTTGCTGGGATTTGAACTCATGACCTTCGGAAGAGCAGTCTGTGCTTTTACCCGCTGAGCCATCTCACCAGCCCAAAAATTTGTTCTTGAACACAGGAAAATGAAGTGATTGATCCATATCAACCTGTGCTTCAGGCTAAGTCAAGGGACATTGGGAAGTAGTATAGAGTCATACACAGTTGTTCTGGGGATGTCAAATCGGCATCTGGCTACAGTTGCTTGCCCGTTGTTGCTGGTGATTTAAGGCACATGGAGTGAAGCATGGTAACCCAGTCCTTGGGAGGTAGTGTTAGAGGAAATCAGGGATTAAAGGTTACCCTTGGCAGCAAATGAGCTGGAAGCCAGCCTGGGCTGTGAGACCCCTCGGTCAAACCCAGCAGCAGCAAAAGATGTTTTTGGTCTACGCAGGTCTAAGCAGAAAGCCTTGCCCTCTGGCTACCGGGGAGGGGTAACTTTCAGGCTCACAGTGAGCACTGCCTGTCAGTGGTGAAGCTCTGTTTTCAGTCACTCGGAGCCCCTGAGCCATTTCTCTGTCCCCTAAATACAATATTTTTGAAAGGTTGGAACCTCATCAGATACTAATGAAGTGACAGTCTTTGACAGTTCCGTCACAGTGGCATCTGCTGCTCATTCTTTCTCAGACAGAGCGAGGCCATGGCTGCCTTTCCTTTCCATGTAATCGCCACAGTGAAAATCCCATGACCTTGTGTAATTGCCACAGTGAACAATCTCAGTGTCTCATATTTGGTTCCAGAAGTTGGACTTCACGGAGTCAGAAGGGCCGTGCTCCTCTGAAGCACTGTCAAAGAAGGAGCTGTCTGCCGAGGAGCTGTCTCAGCGCCTGGAGAAGCTCATCATGGAGGACAAAGCAGACGACGAGCGGATCTTTGACTGGGTGGAGGTACAGACACGGGCTGTGCTCTGTGGTCTCTGCAGAGTGGCCAGTGGGTCCTCAGAGTTCACATTGCCGTTCTTTTCTTCATACCTATTACTTTTGATGCACCAGTAGCCTTTGTGCCTGTATGTATACAGTGCCTTTGAAATTCAAAGACCGTTTTTATAACTGCTCAGTCGTTTTTACTCTTTCTATTTTTTTTTATTAGGTTTTTGAGACGGGGTCTCATTATGTGTAGTCCTGGCTGGCCTGAACTTTGCTAAGTAAACCAGGCTGGCCTCAAATCCATAGAGATCGTCCTGCCTCTGCTGGTGTATAACACCATGCCCAGGCAGTTTCAGACTTGCTTGCTTGCTTGCCTTCTTTTTTTATGCTTTGCTTTTTATGTATACAGCATCTGCCTGCATGCATGCCTACACACCAGAAGAGGGAACCAGCACCATGTGGTTCTGGGAATTAAACTCCAGACCTCTGGAAGAGCAGTCAGTGGTCTTAACCACTGAGCCATCTCTCCAGGCAATTTCAGTCTTTAACACGTAAAACCTATTCAGAGCACAACCCATTTCCCTGATTTTCAATTCATTAGAATTCATTCCACATTCTGTCACATGTCTACTACCCCAGATAAATTTAATTAGCGGCATGCAGCTACTATGACATACATTGGCTTACATTTTCAAGTCAGTGACTTGAGAATTTTACCCTTTGCCTTAAGTCTTAGAGTCTGCATGTGTTTAGCCTGTTTGCTGTGTTCTTTAAGTAGCAGTGCTTTTCCATGAAGAACACTTACATGCTTTTCATGAGGTCACAGAAGCAGACTCTTATAAGTCTCTTATAAGAAGAGACTCTTAAAAGTCTCTCTTCTGGGGCTGGTGAGATGGCTCAGTAGGTAAGAGCACCCGACTGCTCTTCCGAAGGTCCGGAGTTCAAATCCCAGCAACCACATGGTGGCTCACAACCATCCGTAACAAGATCTGATGCCCTCTTCTGGAGTGTCTGAAGACAGCTACAATGTACTTAAATATAATAAATAAATAAATCTAAAAAAAAAATTTTAAAAAAAAATAAAAAGTCTCTCTTCTGCTCTTCTAGAATCTCCCTTAGCCCACTGTGTGTGTCCGCTGTGATCTTTAGCCACTCCAGGCACTGAGAAATAGAGACCCTAGTTCTCTCCCTGTCTGTGCAGAGTAATCTTTTCTTGAAGTCTTTCATTCTCTCATTTTTAATCAGAGAGAGAGAAACCGACAGACAGACACAGACTTAGTGTTTTATTCTTTGTGTTTGGTTGTTTTACCTGCATGTATGTCTACACCACCTCTATGTCTGGTGCCCAAAGAGGCCAGAAGAATGTTAGATCACTAGAACTGGAGTCACAAGTTGTTATGAACACCCATGTAGGTTCTGGGAATCGAACCCCCAGTCCTCTCCAAAAGCAGCAAGTTCCTTAACTCCTGAGCTGCCTGCCCAGCCCTTAATCACCGCTTTTTTATGTGCAGGCTGTGGTTGGCAGCCCCACATGAGGACAAGGATCCAAACTCTGAGGTTTCTTTGGCTAAGAGGGGGTTTTTATGGTTTGTTTGGTTTGGTTTTTCTTTGGTTTGGTTTGGATTTTTAGTTTTTGGTTTTTTGAGACAGGGTTTCTCTGTGTAAACAGCCCTGGCTGTCCTGGAACTCTTTATAGATCCTGCTGCCTCTGCCTCCCAACTGTTGGGATTAAAGGCGTGCAACATTACCACATGACCAAACGCTCTCTATTTTTCTATCTATGCTTTATTTATTCATTTATTTTGTGTATATGAATACATTGTAGCTGTCTTCAGACACACCAGAAGAGGGCCTTGAATCCCATTACAGATGGTTGTATGCCACCGTGTGGTTGCTGGGAATTGAACTCAGGACCTCTGGAAGAGCAGATCCTCCTGAAATCTTTATGTCCAGATCCTTATGGGTTATTCTTACCAAAAAACAGCCCAGGCTTCCTGCATTCCTTTGAAAGCTGCTTGTGGTGTCTGAACCTGGTCAGCATCTGGCAGCCAGCATAGGTCAGGAGGTGTATTGCATAGGTGTATTGCATAGGTTTGGGGTTTTTTTCTTCTGAGGCAGAGTCACATGTTACCTGGGGTGGACTCCATACTCTGTCTCCAAAGATTTTTCTGGTAAGAATAACTCAATCTCATGTATACAACAAAGCTTAAAATGTGATTATATCAAGCCTTTGTAAAGTTCACCTTCCATAGATTCTGTAGATTGACAAGCTTCTAATGAGGGTGGAGCCCAATCAGTCACCAGGCTCTTAACCTGTCCAGCCCCAGCCTTCTGGGAGGCTAACAGGTGTGCATTCTTTGATTTGAAGGACAACCCCACACGCTAAAGTTCCTGGTTCCTTCAGTGCTTATCTGTGACTCCCACGGCATAACCATGATCTCTTTCCTAGTCTTTTTAATCTATTTATGTATAATTTATTCTTGGAAAGTGGCTAAGCTAACTACTATACCACCGCACAGTTAATTCTTGAACTCGGTAGCCTCAGCCTTGGCCTGGTTTGTAAGGCATGCCAGATGTTAGAGTTTTGCATCAATCCCTTCATGTTTTTCCATACATGAACCATATGTAAGTGACTATGGTAATTTTACTTTTTTGTTACTCTTCTTTATTATAATACATGTTTTCTTACCAAAAACATTGCACATATTTGACTGCTCTTATGTTGTGATGTGCAGTGGTTTCTTTAGAATTCAAGTTAGTTTTGTTTTAAGAATTTATGCTGTTTCATGCTATTCTTTCCCCTCCCCCAACTCCCCAAACCTCCCCTCAGCGCCCACTCAGCTTCATAGGGTGGTTTGGTTATTGGATGGTTGGTTTGTTGGTCCTTTTGAGAAAGTTGTGTAGCTCTGGTTGTCCTGGAACTCACTCTGTAGATCAAGCTGGCCTCAAACTCACAGAGATCTGCCTGCCTCTGCCTCCTGAGTGCTGGGATTAAAGGTGTGCTGCACCACACCCTTCTCGCTTCATGTTTTATGTCTGTGTCTATTCTGGCAAGCAGGCTAAGCAGGTAAAAGCACTTACTGCCAAGTCGGACCTGAGTTCAATCCCCAGAATTCCTGTGATAGGAGAGACCAACTCCTGCCTGTGGCTCCTACAGACAGTGCCATGGGTGTCGACCCTAATCAACACAATCAATAAATGTAAAAAATTATTTGCTTTTTTAAAGAGAAAACAAAGGATAGACATCGACCACTGTAACTTGCATTTAATAAAGATAACTTCTTTTCAAAGCAAGATAGGAAAGTAGGAAACTAAGTCAGTAGCTGAGCTCTCAGGGCCCTTGTCTGGGCCGCTCTGAGTCTGGCTTGTCTGGGCCGTGCTCTGCGGCAGACAGCTCTTCCTTCCTCCCCTCTTCCTCCTCCTCCTCCTCCTGTTCCACAGTTGCACTTAATCTGTAGTCTTTGGCAGTTTTCTCCCATCTCTGTCCAGCTGTTTGATGCTGGAATTTGGGTGGTTGGTTTTACTTGTACAAGGGAGGGGCGATTTGTTTTCTCGTCTCCCTTGAGAAGGGAAGCATGGCGATTGTGGGCAGAGTAAGAAGTTCCTCTCACCAGAGTGGCTGCCAGAGTGTTTTTTCTCAGACTGTGCAAGCCCATTGCAATAACATTACCTTCTGTTTTCCCCTCCAGGCTAATCTCGACGAAAGCCAGATGAGTTCGCCTACATTCCTTAGAGCTTTAATGACGGCCGTTTGCAAAGCAGCTATCATAGGTGAGCGACGTTTGTTGAGAGTAGTTCTGAATATCTGAAGTACAGATTGTCGGCTGTACATTGCAGGATCTCACTTTATGTTGTCTTGAAACTTGCAGTTACTGTGCAGATGTTGGCATCATGTCATGCCACCTGCTGTGGCAGTCATGGGGGCGAATAGTTAATCTCTCCATAAGAACCAGGTCTGAATCGCACCTGCATACTCATGTTCTGCAGTTGGTCTCTGGGTCCAGCAGATTTTGTTCCTTCCTCTTCATCCTCAAGGCCATGTCTTCATGAATTTGAGGCTAACCTCAAATTGACTGTGTAGCTCAGGATGGCATTGAACTCCTCATTCTCCTTATGCCTTGCATGTGTTAAAATTATAGGTATATGTGACCAATTCTCGCTTGTGGGTTAAATAAATATCATGCTGTATAAACATGAGCACTATATGAACCATCGGGCTATAGCTCCATCTCCTAGTTTTGTTTTATTGCATTTTTAAAGTATTGGCTTAAATTCCTACATTATTAGTAATACTTTGATTGACATGACAGCTTATAACAGTACACATTTGAATATTACACATTGTAGGATACACAGTGATGTTTTAATAAGCATCTACAATGTGGACAGTGTTTAGATCAAGCTATTCAGCATACCACCTATCAGCCCTCCGACTTTATGATAAGACATTTGATCACTGTGGATCTCTTACGTTGTCATAAAGTCTTGGTGCTGTTTCATTATAATTACGAATAAATGGATCAAAGTCTGAGGGGAGTGTGCACTCAGCATGTTTTTCCCCTCCATGTTTTGTAGCAGGTTTTATAAAATGGACTGTTAAAAATGCACTGGTGCCAGAGGCTTGTAGTCCCAGCTGTCTGGAAAGCTGCGGTAGCAGGATCAGAAGAAAAGGGGCCTCTAAGGCCACTAAGGAACTTAGTGAGACGCTGTTTCAAAATGAAAAATCCAGAGAGGGCTGGAGATGTTAGCTCAGTGGAAAGTGCTTGCCTGGTGTGTGAGACACTTGGTCCAGACCCCAGTACCACCCTGCATGGATAGTCTTTGCTTTGGGCCCCTTTTCCGACTTTCCTAGCTGTGCCTGTCTGTCTGCTGTGCTTAGAACGCAGGGGTGGCTCTGTGATAACACCTGGTTCTTACGTCCCTCCAGCTGACTGCTCTACCTTCCGAGTGGACACTACTGTGATCAAGCAGAGAGTGCCCATCTTACTCAAGTACCTAGACTCGGACACAGAGAAGGAACTGCAAGCACTTTATGCACTACAAGCATCCATAGTAAAACTTGACCAACCTGCCAGTAAGTTTCTATCTTGGTTCCCCAACCAGGGAGAACTGGAGGCCTTGAAAAATGATTTGGGGTTAAGACATGGCATTAGGTTAGGGAGGCAGAGGCAGTTAGATCTCATGAATTCCAGGTCAGCCTGGTCCACAGAGTGAGTTCCAATACAACCTGTCTCAAAGAAAACAAACAAGCAACAGAAGTAGTAGTAGTAGTTAGGGACCTGAGAGATGGCTCGGTGGTTAAGCACACTGGCTGCGTTTTGAGTGGACCCCTGGGTTCAGTTCCCTGCACCTACAATGGCCACTCCCAACTATCTGAAACTCCAGTCCCAGGAGGTTAAGCACCCTCTTCTAGTCTCCATAGCCACCAGGCATGCACATGGGAAGGTGGACATACATGTAGGCAAAACACCCACACACAGTAAAATATTTAAGAACATAAAGTATAATTCGTGGGTGGCCAGCTCTCCCCCATTGTCCCAGCACATGGCGTGGCTAGGGCACGAGGACCATGACCTCAAGGCCAGCGTGGGCTACAGCCTGGTGAGAATATACTTGAAAAAAGTCAAACTAGTGTAGAGAGCCGGTCCTCTCCATAGGCCAGGTCTAACGGGCCTCCTTCACAGGGCCTACTCTGCCCCGTGTGCAAGCCGGACACCCTGAGATTCTGAGACCGTGGTGCAGGCTGAGAAGTGAACCTTTCATTTTATTTAATCTCCATTAAGTAGCCACATGTGAACATTAGATGCATATACAACAGCCTTGAGCATGGCTGATGATCTCAGCATCCTATGCCACTGGTGTTTACCAAGGCATCAGTTATACCGGCGCACACATGCACGCACCCACCCCTGGTGTTAGATGCTGGCCATGAACTCTTGACATCTACAGGAAGTTTCACAGACTGTACACATGTCTGGGGAGGCTTATTGTGCTTTTTGTCCTTCTAAGTGAAAGTGCAGGGCTGGTGAGATGACTCGGTAGTTAAAAGCACTGACTGCTCTTCCTGAGGTTCTGAGTTCAATTCCCAGCAACTAAATGGTGGCACACAACCATCTGTAATGGAATCCAGTGACCTCTTCTGGTGTGTCTGAACATAGCAATAGTGCACTCATAAATAAAATAAGAGTTCTTTGGGAAAAAAAAAAGAAAGAAAGAAAGAAAAAAAGGGAAGAGAAAGAAAGTGAAAGTGCTCCTGAGTCTAAAACAAGTTATTCTCAGAGTTTAATAACCCAAGAGGCATTCAAGTCTGGACCCAGAAGTATAGCTGATCCCCTCTCGACGTTGTGTAAGGTCATTTAATAGGGTGGCAGTCTTCCTTTTCTGAGTTGTATGGGAGGGGACACTAGCTTCTCAGATGACAAGTTGTCTGATGAAATTGGTGCTGTGTTTACATTAGGCCCTCCTTGTGGAGCTGCTGGTATGGAAACCTGCCCCCATCAAACTTGTAACCACCCCCATTGGACTCGTGGCCCCCCTCTCCATTTCCCTGTTGGATAAGCAGAGCTTTGTTGTTGTTAGCAGGAGGGAGGCGTGATTTATTTCAGTGTTAAGATCATGTAATTACAAATATTAATCTAAAATTTAATACGGCTCTTTCCGACTCGTTATCGGCATTTCTTGTTCATCATGGCCTACTGTATTAGCATGGTGGTCTGGAAGCTGGCCTCCAGCGAAGCACACAAGTCATGTGGGATGGTGCACACATTTATCTCAGTGCTCAGTGGACAGAGTCCATGGGTCTCTAGAGAATTCAGGGCCAGCCTGCTCTCTGAAATGAGCTTGTGGCTAGCAGGGCAACATAATGAAACCCTGTCTCAAAAAGGGGCAGGGACACCGACACCTGCCATGGGGAGACTCTGATGTGCTCTGTTCTGAGCTGCACTCCCAGTTCCAAGGACCTTCCTCAAGGGAAGAATAAATAATTTAAAGGAGCTTACTATCTCTACCAACATTTCTTTTTCAAGTAGTCATAGACATTTCCACTGGGAGAACAAAAGAATTCCAATTATCTAAGAGTCCAAAATCTAGAGATCAACTCTGCCTGTGTTGTCATAGAAAGTCAGTCTTTGTTTTTAAATACAGACTTAGAAAGGGGAAAGTTATACTTGTTTTGTTTTTTTTTTTTTTTGTTTTTTGTTTTTTCTTGCCTCTGCCTCCTGAGTGCTAGGACTAAAGTCATGCTCCACCAACAGCACCTTTATATTTAAATTGTGTTTACCCTGATAACTACAAGGTAGTTACTAGTATCCAAACATAGTTGAATTTGAACAAAATAAGAATAAAAAGTAATGTTTTGTCTGCAAATGAGTGTTATATTGCACAGCACCAAGAGTGTGTAGTACACAGTCCTAGAAAGTGAATGTTCGTTCACTTTGCTGATTCACTGCAGTCAGTCATTCATTCATTCACTGACCACATTCAGTCACTCAGTAATTCACATGTCTTTGCTTTTCTTTGCAACTACAATGCTCAAACCCGCGGCTGTTGTCACCTCTTGCAGATTTGCTCCGGATGTTTTTTGATTGCCTGTATGATGAGGAGGTGATATCAGAGGACGCCTTCTACAAATGGGAGAGCAGCAAGGACCCTGCCGAGCAAACTGGGAAGGGCGTGGCCCTCAAATCTGTCACCGCATTTTTCACGTGGCTGCGGGAAGCAGAAGAGGAGTCTGAGGATAACTAATACTTCAAATACACAAACGAAACAAAAGAAACAATTTAAGTATTTTTTTAAAAAGTTTCACGTCTTCGCCAATCACAGTGCAGCAAGGCCAACTCTCGCAGAAACCCCACGTGTGCGCGAGTGGGAGAGGGGACAGGAATCAGGTGATCATGGAGGATAAAGGTCCTGGAACAAGGAAACAGCAAACCTGAGGGCGGGCGCTCCAAAACCAAAATACATGTACTATTTATAGAAAATATTTTCTGTTTTAATCTTTTCTTTTTAAACGAGGACTCATACTTAAAAAAAAACACATTTAGAAAAAAAAAAAGGAAAAAAACAGTTGAACTTTAATTTATTTTAAGGACTGCAAATGCCAGTGTAATTTTTTAATTTGCAGTTTCTGTAAACAACTTGTATA
>NC_034595.1:89160436-89182292 GCF_900095145.1 Mus pahari
CTCACTTTGTAGACCAGGCTGGCCTTGAACTCAGAAATCCGCCTGCCTCTGCCTCCCGAGTGCTGGGATTAAAGGCATGCGCCACCATGCCCGGCCAATTAAATCATTTATTAAAAAGAGAATTTGAAAGGTGCTCTTTAAGGAATGTAAAAAATTGGTCCAACACATGGTAGGAGAGAATCAGTTTCTAAAATAGCCCTCTAACCTCTGCTCCTATGCGCCCGCGCGCACACACACAAAGTGCAAAAAGTCTAAAGCTAAATTCTGCTTTGTAGTAGGAATGGAGCTTAAAGACCTAGTCACTCCTTCAGGCCCTTCCGTGGATGGGAAGCCTCTGATGGACCTGCTGGGTGGCCGCAGTGACTGAGCCGTCTGCTTCCTTCCCGTTTCATGAAGTAGCATTAGGGAATGGAGTCTCTCTTGGCTTTCACCCTACAAAAATGTGTTTAGGATATCAGCCAGGCAGATCCCAAGTAAATACTCTTTGTATTTGTATTTCATGCCCATATAATCTAAGGTTTATGCTGGCTTCTATGTAACAGCGTCCACAGGAGGAGGAGACCTGCCGCCGACTGAGAAGCAGAACATTTCTATTCCACAGTGGTAAAGTGCTTTCCTGGACCTGGCTGAGACCAGCTCAGAACCCTAGCATATGCAGCCACGGAGCCCATCCCTCCGTGGTGAAAAGCCAAGCACTAAACGCCACCCTGGCAGGCACGCACGCGACAGGCTCAGGAAGCAGTTTGGGAGCATCTGGGTGCCTTGGAAGCCTCTGTTTAAAATGTCACCTGGTTGAATGGTTTACCGTTGTCTCTAGGAACCCTGTGCAGAAGATTCCCACCCAGCAAGCTCCCACTAGATGCAGGCTTTCTGAAGGATCTGACAGCAGTGGTGGTAGGGGATAGTGACCACATCTCAGGAATCAGTGGCTCTTCACATTCATCACTGTTATAAATACAATTGTGTAAAAGTGGAGAATTTTTAGTTGTAAGGGTTGGTAAAATAAGTTCTTAACGTGTCTACCACAATAGAAATCTGTCTGGGATGCTGTCCAACGCAGAACCATCATACAGTGTAAGGTAGCCTTTGGGTTTATTGATGCTGTGTTGAAGTGTTTGATAAAATTAGAGCCATTTCCTAAGCAGCATGCCCTTGCCCCAGCACTGGGGTTGGGGGCGGCTGGCAAGATGGAGCGGTAGCTAAGAGACTTGCTGCACATGTCTGAAGACAGAGCTGATTCCCCAACACCTCCATAAAAGCCAAGTGGGGCTGCATGCCAGCTTGTAACTCCAGCACTGTGGGAGGCAGAGGCAGAGGCAGAGGCGGGAGGATGCCTGAGGCTACTGGCCACCAGCCTTCCTGCACTGGCCTCTGCATGCAAAAAAACTAGATGGTGTGCTTCCTTTATTATTCTGTGGGACACAGAAAACTTGCTTGGAGCTCTGGACTACATAGTGAGTTCTAGTTTCAACAATGTGAGAGGTGAAGTTTTGAACAAGGCTGAAACAGAAAACCGGTGCTTTTGTTAGCCCGTACAGCTTTGGGATTGCTACCCTTCGGGCCTCCTCCTGGAAAGCAGAGTCTGGTTGGATCCAGTTTCAAAGGAGTGTGGCATGCTCGGGTGTGGTTAGCTTCTGCCTTTAATTCCAAGGACATGGAAGGCTGACACAGAAGAATGGCTGCAAATTCATGGTCGGCCTGGGCTAAAGGGTGGGATTCAACCTCAGGGGAAACCCGGGCTGGGACGTCTTACTGGTGAGATTGGTTGCTATGCAGGCTTGGGAACCGGAGTTCAAATCTGCAGCATCCACATAAAACGGTGAGCATGGCTTGGTGCGCTGTATGTAGCCCAGCCCTGGGAAGTGGTGGCCTGCTGATCTAGAGTGCACTGTGAGCAGCCGCAACAGTGGGCGTTTCAGTTCAGCAAGAGATCGTGTCTGAAGGCAGAAAGGCGCAGAGCAAGAGCTCTTAAGACTCTGCATCCTCATCAGACCTCTGCAGATGCTGCATGGGTGCGCTCACTACATTGTATGCATGTAATGTGCACGTGAGCTCACAAAACCTGAAAGCAAGGACAGACAGCTGGCTTGCCTTACTCCTTCAGGACACACAAGCTGTCCGAGGGCTTCGGGTGGGACTCACTGCTAGAGCACAGCACCGTTTCCCACACATTTGACCTCCCAAGCAGGTGTAGCACTTCACTGGTTCATTAGGTGTGTCTGGGGCATTAAACACGGATGACAATTACCCAGTGATGGAATAATTGAAAGGTGTCCTATTTAGGTAGAGAAAAATATGCCAGTTTTGAAAATAGTAAACTAATTTTTTAATTCTTGGGTAGACCAGTAAGCCAGGTCACAGGTCGTGAGGTAGTTTATTGAGCAGATAATCACAGGCTGAAGGCATGGGCAGGGTTGATGTCTGTAGGATGGGTGAGGCCCTAGGTTCTGTTCCCAACATGGACAACAAAAATACTTAGCATCTTCTAAGAGCCGAAAGCGTTTGAGGAGTTCCTGTTCTGCCTGCAAACAGAAAGCTAGGGGTTCACACTGTAGTTCAAATTACAATATTCGTGGTTGTTGGAGTTGTCACACGTGCCCCCTCGGTGTCGGATACCCTTGTTTTTAGCACTTACACTGTGTGAGCTGCCACAGGCATGCCCAACTCTCAATTCAAGAAGGCCTGGTAAGGGTGGTTTTAGAGACCAAGGTCTCAGTGAGCTACTCTTGGTCTTTCACAGAATCTCGGTCTGCAGTCACCTGGCTCAAGGACAGAGCTTGCCAGGCACGTGTGGTCAGGTGGACCACAGAAGACACTTCAGCCAAGGGACTTAAGAGGATGAAGCACCAAAAGTGTTGTCCTGCATGTGTTGAGACCCAGGCCCTATGGGGAGGGAGGGGGAGAGAAGAGGGAGAGAAACGAGAAAAAGAGAGAAAGAGGAAAGAAACATACTGTTCTTCCAGACCTTTTATCCCAGCACTCAGAAGGCAGGCAGGAGGCCTGGTCTGTCTACATAGATTCAGGACAGGGCTACATTGGCTGTGTCTCAAAAAAACAAAACAAAACAAAACAAAAAAAAAACCCATAAGTTACCTGGGTGATGGTGGTCTGTGCCTTTAATCTGATTACTTAGGAAACAAATGCAGATGGGTCTCTGAGTTCAAGGCTAACCTGGTCTACAGAGTGAGTTCCAGGATAGGCAGAGCTACACAGAGAAACCCTGTCTCAAAAAAAAAAAAAAAAAAGTAGTGGGGGCTGGCGTTGAGTTGTTGCGTGGATGACTAAATCATACTGGAAACCACAAGTTGCTACCAATGAAGCAACAATAACAGCTTCTCAAACAGGCATGAGTGACTTGCCAACTTGTAACTTTTAAGAAACATGAAATTTTTCTAAAGAAGTGAGTTAGGCTGTCGATGTTGGCGGCAAAAATGACCTCGATAGGAATCAAGACTTGGTACAGGAAAGAGGGGGAAGCCTCGGCTTTTTCAAAAAGGAAGAAAGGTGGGTAGGAAGTAGTGAGGGTCCACTCAAGCCCCACCCCCATGCCCTGAGCGATTTGAATAGCCCTTCTAAGAGCAGTCCAGATGGGCCTTTTCTGAGCAGGTAAGAGAACTCTGGGATTCTGGTGGGCAGTAACCAGACCAACACTGCAGTTATTTACATACAGTGGAGCTGACAACCCCTAGTGCCTGCTGTTGTATAAATACGAGCATTCCTTTCTATGTATATCGCTGTCTTACCTGCGTGTATATAGCTGCATCACAGGCATGCCTGGTGCCCTTGGAGACCAAAAGAATGTGTCGGAATCTCTCGACCCAAGTTATCAGGTGGTTCTGAGTTGTCATGTAGGTGCTGGAAATTGAACCCAGACCTCTGGAAGAGCGGTTAAGTGTTTTTAAATGCCAGGCTGTATCTCCAGCCCAAGATTTTGTTTTTCTTTGATTTGTGTACCTCTGGGCAGAGGGGTGGGAAGCATACATGAGTGCAGGCCAGAAGAGGGTTTCAGATGCCCTGGCATTACAGGCAGTTGTGAGCTGCCTGATATGAGAACTGGAAACCAAACCATGGTCCTCTGTAAGACCAGAAAGCACTGTTACTTTCTAAGCCAGCTCCCTAGCTCCCCCATTCCACATTGTTACTGTATTTTTTCCATACACAGATGCTACTGTGTTAACAGTTGCCTACAAGTGCTATAGCCTGCTGTACAGGGGTATAGCCTAGGAACAGGAGGGTGTACTACAGAGCACAGGTGGCTGAGGTGATGGAGGAGCAATGAAGAGGTGGAGACCACAGTCTCCTAAGGCAGAAGGAGAAGGTGTAAGGCAGGCCACAGGTCTTCAGGTGACTCCTGGGAATACCGAAGTTGAAGAAATGTTTTTTTCAGGGGCTGGACATGCAGTGCAATGATACAGTGTTTGCCTAGCATGAGCAAGGTTCTAGATTCCATCCCCGGCACATCTGCTCCTAAAAATGACTTGTGGGAGTTGTCCACAGCTCTGGCAAGTTCCAAAGGCTAAATAATAACAAATGTTCCTTAAAGCCTAAAGCATCTTTTATCTGTAGTACCAAAACTGTACATCCCACCTCTCCAGAGGACAAGGAGTTCAAGGCCAGCCTGGTTCTATGTACTGAGACACAGTAAAAGGTGAGGTGGTACAGAAAGGAATGACAAAGCTGAAGAGATGGTTTATCGATTAAGCACACTGCTTTTCTAGGGGGAATCTAAGTTTACTTGCCAGTGTCTATATCAGGTGGCTCACACCTACCTGTAATTCCAGCTCCCGGGGATCCAGTATCATCTTCTGTCCTCCATGGGCTCGGGCACATGGGGCATCCTCTCCCAAAAACACATGAATGACAGAATAAGATATATACAGTAAAAACTGATTTCCAAGTACTGCAGGCTGGCATCCAGTCTTCACACCAGCTTGTGAGGATGAGCCTGCTTCCTTCTGCCAGGTAGGCAACTGTGAGCCCCAGAAGCTGTCCCTGACATGTGTCAGGATTGACTCTTACTTGGTTTTAGGTCTAACTATTTCCCAAGAGTATTCTTACCACCAGGAACCTACTTCCCCCCCCCCCCTTCTTTCTTTCATTCAGGAAATGACATACTGGGTCTACTCGGGTGTTGGGATTGGAGAACAATGGTGTTAGCTCAGCTTTGCCTCGGTTTCCTCATATGAAATAGAAATATCACATACACTTGAGGGTTGTTTGGACCATGGACAGAGATCAAATAATGGCAGGCATCTTTTCTTCGGCTCATTTCCTCCCACACGCTATAGCCTTAGTCACATGTGGCCACGGACAATTAACAGATGCTGACTTCCCTTGCAACCGGACACTCGGCAGGTGCTATACATGTTATTTTCCTTCAGCATATTTTAGGAAACACTTCACATGCTTTATTCTGAGTGAACAACAGACCCGGGGAAGAGAGGGTTTCTGGGGGATTCAAGGATGCATTATAAAGCACTCTCCTCCCTGTGGGCAGAATTTTTTCTCAACTTATTTTAATAAGAGTTCAACCTCTCTTCTCTCCCACCACTCACCAGTGGTAGTGGAAAAGAAAAGTTATTAGGACATGGGAGAAATAGATCTGTTTAAAAGTAGTTCTTTGGGGGGGGGGGTGAGTCTAATTTTCATTATCAGGATATCAGCAGTCCAGTCCTCTGGCAAAACACCAACATGAATCAGCAGCTGCAATCCAGTCCACTCAGCAGACACCATTCCCAAATCAGCAAGGCAGTTCAATCCAGAAGAAACTTCAAGGCTCACCAACCGGCCTGATTCCACCCTGGAAGTGGCAAGAAGCCCCAGAAACCTCGAAGGAAGTTCTCTGGTGAGTGTCTCTCTATGACATTACCACAAGCAAAACTCAACACAATGTAAGACATACCAATATGTGTCTGCTGTCATCGAAGACTAGCGAGGCAGAGCAAAGCAAACCAATGCTTGAGCTTCCACTGTCCCACGATAGTCCTTCCCAACATCACTCATCCTTTCACATGTCTGCTTCAGCAAAACATTCTTCACCTGTGTGCCCCAGCACCACCTCATTTGACATAACTGACTTCCCTACAAAACCAGAAGCTTCCCCTCCCCCTACTGCTTTGTGTCCTTTCCAAATCACCCATTGCCCCGAAGAAAGGGTTTTGCCACAAAACCCAATGACCTGAAATGGCTGAACTGTAAACTCTTCAACATCTAAGATGCAAGACCCATGCTGGAAAGACTATCCTAGAGCTGCGGGTGTAGCTCAGAGATAGAGGCTTGCCTAGCACACTCAAGGATGTGAGCAAACACACATGCATATGTGCACACGCACGCACGCGCACACACACACACACACTCACAGTGAGAGGAGAGTCATTGTTTTTCTAGAAGCCCTCATGTAGGTAAGTGGACATGGTGGGTGGGTCCTATTGCACCGTGACTCATGTTGACACCCTTCAGGTCGGGTCACAGGCTCTCGAACAGAAGACAGGTGGCTTCTGTGGGCTCCAGCATCCTAAGGTGATGTCACTTTGTAAAACCTGATTGGTTTTTATCCACTAGTTCAGATTCCTTTTCTTTCCTGTGGCACCAAGGGCCTCACACATGCTGGAGCAAGCGCTCTGCAGAGCCTTGCACCAACTCTAGCTTGTAAGCCTTTGTCCAAAGCTATTGGGCGTAGATGTGTTTCAGAATTTTACACTTTTATTTATTGGGGTTCATATGTGTAAATGTGGAAGTCATTTCTCTCCAACCATATTGGTTTCTGGGGCTCTAACTCAAGTTGTCAGCCCGCTGGTCATCTCCTTTACCAGCTGAGCTATCTCATTTGGCCTCCAGGATTCTGAGTATTTCTGTCTCTTCCTTCACCCTACTAGTGATTGAACCTAGGATCTTTCTCATGCCAAGCAAATAGTCTACCACTGAGCTATATACATCCCTAACCCTGGAATACAAAAGTTTTGAGAAGAACTTTCAAGGTTGATTATTGTGCTAAAAAGGAGTTAAAACTATGGCCACCAGTAAGCAGTGAATGTGTAATGGGGAGGAAGGGTGTCTGGGATGCTGCTTATCCTGGTGTCAGTGACATCACAAACAGTAACAGAAATTCCTATGGGCCCTTTCCCCAGCCTCCATTTCTTTTTCTAGATAGATATGAATGGTCAATTCTGTTACTCTCCCATCTCAAGCGCCAGTAAGATTGAGAGTCACTGTCCAGTCTTCTGGCTGGGCATCAGGAAAATCAAGTGACACACCGCCAACCCCAGCCTCATTCATACTGGACACCCTGAAGGAACCCAAGCCTGAAACTGCAGTCCTGCTGCCACAACTCTTGCAAAGAAATGAGTCACTCCATCGGAAACAGCAATCTCTCCCTCCCAGACAACCAAAGTTTACTCTTCGAAGCTCTTGAAGTAAATATGAGCTATGAGTCAGATGGTAAACATTGTTCTGTGCTCAGCCTTGTGACTTCCCCACTGGCTTTGGGCTGGAACTCTGCGAGTCAGTCAGCAGTTACTCTATCTTCATCCATCTTTATGCCTGACTCCAAAGTCACCCCTCTTTTCTATACAAACGTGAAGTTTTAGTCCAACAGATTTATGTGTCCTACAGGTCTACATCTAAGAACTCGGGAGGGAGAAAAAACAATTATTGCCTTAACAACAGGCTGTGGATTCTTCAAAACTTGCTGTATGCTAAGTTAAACATACCTTAGCTTTTGTTGAAATCTAGATATTGTGACTTTCCCAAGGTTTGATTTTTCAAGACAGGGTCTCTCTACATAGCTGTGGCTGTCCTGGAACTCACTAAGTAGATAAGGCTGACCTTGAACTTAGAGAGATCTGCCCCAGCCTGCCTTCTGAGTACGGTGATCAAAGGGGCAGTCCACTGCACCAGGTTCCAATTTTTTCCTGAAACGCATGACAGTTTTTGGCAAGCTCTTGCTTGTATGTTCTTGAAAATTTTGTTCTATCATTTTGCTTTCTTCTACATAGAGTAAGTTTTGTTTGTTTTTTAACCTTAGGCAAAACTCTGTATTTCTCTCAATTCTTACTGGGCTCATCTTGCATGAGGTTAGGACTTACAAATGTGTAAGTAGCAGGTGGATCCTGGTGACTTTGAGGCCACTCTGATCTGCACAGTAAGCTCCAGGTCAGGCAATGCTGTGTTTTATAAAAATAAAGAGAAACCAGGGATATGTTTGATGGAGGCCAGGTAGAGTGTGGGATAAGGGGGTGTCTCTGTGGGCCCATGCTGAGGCACCCCTTCCCCCTGAGGGATCTGCCATAGGCGGATATAGTGTATAGAATAGGGTTTATTTAGGGCATGGGGAGGGGAATTGAAAGGGGGGGCAGGTTATGAGCATGCAGAGAGAGGGGGGAAGGGATGAGAGGTCAGAGCAAGAGCAAGAGAGCAAGGAGGGGGCAAAGAAGTGCCTTTTTTAGTAAGTCAGGCACACCTGGCTGTTGCCAGGTAACTGTGGGGAAGAGCCTAGATGAAATGCTAACAGGCAAGACTACATAGACATCTTGTCTCAAACACTGACATACACCAAATGTACCAATACATAAAAGTGGGATGGGGACAGGTGTCTCAGTGGCTGAGGTCCCTTATTCTTGTACAGGATCTCGGTTTGGTTCCTAGCACCCACATCAGACAGCTTACAACCTACAAACTCAATTCCCAGGAGTGCAGACAATCCTCAGACATCTGCACACACCTGGAACACAAACAAGTACCCACACATATATAAAAATTAAAAGATGGTTTTAAAACAGAATTCTTCAAAAAGACCAAAATCCCCTTTTAATATTTAATTTTTTTTCATACGACATACTTGATCAGGTCCCCTCCTCTCCAAATCCTTTCAGATCCTCCCCATAAATCCCTTTCAAGAGCTTGCCCATGATCCCAGTGTTCCAGGGAATGGGTGATGTCACCCGTGCAGACGCTCACCAGGGAGGAGTTATTTAATCTACTTAGAACTGTTGGTGTTTCAGCCACTCTGGCAGGTGGAGAGGACTGAAAGTGTGTCTAATTGGTTTCCTTAATTAAGCCCTTAGATTGACCTGCAGTTCCGGTGCCATGCACGTACCAGTTCCGTACACACAAGACTCCGGCTACTTGAGACACACTGAATTTTTCCAAAGTGGCTTTGAAGAATTACACCTGCAATCCTTCCTTTATTTCCTTTTACTTCTTTACACTGGCTCTAGTGCATTCCAAGCTGGCCTCAGGTTGGTTACCTACCCAAAATGGCCTTGACATTTCGATCCTTTTGGTGCTACCTACTGAATGTGCGTCATCACACTGGCCTTTAAGAGGTGCTGGCGAAGGAACCCAGGGCTTTCTTCAGACTAGACACGTACTAAAGACTGAACTACTTCTCCAGCCCAAGAACTACAGTTTTTAAAGGCGGTGGTGTGCACATTACATGAATAGGCGGATCTCAACGTAAAGCGCCAAATAAAAGACAACTCCCTTCTAATTCCGCGGTTTCTTTGGGGGCTGGAGGGTGGGGAAGCTGTCTGTGCATGCAAATCAAGAAGCTGGGGGCAGGCCGGCTGAAGATGCAGAAAAGCATCTTCCAGGCAGTGTATAACCAGTCCTTGCTCATTACACTGCCAATTCCGTGTAGACTCAGGAAATGGCTGTTGTTGTTGTCGTCTAGCACCGTCTTCCAGGGCTAAAAGGGAGGCTGGAACCCCAAACACGAAGGACTCGGGGTCGGGGACAGAGACTGCGCCGAGCACGCAGGACGCAGCCAGGAAGCCCAGCCACGCTCTGCCTCGCGTCACCCCCCCCATCCCACCCCACCGAGCGCCCTGTCGCGCCCCTGCGCGCCCGCCCGGGGACCCACTTGGCGGGCGGGCGCGCGCGGGGGCGGGGCCGGCGCGGGGGCGCGCGCGCGCGCGAGGCCGCGGGCAGGGGGGCGGGGCGGCAGAGCTCGGTGCCCGGCCTGGAGGACAGCGGTGTCGCGAGTCGGCGATCGGTGGTCCGCGGCAACGCCGAGAGGGGCCGTAACGGGAACGCGGGCGCCGGAGCTCAGAGGTAACGCGGGACGGACCCGGCCGCGGCGCGCGGGGAGTGGGCGCGGGCTCCGTGCGCGAGGGAGTGGCGGAGGGCCACCGGCCTGGGCGCTGACGCCGCTGCCCGGGCTCCAAGAGGCGGGACGCGGGCACCGAAGGCCGGCGGCTTTTGTCCGTCCGCCGCGGCGGCCGCTGCGCCCTCTCGCGTCGCGCCCGCCACCCGGCCCCTGCCCCTGGCGCGCGGGCCTCCCGGGCCCCGCGGCGCGCGCTCCCGCCCTTGTTTTGTTTGGACTTGGGGAGGAGGGGCGGCTCTTCTCGGGTCGTGCCCACCACCCCCCCGCGCGCGCGTCTCAGTGCGCATGCTCCGGCGTGCGCCGCGGAGCCCTATTGGCTGCGGGCTCGCGCAGGCTCCGAGGCCTGTGGCCCGACTTCCGCCGCGCCCTCCTCCCCCCTCGGCCTACTGTCAACTTGTCTTCAGGCCCGGTTCGAAAGATGCCGGCGGTAGTGAGTGGCTGCGGCGGGCCCGCCCTCCCGGCTTCTCCGCCCCCGCCGCCGCCGCGGCCGCCATTACGGAGTCCCCAGTGGTGAGTGTGTGGAGCTGAGACCCCGCCGGTCGCCTGTCGCCGGTCGCCGCCGCGTCCCCGCAGCCAGGAGCTCGGCGCGGTCTCTGCGCGGTCCCCCCGCCGCCGTCCTCAGCAGCCCCGCGCCCATCTTGCTCCCCACTCCCGCTAGCCCTGCGCTGTCGCCGCCACGGCTCTCTGTCGTGCAGCCGCTCGCGCCCGCCTTTGTCTTCGCTGCTCCTCCGGGCGATGCTCAGCCTCTGGGCGCTGTCGCTTCGCTGCTGTCGCCGCCGCCGCCGCCGCTACCCCGACGGTCTTGCGCTTCTGTGTTCCCCGCGAGCCTACACCTCCCCCGGCCTCCGCTGCGCTCCCCAGGCCGGCGCTGGATTGTCAGTGGCAGCCGTCTTAAACCTAGGCCCGAGTTGATCCAGACTTAAGCAGGCAGTTTTCCTTAATGCCCTGGGAGCTAAGCCCTCCCGCACAGCCAGAAGTGCTCATGGCTTCTCCCCCAGGCTGCTTTACTTTGGAGAACGAGGCTTATTAGACCTGGACCTCATGCGCAAAAGCATCTTAGACATAAAATGTGTCTAGAGAGTCATTCTGCATTTGATGTTAGCCGAAAGGGCCTAGAAGCTATTAGAAAAGCGTTTGAAGTTTTTAGTTTCATTTTATCTTATCTTCAATTTTATCCTCAGCATAGGCCATATAAAACTGCCGCGAGCTTTCAGTTTCAGAGTGATTTGGTCAAAGCTGATCTCAAATTTTGTTTTGTTTTTGAGGCGATCTCCCTAATGCTTCCTTGGGACTCTGGGCTCCTCCTGCCTCAGACTCCTGTGTGTGAGTGCAGGGGGTGCTGCTTTGAACTGTCACCTGAGAGGTCACATGTAGTGGCGTTAAGATTGAGGTTCTAAGCCCTAGCTTTCATACTTACTTAGGAGGTGGACGACTGGAAGCTGACTAGGAAGTTACTGAGGCCTGTGCGGATGCAAGTCTAAACCGGAGCCCTGTGGAGCTCCGTGTTTGATCGGCCTCTATCCCTGGCCATGAGAGACATTATTACATGCTACTTAAAGTCTCTAGCAATCACGTTGGTTTATCTGAGTGAGGAACTAAGCCTGGGAGCTGTGTGCGGGATTTACTGGTCTGTTAGTCACATTAGAAAGTATGCATATTACATGGAGTTTATGGTGACACCCTTGCTAAAAACGCTGATTCTTAAGGGTAGCAGTAATTTGAAATACATGCCATAGCCCCAGACCAGCTGACTTTTCTAATGGAATAAACTACAACCGTGGAATTGGGCTTTCTACTTCTGCAAGTTTTTACTGCCTATATTAAAACAATTTAGGCATCTCCTTTGTCAAAAGTAGTAAGTCATGTTATTATTTGCACATTCAATAAAAAGAACCCAACATTTGTGGCCACAAGAGAACTTGATAAACCCTAAGTGAAAATATATTTTGGTTTCCACACCATATGAAGCCAAGGTTAAAGAACCATTTTCATTCTTTAGCAAATATTTGTTGGACTCTCATTCTGACCCTGTTATCTTTTAAGCGCCCAGATTTGTATCTGTGACTCAGTAGAAAAAATTACCTATCCATTTCCAGAGTGGTGTGCAGCTGTAATGCCAGCACTGGGGAGGTGGGCTAACAGCCCCGTCATCCTCTGCTACATAGCAAGTCTCCATGTCACCCTGGGCTACTTAAGATCCCCCGACCCCCATCCCTGCAAAAAAATATCCTCGCCAGGGAGCTAATTCAGCTGTCTAAAAGGTCTCATCATTCAGAGTCAACGTTGGAACGGAAAGTTCTGTTACAAGGTACACTGACAGTGTTAAGGCAGTCCTGGCTACCCATCCATGCTCTGTTAGCTGTTAATGAAAAGTGAATTTAAGCTGGGCACATGACTTGAATCCCAGCACTTGGGAGGCAGAGGCATGTGTATCTCTGTGAGTTTGAGGACAGCCTTGTCTACATATATCCTAGACAGCCAGGACTACATGGGAAACTCTATGTTTCAAACAAAAAGTGAGTTTAACAACCCACTAAGCCTATTATTACAGAAGGACAAAAAAATACTATGGGTTGGCATTCTGTGGTTTTAGTAAAGAAATTCAGAACTGAGGTGGACATTTTAAAAATATTTTCCCCAAATAACTATAGGTGTTTTTTATAACATGCATTTATTTGGGATGGGGAGTGTGGGGCTTGTGCTGAAGTCAGAAGACAGCCTTGAGAAGTAGGTTCTCATGACCACCCTGTGGATCCCAGGGGTCAAATCAGGTGATCAGGCTTGTCTGTGTGCTAGTACCTTTATCTCCTGAGTGTCTCAGGGGCTGTGTGCGCGAGCATGACATGTGTGAGTTCATCAGCAGTGTCACTTTCCAAAGGATGATGTGATCTTAGTGGTTTGCTTCTGTGTCATGTGTGCCTGGGGAAATACCACCTTTATTTACTTTTCCTTGTTATTTCCAGGGACAGTATATTACTACATAAGTACTATTTGTTTGCACTGAAATCCTCATGCAAACAAGCTAATGCCCTGAGCCATCCTGGCTTCTTTTTTTAGGGGTGGGATGGGGTTAGAGACTTAGTTTCTCTTTGTGGCCCTGGCTGTCCTGGAATTCATTGTGTAGGCCAGGTTGGTGTCACACTCTCTGCCTTTGCTTCTGTTACTCCTAATGCTGAGGTTAAATGAACGCAACACTATATGTGTGTAGCATGTTTTACATTGGTTGTGTGACTGTTCAGAATTTGAAATATTTATAGATATTTCTAATTTGCTGCTGTCAATGAGATATTTGTTTGGGCAGTCTGAGCGGGCAGACTGAGGAGGACTCGGAGATCTTGCACTGCTGGCTATCTTGTCTCAGCTCCTATCGTGTTGGGTCACCATTGAAGGCACTGTCCCAGCTGCATTCTTTCAGCTGTCTTTGCAACTGATACAGAAGTGTGGAATCACTGCTTGTGTTTTCTCTAGCTGAATGCATTCTGTTCTGTTTGATGATTTCAAATTTTACTGTGTGTTGTGACCTGGGACTATTATATGACATGCTAGAGGGTCTTAAATGTCTAAACGACTCAGAGATTAAAGTAGAAATTAAATTAATTATTCCCCATTTTTGTTAATTGCTCGTTAACCCAGAGGCCTAAACACGTAAATAAATAACCATTTTCCACTACTAATTTTACTGTAGACTCTCAGGGTCCTAGATTTAGATTGTATGTATTGCTTGCACATACGTGTACATGTGTGGAGTCTAGAGGTCACAGACAGGAGTCCTCCTCAGTTGCTCTCCATCCTATATTGTGAGTCAGGGTCTCACACTGAGCCTGGGCCTCATCTTTCACCTACATTGATTAGCTATTGACCTTTGGGGATCCATGTGTCTCGCCCTCCCAGGGCTCAGGTTATAGATGGGTACCCCCACATGCAGCTTTTACATGCATGTTCAAAATCTGAACGCCACAGTTCCACATGCTTACATGACACTTCACCAGCTGAATGTGCCCCCTCTTGTGTTTTGTTTTTCTTTTTAAGGAGACAGAAATGTTGATGATCAGGTAAATTTCGGTGACTACATGAGGTTTATTTGTGGGTTCTTGTTTGTTTGTTTACTTGTTAAGAAAAGAGCTAATTCTTTAGCTCAGGATGGCCTACAGTTCAGAATTCAGAATGTATCCCCTCCTGCCTCAGCTTCCTGAGTTCTCGGGTTACAGGCATGTAGCACCATGTCACTTAATTTGTAGATATTTGACTATACCTTTTTCTATATGCACTGGCTTATGACACACTAGGTCAAGGCTGTGGATAAGTAATACTTCTGCGTGGTGATCTAAACTTACCTCCCTGGCTCTGGAGTCCTTCAGTGCTGAGTTCTCAGTAGTAGTTTTACACTTTGATTTTTCCCTTTAACGAGGAAAAAAATTTACTTTCCTACCAGAGGTAAAGTTAAAGATTGCAATTACTTTTCTTGACCTCATTCAAATGATAACCACAAATGTTATCTAGGAAACAGGATCCTTGGCTAGACCTGCCCTTAGTCTCATGCCGAAATTCCAGATGGTGGCAAGAGGGGTTGGAGTTAGGTCCCTTAGCCCATTGTTGTCCTCGCTGCTTTTGTTCCTGTGGAAATTGCAGCGCTGCTGTGGCTTATGCTCTTAGCCTTGCTTCATTGTTACATGCTAATAATGTCGTCTGTTGTTTTAGTGATAACTAAGTCATCTGTAACTTAAGTTTTATCGTTATATTAATTCTCTTTGGGATGTTGGATTTAGATGTTTTAGTTTGGTTTCTGTTGACCTTCACACCAAGTCTTTTCTGTGCTTTAGGTCGGCTCCTCACCACACTGAAGCCAGTAGGAAAAACCCTGTGATTATCAGCAGAGGCTTCAGGGTTTCACCAGAATTCAGGCCTAGAAATTATTTTAAATGGCAACTGATATGTCTCAAGGTGAACTCATCCATCCTAAGGCACTCCCACTTATAGTAGGAGCTCAGCTGATCCACGCGGACAAGTTAGGTGAGGTAGGGGCTGATGCATTCTTGAAGCTCACTCTTGGATCAACCCCTGACTTAAGGCTCTGCTGGGTTCTTCATAGATACAGAGTTCTTTTCATCTCCCCTTTCCCCTCAAATTCCTTATAAAACTTTCAACCTTCTAAATTGATTCCAAATTACCTATAACTTTCAATTTGAAGTTCTGTCTAAAATACTTTGAATATTTTATGTTTCACTTTAAAAAAAAAAAAAAAAAAAAGCCGGGCCTGGTGGCGCAGGCCTTTAATCCCAGCACTCGGGAGGCAGAGGCAGGCGGATTTCTGAGTTCGAGGCCAGCCTGGTCTGCCAAGTGAGTTCCAGGACAGCCAGAGCTATACAGAGAAACCCTGTCTCGAAAAACCAAAAAAAAAAAAAAAAAAAACTTGTTAAAAGTAATTTATCTCAGATCCTGGAGTAACTTGAAGAATTCTCCTACATCTTTGATACCCAGTTAGGTCCCTTGAGAGAGACGGAAGAGAACTCTGTATGCCTGTGTGATTCTGGGCATCTTTTTTCTTAGAAAGCAGAAGATAACAACACCATGCCTATACGTCGAGCTGTGAATTCTACCCGGGAAACTCCGCCCAAGAGCAAACCTGCTGAAGGGGAGGAAGAAAAACCAGGTAAAGTAAAGCAGCCACAATTTAAAAAGACAAAACCACTCCAATTCGAAGTACTCCATAAATTTCTGAACTTATTCTCATGTTTGCAGTGAAGTGTTTAAAGCATTTGAATGGAGGGAGATGTTTGTTGTGCTGGACCTTGTGGGTAATGGAAGAGTGCATTTTCTCTTTGAAGCCTTTTGGAAAGTGAAATGTAGTTGTTCTTGAATTAAAAACAGCAATGAGGAGAAACTGGTGTGACATTTGACATAATAGTGTCCTGTGGGAGATGGCTCTGGAATTCAGGAAGGCTTGGGCCTTCAGGATGAGCAGCGGACTCATCAGGAGGCCATAGGGAAGCGTGTGGGTTATTCAGCACTGGGTGTGGTTTGCCTTAGTGGGGAAGAGATGAACCGCTCAGGTAGGTACAAGAATGGAGGCAGAATAAGTCTGTCCGCCTGCAGAACCACTTCTTCCTGCTGTTTCTAGCCCCCTGCCCTTCCTCGTGTTAGTCTCTGTCTTGTGACTTTCCTCTTTCTCTCGTCACCCCTTTCCTTTTATATTCTCCCTGCATAGCTCAGTGGATTAGTACACCACCATTCTCTCCCTGGCCTTTTCTTTGTCTCAAAATCCTTAAGTGCTGTACTCACTTTAGGCATCTATGCCTAAAGTAGAGGGGAATGTGAAATCAGAATTTGAAAACTAATGTGGGCGGCGAGCTGATCACCACTGCATCTCTCATGGCCTCGGGTCACAGGCGATGTGGCAGAATGATGTATGACACTGTGAATACCGAAAGGTGGCTTTGAATCTGAGGCCAGTCAGGGCTATAGCATGACACCATCCCCTAAACTACCACACAACACTTCTTACATTCTTGAGTCACTCAGAAGAAATGACAAATCTTCAGAAATTATGTCCAAATAATTATGCTTTACTTCTTTTAAAACATTTTTTTTTCTTTGTTGAGACAAGAGTTTGAGGTTGACACAGCAAGCTCAGGAACTTGCTGAGTAGACAGGTGTGACCTTGAACCCTTGAACTCATATCCTCACCTCTACCTACCAAGTGTTGGGATTACCATGTGTGCCACCATAGCCAGTTCATGCTCAGTTGGGTATTTCTCACATAATGGTCTGGGTAAGCACTTGAATAGGCAACTCAGTGATTTAACAACATGGAAGAAGGTGGCAGGCTGGGTAGTGCAGTGTTAGATAGCACTCATACACTCATACACTCATACTCCAAAGCCATGTGGTGATTCATTTTAGAATGCATCTTTTTGTTTGTTTGGTTGGTTTTTCGAGACAGGGTTTCTCTGTGTAGCCCTGGCTGTCCTGGAACTCACTCTGTAGACCAGGCTGGCCTCAAACTCAGAAATCTGCCTGCCTCTGCTTCCCAAGTGCTGGGATCAAAGGCGTGGGCCACCACTGCCCGGCAGAATGCATCTTTTAACTTGAACAATTGGCAGGTCTGTTAAGTAACCTGTTTTGACTTTTATTGACTATGGGGGGGCGGGGGTTCTAATGTAGCTACTTGATGCTCACCTGATGTTTTAGAACCAGATGGAAGTTCAGAGGAATCTATCTCTACTGTAGAAGAACAAGAGAATGAGACTCCACCGGCTACATCCAGTGAGGCAGAGCAGCCCAAGGGGGAGCCTGAGAGTGGAGAGAAGGAAGAGAACGACAAGTCTGCTGAGGAACCCAAAAAGGAGTAAGCAGTCGTGCTTCCTCACTGTTGATAATTGAAGGCTCTTAGGAAAGACTGACCTCGGACTGTGTGAATGTGCTAGAACTCCTTCTTATGCTAGGGATTTATGGTTTGGGTTTGCTTTTTACAGTTACTGTTTGAAAAAGTTTCATTCTGCACGTTTATGCCAGTTGGACGTTGTAGGGTTAGTTAGATGGGATCTGAGTAAGTGCTTCCTGTTCACTTTGGAATATGTTTTTGTGCCTAGAATTCATTATAGGAACATTTGATACTTTTTAAGCTTTGATAGAATCTCAGTAAGAAAAGGTAAGAAACTACAAAAACCTGACTTGAAAGACACTTTCCATTTGTTCCTACCTCTGTGCCAACCGTGGGCTGTTTTTAAGTGCTTATTAGAATACTTAGTTACTTCATTTAGAGAGCAACATAAGCTCTGTATGGGTGACTGAGCTCTGCAGGTTAAGATTTGCAGTTGATGATTTATTCATATCTGTGTGAAGGTAGATGTTGTTTAAGTTTTTTTTTTCCCCCCCCTTGGGTGAGGAGGGGACAGACACATTTGG
The DNA here is from genome assembly GCF_900095145.1 of Mus pahari. Taxonomy (NCBI): domain Eukaryota; kingdom Metazoa; phylum Chordata; class Mammalia; order Rodentia; family Muridae; genus Mus; species Mus pahari. Next base: position 89,178,444 of record NC_034595.1, read on the forward strand.
AGCAGATCTTACTATGTGGCCTTGGCTAACTTAGAGCTCACTATGTAGATTCTGCTGGCTTCAAACTTACAATGACAGACCTCGTGTCTTGTATCTCTAGTGCTATGTTACAGGTATTTGCCATCATGCCTGGCTGCCTTTTAAAAGGAAAATTGGAGAGCAATTGAGGAGAACAGCCAGCATTGATTGGCCTTTGCCACCGACACCTATGAGCACAGACATACACACTATTTCTTCTTAAATAGGAGAATAATAGTCATACCTTTCCCCTGTATTACTTAGAACGTCTTTTATTCCCATTATTAAGAGTAAGATTTGGAGCCGGGCGTGGTGGCGCATGCCTTTAATCCCAGCACTCGGGAGGCAGAGGCAGGCGGATTTCTGAGTTCGAGGCCAACCTGGTCTACAAAGTGAGTTCCAGGACAGCCAGGGCTACACAGAGAATCCCTGTCTCGAAAAACAAAAAAAAAAAAAAAAGAGTAAGATTTGGGCTTTTTATTGGCTGTGCCAAGTATTTTTAGGATTCCAATGCTTCTGTTAGGTGAGTGGACTACTATTACTACTTAAAATGAATTTTATATCATCTCTAGCTTCACAATTTTTCATTATTTTATTTTTTGAGACAGGGTTTCTCTGTGTAGCCCTGGCTGTCCTGGAACTTGCTCTGTAGACCAGGCTGGCCTCAAACTCAGCGATCTGCCTGCCTCTGCCTCCCAAGTGCTAGGATTAAAGGCATGTACGTACCACTACTGCCTGGCCAAAATTTTTTATTCTTTACCTTGAAGGTAGTTGATGTTGTTTTACTGTTTCTGTGCTGAGACATACTTTACATTTTTTTCCCCCATATCCTATTGCATCTGTTGTCATGCTTACTAATTTTTATTATATATATATATATATATATATATATATATATATATATATATATGAATGATTATTTTGCCTGCCTGTTAGTGCATAGTACATGGCTGGTGCCATGGAAGCCAGAAGAGGGTATTGAATCCTTTGGGATGGTTGTGGGCCATTTTATGTGAATCAAACCCAGGTTCTCTGGAAGAACAGCTATGCTCTTATTGCTTAGCTGTCTCTCCAGCCAGAATTATCACTTCAGTTTTAGAGACAGTTAATATAATTGCCCTTTTCTATGCCTAAAAGGAACTTTTTTTTCCTAGCTCATTATCTAAGATGACATTCTTGATTTATTTATAGTACCAGGAAATTTTTAATGTTATACTTTGTAATTTTTTGCTTCTTTTATGTCACCTCAGTATAAATAAATAAAACTTCTCCCCAAGAGAAAGCTTCATTTCATAGCTGTGGCTGTCCCAGAACTTGGGCCTAGGCTAGTTTAGCCTCTAACCTAGGGTCATTGTGCTTTCTGAGTGCTGGACCTACAGCCTCTAAACCCGGTTTTCCCTCCATAGCTTTTTCTTTTTTCTTTATATGACTGTCTTTTGCTATTGGAGGGCCATTAGTTCTAGGATCCCTATAGCACCAAGATCTATAGGTGCTCAAGCCCTTCCTGTAAGCCAGTGTAGTATTCCGTGTGTAAGTTAGGTGTGTCCTCCTTTATATGTGAAGATACTTCTGATAGCCGATACAGTGTGAGTGCTTTGTATACGGTCTGCTGTGTTATTTAGTGACTAATAATAGGAAAGGAAGTTGCTGTGTTCAGTACAGAGGGTGTTTACCCCTAAAGTATATATTATCTTCCTGTGTGGCTGCAAATGTGGGAAACCTTGAATACAAAATGTTGACTGTGTCTCTTTCTGAAGTGTTCATCTTACAAAATGAAAACTTTGTTTTTAAGTGAGAAGGATCAGTCTAAAGCAAAGGAGAAGAAAGTGAAAAAAACGATCCCTGCCTGGGCTACTCTCTCAGCCAGCCAGCTAGCCAGGGCCCAGAAACAAGCCCCGATGGCTTCCTCCCCACGGCCCAAGATGGACGCAATCTTAACTGAGGCCATTAAGGCAAGTTGTTATTTCAAGCATTTCAACTCAGGCGTTCGCTCTTCATTTTTTCCTTATTTCAAAACAGCTATATGGTCCAGACATTGGAATTCCTGCTTTGCTTCTTACAGGAGTTTCAGCACGTGAGGCACATGATTTTCTGTTGTAATTACATTTGATGAATACCCTCTTCCCCCGAGACAGGGTTTCTTTCTCTCTGTAGCCCTGCTGTCCTAGAAATTGCTGACATTGAACTCAGAGATCCTGGGTGCTGGCATATTTGTTTTTACAAACTCATATCAAGGGGCTGGAGAGATGAATTAGCAATTAAGAGCACTTGGAGTCTTAAAGAAAACTTGGGTTCCATTCTCAGCACTCACATCAAGCAGCTCGTGACTGTCTGTAAATACAGCTCCAGGAGCGGAGCCAGACCCCCTCTGTGAGCGCCCCAGCATACATCACATATCACATCGAAAAGAAAGTCATTAGAAAATATCCAGAATTAAAAACTACTCCCAAGTTTTATTTATACAGCTAAATCTCATATGTACTACTTTTCATACCTAAAATAAATTTCAGATTAATAAATAATAAATACCACTGCTTTATTTCTTTACTAATTTCAAAATATTATAAAAATTAACCTTCTTACAAAGCATTCTGAGTGGTAGCACCCACCTTTAATCCCAGTTGCAGAGAGGCTGAGGCAGGTGGATCTGAATTCTAAACCAGACCTAGTCCACACTACAAGTTAGTCCCAGTCACAAAATGGAAAAAAATGAAAAGCATTATGACTTCAATGTAATTTGTTGGCTTCATTAGCATATGTGGCTCTCATAGTCTTTTGGAGGTCAGGGTGGATTTCATGCAGAGGCACTAGTTGACCTTGAGCTCCCGATAAGTCAAGGATGACTTTGAATTGGTGACTCTTCTGCAAGATGGCAGATTTTTGCTTCCAGGACAAGCCCTAGATGAAAGTGTAATCTTATACCGCCTTTACTGTGTACATCTCGGACATCCCCGCTGCTCGGGATTGAACATCACTCCTTATACATGTTAAGCCTAAGTCTTTCTCTCCCCTCCCCCTTTGTATTTGAAACCAGAATATTTATTTTATTTTTGTTCCCGTATATGCCTATTTGAGTTTATTGCGTCATGCCTGTTCAGGGGCCTTTGGACGCTGGGATTGGGGTGACAGATGGTTTTAAGCTACCGTGTTTGTGCTGGGAACCAAGTCTAAGTCCTCCAAGAGTGTACTGAGTCTGCTTTCCAGCCAGATTTCTAGAGATTGGTTTTTTTTTCTTCCTTTGTTTTTTTGAGACAGAGTTTCTTTGTGTAACAGCTCTGGCTGTCTTGGAACTTGCCCTATAGTCCAGGTTGACCTTGAAGTCACAAAGATCTGCCTGCCTCTGCCCCTGCCCCTGCCCCTGCCCCTGCCCCTGCCCCTGCCCCTGCCCCTGCCCCTGCCCCCGAGTGCTAGCATTAAAGGTGATCTTCACCACTGCCCAGCAAGATCTCTGTGCTTTACATAGCCTCTCTTTAAGAATTCCCCATACAGGGCACATGGTGGTTTTATATCTGTAGGTAGGGGAAGAGCAATGGGTGCGTGCATTTGCTCAGCTCCCCCTCTGTTTATACAGCCCAGGAGTCCCGCCCAGGGGCTGGCCCCATTCACAGTGAAGATGAATCTTCCCACACTGGTTAACTTCCTGTTGTTTCTCACGTTGTGCTGAAAGACCCATTTCTATGTGGTTCTAGATCCTGTGAAGGTGACAATCAATACTTTTATATAAATACAACCTAGAATTAAAGTGGTAAAGGAATTTTCATTAACTCTTAGAAAATTTATGGTTTGGGGGTTGGTGGTTATTGTTTTGTTTTTTTTTGTTTTTTTTGTTTT
>NC_034595.1:89182319-89183466 GCF_900095145.1 Mus pahari
TCTGTAGACCAGGCTGGCCTCAAACTTAGAAATCCGCCTGCCTCTGCCTCCCAAGTGCTGGGATTAAAGGCGTGCGCCACCACGCCCGGCCTATTGTTTTGTTTTTTAAAGACAGGGTCTTACTCTGTAACCCAGGTTGGCCTTGCAGAGATGCACCTACCTCCAACTCTTGAGTGGTGAGATGACAGGTGTGAGCCACCATACCCAGCAATTCCTGTGACTGTGAAACACTCAGATTGTTGCAGAAGCACTTGTTAGTGTTGTTTTCTACGCCTTACAAGCCTGACTGCACTGAACTGAAGCATTGTTCATCCCTCTGCCTCGTTACCACTAAGCTCACTTCTGTAGGAACTCATTTAGAAAACCATTCAGAGTCTCTAACCAAAAGTCACTAACATTCTATGTCTGGTTTGAACATCTTGCAGGCATGCTTCCAGAAGACTGGTGCATCGGTGGTTGCTATTCGAAAGTACATCATTCATAAGTACCCTTCTCTGGATCTGGAGAGAAGGGGCTATCTCCTTAAGCAAGCACTGAAGAGAGAGTTAAACAGAGGAGTCATCAAACAGGTATTCTAACACCGTAGAAAACGAGAGTACTTCATGTATCAGTTGTGCTAAGCCCATTTCTAACAATAGTTATGTGTATCCTTCTTTTATTAAAAGTAAGCTGTATGGTTGAAATAATTCAGCTGGACCTAGTCTTACCACGTGAGGCTTACCTTGTAGGTCACTGTTTTCTTTTCTTGTTTGTTTGTTTGTTTGTTTGTTTGAGTCAGGGTTGGTTTCACTGTGTAGCCCTGGCTGTCTTGGAACTCTCTCTGTAGACCAGGCTGGTCTGGAACTCAGAAATCCGCCTGCTTCCTCTCCTGAGTACTAGGATTAAAGGTGTGTGCCACCACCAACTGGCTTTGTAGGTCACTCTGTTTTTTTCTTTTACCTTATTTATTTATTTATTTATTTATTTATTTATTTATTTATTTTCATGTGCAGTGGTGTTTTGCCTGCATATATGAATGTGTCCGTATCTCTGGAACTGGAGTTGCAACAGTTGTGAGGTGCAGGGAACTGAACCCAATTTTGGAAGAGCAGCCAGTGCTCTTAACCACTGAGCCTCTTCTCAGCCCCTTGTAGGTTGCTTTTTTTTT
>NC_034595.1:89183596-89208236 GCF_900095145.1 Mus pahari
TGTGGATGGTTGTGAGCTACCATGTGGTTGCTGGGATTTGAACTCAGGACCTTCGGAAGAGCAGTCCAGTGCTTTTACCCGCTGAGCCATCTCACCAGCCCTTTTTTTTTTTTTTAATGTATGTGAGTACACCCTTCATACCAGAAGAGGGCATCAGATCCCATTCCAGATGGTTGTGAGTCCCCAACCTGGATGTGAACTCATGACCTCTGGAGCAGTCAGTGCACTTAACCACTGAGCCATCTCTCCAGCCCTCTGCAGGTCACTCTTTGTTTGTTTGTTTTTGGTCTTTTCAAGACAGGGTTTCTCTATGTAGCCCTGGCTGTCCTGGAACTCACTCTGTAGACCAGGCTGGCCTCAAACTCAGAAATCCATCTGCCTCTGCCTCCCAAGTACTGGGATTACAGGCGTGTGCCACCACCGCCCGGCTGCAGGTCACTCTTAATGGAGGTTATGCAGTCGTGTGCTTTTTTTCTGCCTGTTGTACTATTGGTTGGGTCTTTGGAGACTGGCTTATGCTTGAAATTACATAGATCTGAAAGTGATAACAAGGTTAGGGAATACTACTATTGCCATAACAAAAGACAACTTATTTTTGTGTTAGGTTTGTTGGCTCTAAAATTTGATTTATCTGACTCAGTGGGTTACTTAAAAATTAACTTGTAGGTAGACTCACCTTAATTGATTATTATATAAACTGTTAATGCCTGAGATCTAAAGAGCATCAGATGAAGCCCAAATAGAACTAAACTGGTTTCAGGAATGATCTGTGCTACTTTTTTTGTTTTTGTTTTTTTCGAGACAGGGTCTCTCTGTGTAGCCCTGGCTGTCCTAGAACTCACTTTGTAGACCAGGCTCGCCTCGAACTCAGAAATCTGCCTGCCTCTGCCTCCCAAGTGCTGGGATTAAAGGCGTGTGCCACCACTGCCCAGCTTTGATCTGTGTTACTTTGTTTAGTTCTTCAAAGTATTGCTTGGAGTTGGAACAGCTTAGGGTGGGCATTAGGTTCTGGTCACCCTGCCCTGAGAAAAAGTCATGACAATCTTAAGACAGAAATGGACTTTATGTCATCAAGTGTACTCTTCAGAAGGCCACAGTGCATAAAGGGACCCATGGTAGCAGAATGAGCTCGTCCAGGACCTAGTTCATCAGGGTCCCAGAGCTGCTGGGTTCTCTGCCACGCGTCCACAGAATGCGATGGCTCAGACAGCTCAGCTCTGCTTAGGAGCTCCCGAGGACTAGTTAATTCTACAGTATTTACTCGGTGACTCTCTGTGTTGGGTACTTACAGGTCCGTCAGTGAATAAAATGGTTCCTATTGTATGGAGGTTTTTGTTTTGTTTTGTTTTGTTTTGTCTGTGTCCAGCCCCAGGTCTTGACTCCTCAGCCCCAGTGTGGATCTTTGCAGAGTTAAGCAGTACTTCCTTCATTAGGTTTCCCGTCAGGCTCTGTAACCATCAGAGTGGAGTTCTTACTCACTACAGGAATAACAGAGATTTCATTCGCTTTAGGTAAAAGGAAAAGGTGCATCTGGCAGTTTTGTTGTGGTCCAGAAATCAAAAACACCTCAGAAATCCAAAAACAGAAAGGTGAGTCTGTACCAGAGTATTGCAGTGCTGTTCCTGCTGCTGAAGATCGAGTGTTGGCTGAGGGCCCCCTGAGCAGCACTGTTGGAAGTGTAGCCTCCCTCCCTCTAAGGCTACAGCGGTTGTGAAGAATTTCCCCAGATGAGTGAGTGCAGGACCAGATCGCAGACAGGAGCACTCCAGCCTTGCTAGGCCTGTGGGCTTCAGGGCTTTATGTTGAATTATGGGAAGCTGTATGAATTACACTATTTTTTTGTGAAATATAGTTTAATCTAAAGAGACATATGTACATTTCTGTTCAAACCAGACTCCAAATTGTACTCACATCCCTTTTGTCTTCTCACTTCTGTAAGTACTAACGCACAACACAGTTTTCATTGATTTAAAAACAAAAACCAAAAAACTTTGGCTCAAAATTTAAAAGTAAAATAATATTTGTGCCAGTGATTAAAATCATGATGATCTGTATGATTTTTACAACTCTGAAAGTTTTATATATTTAAAATTAAATTTAATAATTTTTATTTTTGAGACCTAGCCCTGGCTGCCCTGGAATTGTAGGTAGCAGGCAGGCTGACAGCTGTCTGTTCTGTGAGGATGTAACGGTTGATGTTGTGTTGCAGAAGGGCTCGGCTGTGGATCCAGAACCACAAGTAAAACTAGAAGATGTTCTCCCGTTGGCTTTTACTCGACTCTGTGAACCTAAAGAAGCTTCCTACAGTCTCATCAGGAAATACGTGTCTCAGTATTACCCTAAGCTTAGAGTGGACATCAGGTATTAGCATGCTGCTCCTTACACCCCTTCTTGAAAAAGGACATAGATAAAATAGTTAAGGATTTCTTTGGGGTGAACCTGAATTAAATCTTTTTGTATGTTTGTTTGTTTGTTTGTTTGTTTTTTTCTGTGTCAGATGTAAGGGGTTTGTTGTTGTTCTTTTCATATTATTTTTTAACTTTTTTTCAAAGATTTATTTTTGTTATATGTAAGTACACTGTAGCTGACTTCAGACACACCAGAAGACGGCATCAGATCTTATTATGGATGGTTGTGAGCTACCATGTGGTTGCTGGGATTTGAACTCAGGACCTTTGGAAGAGCAGCCAGTGCTCTTACCTGCTGAGCCATCTCTCCAGCCCCTCTTTTCATAATCTTACATGATCCTAATAGAGTCTACATGTCCCTCCACAGTCAGTACCTGTGCAGGATTTGGTTCTAGGAGCCTCCTTAATATCCATAACTACTTAAGCATATGCTTTACATAGTGATGTATTTGTGAGCAATAGATACAGTGCACATCTTCCTGTGTGATTTCTTTTGTTTTTAAGATAGGAGCTCACTGTGTAGCCTATGCTGCCATCAAACTCAGTCTTCTGACTTCTGAGTAGTAGAATTACTCCTGGCTTCTGATGGACTTTGCAGTACTGATAATTAAAGCTAGGGCGTCAAGCAAGCTAAAGCAATCCTCTACCCCTTAACTATATCCTGGCTCCTCTTTTTACTTTTATTTTGATACATTGTTACATTAAATTATCTAGACATGCCTTAAACTTGTGATTCTCCTGTCTCAGCCTGCTGGTGTTATAGTCCTGCACCATTGGTCTTGTCCTCTGGTATACTTTAAATCTTCCCTAGAATATCTAAAATACCCTATATAAATGTTATGGTAATAGATTTTATAATATATGCAACAATGGAAAGGGGAAAGTGTATATTCAGTATAGGTATAGCTCTCCCGGCCCAAAATGGTTTTGAACCAGTATTGAATCAATCCTTCCTGTAGAAGGACTGATTTGAGACAGGTTTGGTGTAGCCCAGGCTAGCCACAAACTTGCTATGAAATAAGATTGTCTTGAGTTGCTAGTCCTCTTGCTTCTACCTCTGAAGTAATGGGCTCACCATGTGTACCACCACACTCAAGTACATATGTGCGTCTGCATTTAGACTATGTATAGGGACGTGTGTTTGTGCGTTGAGATGCATGTGCACATACAGAGAGAGGTTTGAAGTTGATGCTGAGAGTCTGTCTTGATTGTGCCACTGAATCCTTTGGCTAGTCTGGCTGGCTAATTTGCTCTAAGAGTCCCCCCCCTCCTCCTTTAAATTGGGAATACTGGTGGACTACCACACCCACTTGGCTTTTGTTGCATGGTGTCTGGGGTCTGAGCTTAAATCTTCATACTTACCTGGCAAGCATTTTACCCATTGTCTTAGTTTCTTTTCTGTTGCTGGGACCATGACCAGGGCAGCATACAAAAGAAAATGCTTAATTGGGCTTCTGAGATCAGAGGATTAGAGTCCATGATGACAGAGCAAAGACACCAGGAATGGCGCCAGTCCTTTGAAACCTCAAAGTCTACCCTTGCAATACCTCCTAACATGGCTACATCTCCTAATCCTTCCCAAACAGTTCAGCAACTGGGGACTAAGGATTCAAATGCAGGAGCCTATGGGGCCATTCTCATTCAAACTGCCACACCCACAGAGCCATCTTCACAGTCCCTGTAATTCTTTTCATGTGGGTTAAATGGTGGCTCCATGGTTAGGAGCGTTGGTTTCCAGTACTCGAATGGTAGCTCCCAGCTGTCTAGTTCCAAGGGGCCTGATGCTCCTCAAGTACCAGGCATACACATGGTGCACAGACAGACCAACAGACATACATGCACATGCACACTTATGCAGGCATAAAAATGAATAAAAAACTTAAAAAGAAATATTTTAAAAACCCTCTTATTATCAACTTGAGATAATCATTTCTGTTTGTTGTGATAGCTCTGTTTTATTTAATAGTAAATAGGGACCGTGGAGATGCCTCAGAGTATAAGGTATTGCTGCCAAACCAACCCTGAGTGTGGTCCCCAGGGCCCACAAGGTAGAAAAAGAACTGCCTTTTCATGTTGTCATCTGATTTACATACATGTGCCCACAAAATAAGTTATTAAGAACTTCCTTAAAGGAAGAAGGCTTCATAACTTACATAAATAGTCTATCATTTAAACATACAATTCTGAGTACTTTAGTATGTGTGTGTACGATTTGACACAGGGTCTCATTTTGTAGACCAGGTTGGCCTTGAATTCACAGAAATCCACCTGCCTTTGTTTCTCCCTTATGAGAGCTGAACTTAAAGGCATATACCACAGCTGGCTTTCCTTTCAGGAAATGTAGACCAAATTGTTCCAGTTGTCACAGTTGCTCAGTTGTGGATTTATGCAGACAGTGATGTGTGCACTACTGCTGCCCTTCGTCCCTGCTCTAACCACCTCAGATTCTGAACGGTTGAAGCATTTTGGACAACATCGAACCAAAACTCAGTCCACCTCTTTGTTGAAGCTCTTTTCCCCTTTTTGTTCTGTAAGGCCATATTGCTTCTCTCAGCTATCTCCATGAAGGCCTGACAGACTTTTTTTTTTTTTGAGATAGGATCTCATGGGGGCTGGAGAGGTGGCTCAGCAGTTAAAAGAGCACTCTCTGCTCTTCCAGAGGTCCTGAGTTCAATTCCCAGCAACCACATGGTGGCTCACACCATCTGTAATGAGATCTGATGCCCTCTTCTGGTCTAGCTGAAGAAAGCAATAGTATATTCTCACGTACATAAAATAAAAATAAATCTTTAAAAAAAAAAATAAAACATAGGATCTCATGTACCACAGGCTGGCTATTACAGTTTATGAGTGTCATCACAAAGGTATGCCTTAATTGCTTTGTCCTTGTCAGTATTGTTCAACAGCATAAATGTGCTTCCCATGTCAAGATGCTTGCAGGATCCTTTACCACTTCAATTTCTTGCGGGGGGGGGGGGGGGATTGGATGTGCCCATGTCAGGGTACAGTCCCACTTGTACATGTGTCTGTGGAGGCCAGAGGTCACTTCTGGTGTGCTGTTCCTCAGGGTGTGACATTTATCTCCGAAATTGCCTTTTTTTTTTTTTAAGTACTTTTACATGTTCTATGAATTTGGTATGATGAAAACCAAAAGCTTTGTGGGCCTGAGCCACATAGTAAGACCCCATTTGGGAGAAAATCATGTCTTTGCTTTGTTTAATTGTTTAGGGCATTCATCAGTCTGCTGCTACTAAGTTCCAGGGTCTTGGCATGGTCTGGCAGTTAGAAAGTTAGAACGTTCTGTGAGGCCTATAAATATGTCAGTAACAGCTTTAGGAGGAGAGAAGTTCTGCTTGTCCAGGATGCCTGCGGTTTGGTGTTCCAATTTTGTCTTTTTACAAGATATCACACATAATAGGATTTACAACTTTAGTTCTGGAAATAGCCTCATGTCTATTTCTGCAAGTCTTCTTTCACTGACATATTTGTCACTGTTGTTGTCTCTCTCTGCAGGCCCCAGTTGTTGAAGAATGCTCTGCAGCGAGCGGTAGAGAGAGGCCAACTCGAGCAGATAACTGGCAAAGGTGCCTCGGGGACATTCCAGGTTAGCATCTGAAGGAAGGTCACTTGTCAAACCGCTTCTCAAACTGTTGAAGACCTCCAACAAATGTCTTTTCTGTGTTAGCATCTATCAGTGTTTACTAAACTAGAAATTAAAACTAAGAATCAAGCATGGTGGCACACACTTTGTAATCTCAGGCCAAGGGAGACTGAGGTAAGAAGATTTCAGATTCAAAACCAGCATGAACTACATAGAGAGGCCATGTCTCAAGAAATAAAAGAATTGGCAAGATAACAAAGTAGGTAAAGGTACTTGGCCGATGACCTGAATTCTGTCCCCAGACCCACGTGGGAGAGGGAGGGAAACATCTGTTGCCAGGTTAGCTTTGACCTCCACACGTGTGTGTGTCCATATAACATCCCAACAATAGATGAATGTAATAATAATATTTGGAAAAACTGGGCACTTGGCATTGTTTTATTTTCTGAGACAGGGTTTCTCTGTGTAGCCCTTGCTATCCTGGAACTCACTCTGTAGACCATGCTGGCTCAGATCTCCCTGTCTCTGCCTGCTGTGTGCTGGGGAAGGCTTTTACAGTAGCTCTGTAAGTTGCCCTGGTGAAGAGTGCTAGGCTGTAGAAGCAGGAGAATCATGTTGGAGTCCTGGTTCTGAGCTGGGGTGAGGGTTAAAGACAGCTTGGGCAGCTTGACACCCTGTTTCAAAACCAAGACATAAAACTAGTATTAACCAGTGGCTCATGCCTTAATCCTAGCACTGGGAAGCCTAAAGCAGGGGAGTTGCCATGAATTCAAGGCCAGTCTGGTCTACATAATGAACACAGGACTTCCATAGATACATAGCAATAAACTATCTCAAAAAGTAGAAAACAAACAAAATCCCACAATATTAGACCCTTTACATGGTAAATAATGTATTTCTTTTTCATGAAAAATAGCTGTTTTCAAAAAGTTGGTTAAGAGGAACAATTATTACGTTGTTGCTAATGATTTTAATGTTTTACTGTAAGTTGTTTTATTTTTTGTCTTCAGTTTATGAAGAAAGGCCAGCTTTATGTAGAAATAGTTAGTGATAGATAAGATAGATTTAAGATATTTGTGAATATTACTTCTTGATACTACAAAACTCAGTAAAAAGTATATTATTTTAGCAGCTTTGTTGACTTACGTTAAAATTTATGATTAACACAGTTTTGGTAAATTTTCAGTGGTACAACTGTCTCCAAAGTTCCTGCTGCCACCCTGGAAATATCCCTGTGACCATTGCAGTCACTTGTAATCTTTACCTTAGCTTCAGACAGCCTACAGGGTCAGCTGGCCCTTTTTCACATTTCAGAAGAAATTATTCCTTTTATATTTGCCCTATCTACTTAGGATAATGTCTGAATTTTTCCATGTGGTAGCTTGTATCCATGTGTGAGGTGCATATTTGGAGTGTTTCTACTTGTAGTTAATTATGTATACTGTCTGTGAACGTTTGTATAAGAGTGCCTGTGTAAATAAATGCTTTCTTTCAGTGAAGTCAGTAGCTAGAATAGAATAGCTAGCTACAGAGCGAGCAGGGCTGCACCCTTGACAGAACCTGTGTTTTCTCAGCTCTGCATCACCAGCCTTGTTAGTCTGCTTTGTACTAGTTCAGCTTGTGGAGGTGAAGTGTTCTCTTTGGAGGGTTGGTTTTATTTTGTTTTGTTTTTAAGATTTATTTTATTTATATGAATACCATGTATCTGTCTTCTGATACACCAGAAGACAGCATCAGATCCCATTACGGATGGTTGTAAGCCACCATGTGGTTACTGGGATTGAACTCAGGACTTTCAAAAGAGCAGTCAGTGCTTTTAACTGCTGAGCCATCTCTCCAGTCCATGAAATAGTTCTATAAAGAACTCTTGCCCATTTTAAAATTTGAAATTTGTTAGGAGCTCTTTAGTACAGATGAAAGTTCCTAGTCAAATACAGAACTTGAAATGATTTTCTAAATTTGTGGCCATTTACTTTTTTTACTTTTTACACAAGACAGACTCATGTAATCAGGCTAGCCTTGAACTTTATAGTTGAGATGACTCTGAATTTGTAATCCTTCTGTTCTTATCTCCTAAGTCTTAGGGTTACAGGCATTTGCCACCATCACTGGTTTATGGGGTACTGATGTTTGAACCTAGGGCTGCATGTGTGCCAGAGAAGCAGCTTACTAAATAAGCCATATTCATATGCAAGGTTGAAGCCAGCCCTGTCTCAAAAAATGAGTAATCCAATACTATACAGCATTCTCATTTTCTTTTCCTATTTGGCTAATCTCCCCCCCCCCCCCAGGGTGTTTGTGTATAGCCCTGGCTGTCCTGAAACTCACTCTGTAGACCAAGTTGGCCTCAAACTCAGAGATCCTTCTGCCTCTGCCTCCCAAGTGCTGGAATAAAGGCGTGCACCACCATATCCAACTTAATTGTTACTGATCTTTATTTCTTAGTCTCAACCTGGAATTCGGCCATGTAATTTATGATCCCCTAGATATTTATCCATTTTTCATGGCACAAGGCATAAAGATATCCGTCCCTTTGGGTTCAAAATACCTATTGTTTTAGGAGGGTTGGAAGGGTTAATGGAAGAAGAAAATACTTAAAAGAGGGTCAGGACTCCTCAGTAAATTGAGACCTGGTGAGTGAGAAGAGAAAGTCCCTGACCAGACGATTGACTGTAAAACGTACCTGTGCTGGTGCAGGTACTCCGACCCACCCTGGCAGAGGAGTCTTGTCTTGACCTGCTTTGGGAGGGTGTTGTCTTGATGCTTTTCTCTTCCTCCTTGGAAAACAGCTGAAGAAATCAGGGGAGAAGCCCTTGCTGGGTGGAAGCCTGATGGAATATGCAATCTTGTCTGCCATTGCTGCCATGAATGAGCCCAAGACCTGCTCCACCACTGCTCTGAAGAAGTATGTCCTGGAGAACCACCCAGGGACCAACTCCAACTATCAAAGTAAGTCAGAGCTCTGTGCACTTAACTGGGGCTCTCGGGTATTCTCCTGGAGGAGGACAGCTGCTGATGCTGAAGCAGTAATCACTGACTGAGGTCTAATCAAGACGAGGTTTATGCTTCGTAAAAAGCTGTTGACATGTGTGTGTGTGTGTGTGTGTGTGTGTGTGTGTGTGTGTGTGTGTGTGTGTGAGAGAGAGAGAGAGAGAGAGAGAGAGAGAGAGAGAGAGAATATGCCACATGTGTTCTGGTACCTGCAGAGGACAAACATGATATAAACTCAGGTCCTGTGGATGAGCAAAAAGCACCTTTAACTATTGCGCTGTCTCTCAGAACTTTCAGTTTTGAGATAATGTCTCATTGTTTCACCTAGGCTGGCATGGAACTCAAAAGCCTTAGGCCTCAGCTTTTCAGGTGCTAGGGTTCCTGGCATTACTGGTTGAGGATTTTTGTTAATTTGCAACTACCCCAAGTCAGAGGTTGTTATTCACTTAAGTCCTATAACAAGATGTATTTTGTCTCAGTAAATTACATTTACCCAAAGTTGCGCTTTGAAATTAGACACTAGTCTATAATTCAGTACTTGGCAGCATTCTCTCATGGATAGGTAGAGTGTGGCAAAGTTGGCATCTTATTAAGAGCTACTAGATTGCAAGGATTTAGTATAAAGTATATAGAAACTATAAACAACAGAAACTACAAACTAGTATATTTTATTGAAGTAATGTTTGCCTTGTGTGATATAGTCCATGCTACTGGGACTTGTCCTATTAACATCTCTTCACTTGTCCCAAGTACTGTTCCTAGTACCTGGGAGGCTTACATGAGAAGATCACTCACGCCTAGTAGTTTGAGGCCAGCCTGGTAACAAAGCAACACCCCATCTCAGTAAAATAAAAGAAATATAATTTGAAGCGTGTGAATTTTTGTTGTTTGAGAGGGGTTTCACTATGCAGCCCTGGATGACCTAGAACTTACTGTGCAAACCAGGCTGACCTCTAGCTCAGCAGTCCACCTGTACTTGAAATAAAGGCATGTGCCTAAAGAATTATCTTTTTTAATACACAGTCTTATTGAGTACCCTTGGCTGGCCTGGTGGTGGTGGCGCATGTTTTTAATCCCAACCACTCAGGAGGCAGATGCAGGCAGATCCCTGGATGACAACTACAGAGAGCTACAGGGTGAGAGTGGGTGCTGGCTGATTTTGAACTTGACATCCTTCTGCTCTAGCCTCTCAAGTACCTAGGCTTACACACACCACCACAACCAACCAAGAAGCCGATTTAGTAAGTTTCCACTTTCACTTATACTGGGGCTCATTTTTTTGTTTTTAAGGGATTGGGGTTTTGTTTTGTTTGTTTTTCAAGATTGTGTAGCCCTCGCTGTCCTGGAACTCACTCTACAAACCAGGCTGGCCTCCAACTCAGAGACATCCACCTGTCTTTGCCTTCAAATTCTGGGATTAAAGTTATGTACCACCATGGCCCATATCTGAAACCCGCCTGCCTCTGCCTCCCAAGTGCTGGGATTAAAGGCATGCGCCTCCACTCCCTGAAGAGCCTATCTTTTACTAATGGAATTATCTTATTTTTAATATTTTATCCTGCTTACTTCTTTTATGTTATGGTTGGTCGTTAGGTTCATGTGCATGTGTTCTAGGGTTACAGATGCACACTGCCGAGTCTGCTGTCTACTTATGTGCTAATAGAACTCTAAGGTGATAATTGGTGTATAACCAGAGGTTACATGTTAGATGCTTGAATGAGTGGACATGAAATATTTAGAACTGCTATTAACCAGTTATGTGGTACCCAAGAACAAGACCTCTAGACTCAAGGCTGTTACTTCATTCTAAACACCTGTTTACTTTTTCTTTGAAAAAAATTTGTGTGATTCATTGGATTCTAATGTTTCCTTTTACTTTTTCAAAATAACTTGCCAAATTTATTGGCACAAAATAATTGTTTTATAAAATAATTATAATTAATGCAATCAGGCACAAAGGACTAGTTCGTGTCTGTGATCAGTGTTGACGTAGTTTGCATTTAGTTGCAGTTAAGTGATCAGATCTGAATATATAAACTTTTTCTTCCTTGAACTTTTTGTATAGTGCATTTGCTGAAAAAAACCCTGCAGAAATGTGAGAAGAACGGGTGGCTGGAGCAGATCTCTGGGAAGGGGTTCAGTGGCACCTTCCAGCTGTGCTTCCCCTACTACCCCAGGTGAGTGCATGCCCATGGTGAGGCACTGGCCGCTGGGCACTTGAATCTGTTCCCCACTTACAATCCTGGTTTAACATAGCTTGCAAGCCTCATTCCCTGAACTGGACCTATCTGAAGATAACGACTACCAAGAGGTCTCACTCAAGTGGGCGTTCCTGCTGTCTTGACATTGCTGTTGCTTAGCCGGTTCTTAGACAGTCATTGGATGGCCATTCTTTATCTTTTTAAGTAATAACAACAGTCAGATTACCAGAGACTTAAATACTAATTAATCACCCAGAAATCCCATGTGGAGAGCCTTGACCTCCTCCACGTTCATAGCTGCCTTCTTCAAACTTGCATGTGAAAACCTGTCCCTTATTCATGATGTACTTAACTGTCGAGCAGAAGCAGACATGACGCTCTTAGCTGCACATCTTTCTGTGTTGGTGCTGGAACTCTCTTATGGTTGTAATAGTAAGATGCCATAGCCCGTGCTTTAGCAGCTCTGCATTGACACTTCCTTACATAACTATTCTTAAAAGTATACATTAAATAGTAAATTGAATAGTCAGGTCATATACATGTTTTAATTTATGGAAATACTAATAGAAGAAAGTTTAAAAAGAGTTTAGGGGGACTGGAGAGATGGCTCAGCGGTTAAGAGACTGACTGCTCTTCCAGAGGTCCTGAGTTCAATTCCCAACAACCACTTGGTGGTTTAATGGGATCCGATGCACTCTTCTGTTGTGTATCTGAAGACAGCTACAGTGTACTTGTATAAATAAATAAGTCTTTTAAAAAAAGATAGGGGCCAGGCGATGGTGGCACACGCCTTTAATCCCAGCACTTGGGAGGCAGAGGCAGGTGGATTTCTGAGTTTGAGGCCAGCCTGGTCTACAGAGTGAGTTCTAGGACAGCCAGGGCTANACAGAGAAACCCTGTCTCAAAAAACCAAAAAAAAAAAAAAAAAAAGAAGAAGTAGTTTAGGGGATACAATTCTTGCCCAATTTCTTTAAAAGAGTTTTAGTCTTATAGTTATCTGCCAGTATTGTGAAGATGAAATAAGGTGATTATTCTGTAGACCATTCACTGCTGTGTCTTGGAGATAACATGGCAGTTGGTTAGTGACTGCTTACTCAATAGTGACAATCCCTATTACTAAATGATAGGAGGGAGGGGATGAAAACATGGGGAACTTTCCTAGATTTATGGTGACTTTGTACATATGTTCAAACAGATACTTGTAGTCTAACGTGACATTTCTGAGGGAATCGGACGGGCATCTAAGGTCACATTATCTTCCTCATCCTATAAGGTGACGTTTTCCTTTTCCCCTACCCTAGCCCAGGAGTTCTATTTCCGAAGAAAGAGTCAGATGGCTCCGAGGATGAAGATGAGGATGAGGATGAGGATGAATCATCAGAAGACTCTGAGGATGAAGAGCCGCCACCCAAGAGGAGGTGTGATATGAGGGATCTGCTGAGACGGATAATAAATCTCTCAGAGCTGAAAGTGCAGTTGGGCTTGTAATTCCAGCTGTTAAGGAAGAGACTGAAGCAGAACTGGAAGTTGATGGCCAGTGAGGGCAATTTATTGAAACACCATCTCAAAAGTAAAACAAAGCCTGGGGACATAGGTCAGTGTAGGGTGGTGAGTCTAGAGTGTGCCTAGTATCACTCAAAATCATTGCTAAAAAGGGGGGCTAAGGGTAGGAGTGTGTTTTAACCATTTAATATCCTTCTCAGATTCTTTGAGTAACATTTATCTTCTCCTTTGAAAAATTCAAGGACTCTAAACTTTAGGCAGTGTGAATACATAATATCTTTTCTGGTCAAACATAGTATAAATGTTTGAGAAATGAAGGCAATTTTTTTTGTTTTTTGTTATTTTGGTTTTTTTGTTTTGTTTTGTTTTTTGAAACAGAGTTTCTCTATATAGCCCTGGCTGTCCTGGAACTCACTTTGTAGACCAGGCTGGCCTTGAACTCAGAAATTTGCCTGCCTCTGCCTCCCAAGTGCTGGGATTAAAGGTGTGCGCCACCATGCCCAGCTAAATTTTTGTTTTTATCATAGTGATTTCTATGTAAGTGATTTCTTTAAGTAGAAGGAGCTTGTCCTAGCAAATGGCTTTCTCCTGTACTCAGTGATACATTTATTCTTGCGTTCTCACAGCTTACAGAAGAAGACACCAGCCAAGTCCCAAGGGAAGACAGCCTCCATGAAGCAGAGAGGGTCGAAGCCTGCGCGGAAAGTCCCTGCCGCCCAGAGAGGGAAAGTGAGGCCGCTGCCTAAGAAAGCTCCGCCCAAGGCCAAGACCCCTGCCAGGCAAGCCAGACCCTCTCCCTCAGCCATCAAGAAACCTAGTGGGAGCTCCTCCAGAAAGCCCATGGCCAGTGCAAGAAAGGAAGCCAAACTGCCCGGGAAGGGCAAATCTGCCATGAAGAAGTCTTTCAAGACAAAAAAGTAAATTTTATAGGAAAAAGGGTATCATGATTGAATTCAGAATCTTATTTTATAAGGTCAGTGTGCATTTGTTCTAGTTATAATGCTTTTACATTTTACTTTTTTCTTCCCATCTGAGCACTGTGGGAAGGAATGTACACAGCAGTGTAGACATTTGTGAGCTTCGGGGCTGTTCTCAGTGCCTGCTTCTTCATCACTTTAATTTCTGCCATAACCTGGACTTCGCTGACTGTCACTGCCCTGCTCCCTCTGTTCATCTTAGCCCCAGACCTCATCCTCTTTCTGTGATCCGACTTGGGTTTTTTTTTCCTCCTTCAAGTTAATGTAAACAATTGCAAAGATGTGTTTGTAAAGCACTTAGAGGTCTGGGGCTGGAAGTCAGGACAGAGCAGGAGCACTTGGGAAGGCTTTGCATCCTGCCTACAGACTTGCTAGAGCTGTGGTGGTTAACCTGGCTGTTCACTCACTCCACTGACCAGTCTCCAGCTTGAGTTGGGGACATTTTAACTTCGGAAAGAAGCCCCAGTCTCTGCCATCCCATAGATTCTGAAGGTCTCCTCTCCTTTGGTCACACTGACCAACTGCCAAGCTCGCTTTGCTGCCCAGAGCATTGTCCCCTAACAGCAAGCACAAGTTGTCTGCACCACTTGGCTTTTGACAGAAGTGGAGGTACCGGACTGCATGGGATCTGATCTCTGGTGCTGCTTTATTACCAAAATGACAGGATGGTCTTGATCAGATGTCTAGATATATTTTTAATATTTGGGGCATGAGTTGCCCCTGTATGAGAGTTCCCATTACTAATGTAGAAATGTTAAATGGTAAAACATAATTTGCTAAAATGACCAGTTTTCAGATTCACCTGTGCGTGTGCCCCCACTCCCACCCCTCCGTTCTTTCCATAGAACTTTTGATATCAGGCAAACGGTTTCCTTTTTGAGATATTTTAACAGAGAAGAGGAGGGGGAGAAGCAAATGAAGCTGTACTACCTAGCCCTCTTCTTATTTGTATTTGTTTAGGGTTGTGAGGTTGTGTAAAATAGTACTAGCTTCCTACTTGAGAACTACAGTTTCTGCTTATCATTTATTCTTCCTTGTGGCACTTAATATTTTAATTGTCTTAAGCTTTTTGATGTATATATCCTCTGGCCCCTTACATGCTGCCCGAGGAGAAGGTGTTTGTTTGAGATTCATTCCACTTCAAGTGTCTCCTGGGATCCCCACAGCTGCGTATTGCTGGGAAATGGACTTAAGGCTTGGGCTTGAATCGGTGGCTCCTACCTGTGAGGTCCCATCGTGAGTCACTGGGATTTGTGTTGCATGGAAGGCAGTCTTTCCTGTTGTAAATCTTCCTTTTTTATGTACATATATTTTGAAAAATATGAATAAACATGAACTTTTAAAAGCTGCTGAAGTACAGCTTAGTTGAAAAGTTTCCAGTACCTGTCCTGCAATCTCTCCTCCTGCAAGGGATACATACCATGGCTTCCTTTTTCTTTTGAGTTCTTACTTTGATGGTCATTTATTTTCTATATATGAGTACACTGTAGCTGTCTTCAGACACACCAGAAGAGGGCATCAGATCCCATTTAAGAGTCATCTTAGGGGCTGGAGATATGGCTCAGCAGTTAAGAGCACTGTCTGCTCTAAGAGAGGACCTGGGTTCAGTTCCCAGCATCCATATGTAGCTCATATTTGCCTCTAACCCCAGTTTCAGGGTTTCTGACACTCTCACACAGACATACTTACAGACAAAACACCAATAAACATAAAATAAAAGCAAATTTATTTTTTAAGAGCGTCCTTTTGAGGCTGTGGTAGCACACACCTTTAGTCCTGGCACTTAGGAGTTAGAAGCAGGCTGATCTCTGAGTTCAAGGCTAGTCTTTAGAGTGAGTGACAGCTAGAGAAACCCTGTCAGAGAGAGAGAGAGAGAGAGAGAGAGAGAGAGAGAGAGAGAAGGAAGAAGGAGGAGGAGGAGGAGGGAAGGAAGGAAAGAGGGAGGGAGGGAGGAAGGAAAGAGAAAGAAAGAAAGAAAGAAAGAAAGAAAGAAAGAAAGAAAGAAAGAAAGAAAGAAAGAAAGAAAGAAAGAAAGAAAGAAAGAGAGGAAGGAAGGAAGGAAGGAAGGAAAAGAAAGAGGGAAGGAGGAAGGAAAGAAAGGGTCATCTTTATTGAAAAACTTTTCTCAACATCATAAGAGCCTAGTCTTTTGTGTTTAATTAATATACAAAATTCAGGTTAGACTGGAAACACAGTTACAGACAGTAGCCTGCCACAGAGACCTCTCTAGGAAGCTTGAATTCCTCTAATGTGTGCCAGGGACTGGTTACTTATTGTTAGCTACCTGAGCCAACAATTCTTTGCTCTTATGGAATCAAAAGTTGCAGGTCGGTTTTTCTGTGATATACAGTATTGCTTGCACAGGGGTTTGCCAGGCGCTCAGCTGGCCCCTGCCGCACACATCAGACCCTGTAACTTGCACTGTGAGAAGCTGAGATCATGTAAGGTCTCGCTCTGCTCTGAATGCACCTTAACAACGTCCCAGGAAAGGTGAAGACAGGATCATTCAGCTCCCAACCCCAGCTGTCAAACACATATACTTTCATTACCTGACAGAGGAATTTTTTATTTCTGTTTTCATCTGTGCACTCTGTAGAACACATTTACAGTCTTTACTTTTGTGTTAAATGAGAAGAGTAAATGCAGAAGGTAGGTGTCTGGCCTAATGATCTGGTTTATAGTCTTTCCTAGACTCTGAAGCCACCTGCTCCAAAGTGGTTGAAAAATGAGTCTCTGAAGATGCTGGAAGCAAGGTGGTTGGCTTAACCTGAATTCTCGGAGAATCAGTATCACTTTATTCCATAGTAATGTGATAAAGGCGTTCATTAGCACAGGTTGGACCTGGTCCACGTGAGCATAACTCTAGGAAATCTAGACCTGTGCACACTGCAGAAAGGACAGGCTTGGTGGCCCACGCCTGTCAAGACAGCAGTCAGAGCCATTTTAATCATGTCTATTGACAATCGTTTGAGTAATTTATGGAAAAACAAGATAGAAATAAATGCAACCCTTGGATATAAACTTGGCTTGTCCATTAATTGTTATATAAACTTGTTTCTTAGCTTTCTCCTGCTGTAACAAAACAGAAATAATCTCTAAGGAGGAAAGGCATTAGTTTGTGTCTTACTGTTAAATTCCTGTCACAGAACACCATGACCAAGGCAACTTAGAAATTGTTTAATTTGAGCCTCATGGTTTCAGAGGGTCTGGGACCACCATGGCAGAGATCATGACAGCAGTGGCTGAGAGCTCATGCCCCCCCATCCCCCTGAGAGGAAGTCCTGGCTGTCCTGGAACTCACTCTGTAGACCAGGCTGGCCTCGCACTGGGAAATCCACCTGCCTCTGCCTCCCGAGTGCTGGGGAGAGCTCACATCTTAATCCACTAGCACAAAACAGCACTCAGTGCGAATGGCATAGGCTTTTGAAACCTCAAAGCAGACCCTGGTGACAAACCTCAGCAAGGCCACACCTCCTAATCCTTCCCAAACAGTTCTACCAACTGGCGAGCAGGTATTCGAATATATGGGCCTATGGGGGTTCTCATTCAAATCCTCACGTCTTAGGCTCTCAGTGATCGGGCAGAGCAGGGTGAGGGCACACCTTCTAATAATTTAACTTCCTCCTACTAGGCTACCTGGAGGCTCCCTATTAAAGCTTCTGCCACCTCCCAACTACCTGGTGGAAGAGCTTACACCCAACCACTTAATAGAAATTCCTATAGTGGTAGCAGTGTTTATATGCTGGGTTTGTACTGTGTTATCACATACCTAGGCATTCTCCATTTTATGGGTAGAAAGTCAAATTCTATAAAATATCACAGGTAGCTGGCAAAGGTGGAGTTACTACCTGTGTGCTTTTTCTTTTTAATTACATTTTATTAGTGTGTGCGTACATATGCTTAGGGTGCCCATGTGGAGATCAGAGGACAACTTAAGAGTTGACTCTCTTTCTACCATATGAGACCCAGGCAAGTGCCTTTCCCCTTTGAGACATCTCGCTGGCCCCAAATCCATGTACTTTGAATACACAACTATTTTTGACTGCTTCCCCCCCTTGACTTTTCTTTTTCTTTTAAGATTTATGTGTGTGAGTACACTGTCACTCTCTTCAGACACACCAGAAAAGGGCATCAGATTCCATTACAGGTGGTTGTGAGCCACCATGTGGTTGCTGGGAATTGAACTCAGGACCTCTGGAAGAGCAGCCAGTGCTCTTAACCTGAGTCATCTCTCCAGCCACCCATCCCTCGACTCTTTAAAAGTTTTGTATTGTCCCAAAATTGTCTCCATCTCTACCACTGGAAGGTATTGTTCATGAAGACCAGGAAGGGAAATCATCTGAAGGCAGGGTGGCTTGCAGGCATTTTACTGTTAAGGAGTTTTTTCAGACCAGAGTCTCCATACAGATCCCTGGGTGCTCGATAAAACTCCCTATAAAACAGACTGGCGTTGAGCTTGCAGTGATTCTCCTGCCTCTGCCTCCCAAGTGCCAGGATTCTAGGCAATGACCCCACGCTGAACTTCCCTGTAGTTTTTAACAGCTGTCAAAATTTACTGGGAAATACTATCTGCTTGGCTCTCAGGTTTTTAAAAGACTTTAATAAAATTGTTAGTGGGAATGGCATACAGTCATTTTCAGAGGCCAGAATCATTGGATCCCACTGGAGCTGGAGTTACAGAAGGCGGGTGTGAGCGGCCCTGCATGAGTATCGGGGACTACCTTTGCAAGAGTTGTGCCTGCTCTTAACCACCGAGCTGAGCCATCTCTTCATTCCTGCCTCTAAGGTTTTTTGTTTATAGGACTCTACAGATACTTGGCCACTCCCAGGTGCTCACTCTCATGTCTTACTCCAGAGCCACCGTCACCCAGCCCATGTGATAAGGGCATCAGTCGGGTCTCCCCATGCTAGAAGGTTGGCAGCTTCTTACACTATAAATTGGAAAAAAAAAAAAAAAAAAAAAAAAGGAGCTCGTCTTCCATGATGCTTAGCAAGGAAAGTTCCAGCATATAGATGTATCCGTAACAGTCATGAGCTGGAAGGGTAGCGGCCATCTATCTCCTGACGGCCTCACTCCACTGTACCATTCTGGAACCTGGGATCTGATGAACTTCTTGTCAATCATTCGTCTCTTACTTTACCTGTTTGTATAAGCCAAAGTTGCTGGTAACATACAGTAACGGGGAACTGGGGCGATGGCTCAGCTGGCAGAAACCAGGCAGCTCTATGTGTGAGTTTCCAAGGCCTGTGCAGCCATCAGCCAGCCCCCTTGTCAGCATGGATCAAAAGCAGGGCCAAGACCAGAACTGAAGCTGTTCGGTGTACAAGCCACAAAACAAAACCGTGTCTTAGTGGCTTCCGTTTTTTCAATGTACGTGTTACAGAGTGGGTTGGGTACTGCACATTCTTCCTGTGGGAAAGCATCTCCAGCTGCTAAATTTCTGGGAAGAAGTCCACCCCCACCCCCCGTTTTCAGACCCATTCCTTTCTGCTGGGAAAGCATGAGACCCGGTTGGACACACAGCATCTCTCCTGGACACTGCCTTTCCTAGGTACTTGGCATGCAGGAGATGCATCACACAGCTCGGGAGCCGGCTGGCGAGCAGCTTCCTGCTGATGTGCACCTACTCCTACACACATTCGTCAGCTGCCAAGCGCAGAGCCAGATTCGGGGATTTTGGATAAAAGGGGAGATTGTGATAGCAAGCTCCCACCTGTGTGCTTTAGTGATTGCCGCTGACTCACAGGAAGTAACTATGACTTGCATTTGGTAATCATGACTCCCACCCCAGCCCGCCCCGACCTGACTTTTTTATGTCATCCGTCTCTGTGCTTAATATGGGTAATCCAGGCTTCCTGCACAGGTGAGTCACACATGCAGTGGAAATGCTGCTCCTGGTAGCTGAGAGCTTGCTGTTTGGGATGCAGGTATAGACATGTGGCAGCTGAGATAGTGACAACGGCTTCACATTACAGTTCTTAGTGGGACTAGATCAGCTTGCCCGGAGATGGCTGGCACCTCCAAAGTTTCTGAGCATGTAGTGGTTTTTTTTGTTTGTTTGTTTGTTTGAATTTTATGTATATGGGCGTTTTGTCTGTGTATGTTTGTGTATCACATGTGTGCCTGGTACCCAAGGCAGCCAGAAAGACAACGTTAGATCCCCCTAGAATGGGATTCACATTGTGAACCACCACCATGTGGGTCCTGGCGGTAGAATTTGAACTTGGAACCTCAAAGCCATTGAGCCTCTCTCCAGCCTATAAGGTGTTTTATTATTATTACATTTTGGTTGTTATTTGTGTGTGCACATAGAAGGTTGTGGGCATTTGAAAGGCAGGGGACAACTTGCAGTAGTTATTTGTCTTCTTCCACAGCATGGGTCCTAAGGATTGAACTTGCGTCATCATCCTTAGCAGCAGGTCCCTTAACCCACTGAACCACCCTGCCTGGTTTTTCTTTTATCCATGGTGGGGATTGAACTTGATCTTGTACATGCCTGAGAAATGTTCTAACACTGATATGTGTGACAGCCATTTTTCCTTTTTTTTTTTTTTTAAGTCATATTCATTCTGGGGGCTGGAGAGATGGCTTAGCCACTAAGAGCATTTGTTTCTCATGCAGAGAACCTGGGTTGTGTTCTTAACACCCGTATGGTAGCTAACACCTATCTGCAATTCTAGTTCCAGAGGTTTTTTCCCCTGGCCCCCGCCTTCTGTTCTCTGAGAGACTCAGGCATGCATGCGATATATATGCACACATGCAGGCAAAACACTCATAAATCTGGGTAGAGAAAT
Source organism: Mus pahari (assembly GCF_900095145.1). Classification (NCBI taxonomy): domain Eukaryota; kingdom Metazoa; phylum Chordata; class Mammalia; order Rodentia; family Muridae; genus Mus; species Mus pahari. The sequence continues at coordinate 89,204,073 of NC_034595.1, forward strand.
GTCTCACATGGTTGAGAGCACTGGTTGCCCTTCCAGAGGACCTGGGTTCCATTCCTAGCATCTGTATGACAGCTTGTAACTCTCTGTAACTCCAGTTTCAGAGGATCTGACTCTGTGACTTGCAATGGTGCCAGGTATGCATGTGGTGCACAGATATAAAAGCAGGCAAAACACACATACAGATAAAAATTAATAAAATGAAAGAAAAAAAGGAATGGATCATAGCTCACAATCAAAAAATAAATCTAAATTTATAAAATTGTAAAATTTTATTATATAAAAAGTGTATTTTGTTTAAAAATAAACTAAGATGAAGTAAGGAGCTTCAAATATTTCTTTTTGAGAGTTAGGAGGAGGTGGGCGGTGGTGGCGCACGCCTTTAATCCCAGCACTTGGGAGGCAGAGGCAGGCAGATTTCTGAGTTCAAGGCCAGCCTGGTCTACAAAGTGAGTTCCAGGACAGCCAGGGCTGCACAGAGAAACCCTGTATCGAAAAAACAAAACAGAAACCAAAAACAAACAAAGAGTTAGGAGGGAGCCCTTTCGTTTTTTATGTATCTCGAGTCGCCCGTTTGGTAAACTAAGCTTGCCCCGTTGCTCCTTCAAGGTCCAGGCCTGTTAGGGAGATCCCTTAACATTTTGCACAGGAGAATTGCCAAAGGTCACAGACAAAAGAAATTCAAAATATCATCGGTATTTACCGACCCTTCACTTACCAGGTCAGTGCCAGGCAAAGCTGTGTCCCTGTCATGCCTTCCAGGTCTCACCTGGCTGAGTCAGGGGTGGTAATGGCCCTGGAGGATTCACACGATTAAAGTGTTATCCATGTCCCACTGGCGAGAGAAGTGCCTGGTTGTGGGCAACAATCACACCTCATTGTTGCCTCTGGAAAGGTGTTAGGAGCTCTGCAGAAACGAGGGGTGCCCAGAGCCGTGCCCTGGTCACTCTTCACTGCACTTGGGAACTCCCCTGAGGCTACAGATTCAGGTCCACCTTCTTGCGGGCTCTGTCATCTGTCTTGGTGTCCCTCCCTGGGTCTGAACCCTTGTGTCCTGAATTTCTACGGTGTGCCACACGGGCAGTTTCTGATGCGTCCTCTCTGCAGATTTCAGGTTTAATATACACCAAGCGCTTGCCTGGCTCGGATTTGCGATTTATTTGGGCCACCTACTGCTCTCCTCACCTAATGGGATCAGAAGGGCCCGCCCTCTCGGCTTTGTGCGCGCGCTGCTAAATTCACTCACCATTTCCTCATCTAAGTGAATCTGTGAGGCCCGAAGGACCCCAGCTGAGCGGCCCAATCAGTCTCCACCCAGTAAGGGGATGCGTGCCAAGACCTCTGCCATTTGCGGGTGAAGGAGTGGGACTGCATGGTCATTGAGCGACCGTGCAGACCTAGTGGAGTAGTTAGGTCTAGGTCTGCCCCGAGGAGCAAACGAGTGGCGAGGCCTCGAGCTCAGCGAGTCCGGACAACTTCGTGGAGGAAGAGCTACATGGAGGAGCCAGCCTAGGTCGCAGCGTGGGCGGAGCCAGGTACCCTCGCAGCCTCTGATTGGGCGACACGGCGGGGAGGAGCGGCTCCGATTGGCTGGTGAGGCCGCCGCCGCCGCCAGGTGATGCCCAAGGGTCGGGTCCCAGGGCCACGTGGGGGGCGCGCGGCGCGGAGGCAGGGGCGTGGGCGGGGGTGGGACGGGCCTCGCGCTGGGTAGGAGCAGAAGCTGCGGGGATCCGAGCTGTGAGACCTGCCAGAAGGCGCGGTAGCGGTGGTGAGTGCGCCTGGGAACCCTCCGGGGGCTGGGCCGGAGCCGGGAGGGTCTTCCAGAGCGAGCCGCACCCCCACTTCCCTCCGCCGGCAGTTGCCATCGCTTCAGTCCGCGTCACCATCCCTCCCTTTCTAGCCCCGGGGCACCTGAGCTCCCCGAGTACCTAGCGCTGCGTGGGGATGGTGACGCTTGCGAGGTTGCGACCTCCGCGCGCGATCCTTTCCGCGTCTTCCCTATCCAGCCTGGGTACTCTCCGAGTCCAGATAAATTTCGGGAGGAACAGAGGCTGATGAACAGACCCAGGGGGTGGCTGCCTTCGCGGTCCCCTTCACAACAGAGGAACTGGAAGCTGGCAGGCCAAGGTCACATCAGCCAAATCTGCTGAACCCCATTCCAGTCCCTTGTTGCGCGGGTCCAGGGCCTGTGGGGATGGTAGCAGAGGTGTGCTGGGCTGGGAGCCCAGCGTTTCTAAACAGTTCCATCCCCAGCGCCTGAGTTGTTGCAACTATGAAGCTACTACTGGCTGCTTCTGCAGACCCAGTGTGTACCAAGGATGGATGCCCCACAGACTGTAAGCAGAAGGGTACTGCCTAGCCTCGGCAGAGAGTCCTGGGTTTGCCAGCCCGGGTTTGCCTCCCTTCTGTGATGTGTGCCTTTAGTCCAGCAGCTGGGGTCTGCAGGCTGGGGAGTCTCCCAGTACCCTGATTGGACGTGAAGTATAGAGTTAACATAGCCACTCGGGAGACTGGCTAAGGAGAACCTCCCCCCGCCCCCCGGAAAATAGAAGCCCATATGTGTCTCTGTAGGAACGTCCTGGCCCCAGCAGTACCCCTGTGGGAAACTTTTATTTGGTTCAAAGAGATGAGTTGGGTGTGTGGTCGTTTTCAGGGTTTCAGTGAACCCTGGTGTCCTCCTTGGTCTAAGGCAGGATCAGACTGGAAGAGGGGCAGGAGGGGAACACAGTTCCTGTTTCTGGGGAGGCTAAATATACGGAGGCTGGGGACCGGCCAGGTGCTTGGAGGATGCTGTCCACCCGCCTCCCATCCCCCACCTTCTATACGCCCCTTCCCCCCCACAGAGGACTAGGCAAGCTGGTCTCTCTCTCTCTCTCCCCCCCCCCGTGTGTGTGTGTGTGTGTGTGTGTGTGTGTGTGTGTGTGTGTGTGAGTGTGAGCTTTGCTGACCCCTTGGCTCTTTAACCTGCGCTTGCCAGGCGCAGGCAGGGTGTGAAGGGCTCTTGTCAGCTCTCTTTGTCTCTTTTGTGATTGCTTTTCTTCTCACCCTGTTCCATCCCACCTCACCCCCACCCCACCCCACCCCCTCCTTACGGTTCTCATTGCCCATTGCCGGCTGTGTGTTGTGGTCTCTGCTTCCGTGCTCTCTTCTGCCTGCCTAGGCGATTAGAAAGTGAAGACGCACTTCACTGCCTCCCCGGGAGCTGCGTCCCCCTGCTGGGAAGGGGCAAGCAGCACGTGGCAGGAGTGTGGTCTGCTTTATGTAAACATCAGATGTGCCTTTGGGACAGGCGGCTGGGAAGTGAGCAGGTTTAGAAGGGGAGGTTGGCAGAGCAGCGCAGGTCGGCAGCAGCCTTGGGGAGGTCTGGGTGGGCACTGGGGCAGGGGCAGGGCTACAACTATTGTTTCCCACTCTCCCTGGTTGAAGCCTGGGCTTGAAGGTCACTGGCCAGTAGAGGTGGAGGGCCCTTCTTGGGGGCCAAGAGCATCAGTTCTAAGGCACCCGAGCTCCTCCCTTTCCAAGCACATCTGCCGCTGTGGTATTTTCAAGCCACCCTAATTCCTGCGCTCTCCTGGGGAGTCAAAGCCTGCAGGCCAGTTTCCTTCCCAGCCCGACTTTCACAGTTGCCGAGGGGTTCCAGTTGGTGACACCTGGATAAGAAGTCTTGAAAGTCTAGACTCTGCTGTCTTCCCAAGCTCCCTTCCGGCCAGCAGGCTTGGGGATGGGGTGGGGGTGGGGGTTGTCCCCTGTGCCGCGTCAGGCTGGCATCATGCCACACACCTCACATTACCCAGGGTTTTCAGGAAAGGAAGTGAGTGCATAGAGAGGTGGGGCAGCTGCACCAAAGCCACATAGAACTTGTGCCCAGGCCTCATTGATCGAAGCCAGTCATTGCAAGAAGGCTGGTGAGAAGGTGGCTGGGAGAGGGCAGGTGTCTTTCCGTGTCTCTGGGGATGCTGAGTCTGCAGGGTCCCAAGCATAGGCTTTCGTCCACTCTGCCTTGCAGTTACTGGTCCACTGATACATCCCATAGGACAGTCCTCCACCTGTGGATCTGGCTAAAGGTCCCAGAGGAAAAAACAAAACAAAAAAAAAACAAAACAAAACAAAAATCAGGGCCAGGACGGAATTCGGTTTGTCAATCTCCTGGATTCTTTTTTTTTTTTT
>NC_034595.1:89208291-89226360 GCF_900095145.1 Mus pahari
CACTTTGTAGACCAGGCTGGCCTCGAACTCAGAAATCCGCCTGCCTCTGCCTCCCAAGTGCTGGGATTAAAGGCGTGCGCCACCACACCCGGCCTAATCTCCTGGATTCTTGTCCATTTTCTCTGTACTGCACTTAGCGCCTGCGCTTCCTTGGGGTGGGTTGTGGTCTTGATACTGTGCAAAGGGCTTTGGGGTTCAGGAAGGGAGTTCAGGCTGGGCAAATGAGCCAGCAGCCTTTCAGATGGGTTCCTGAGATCATCAAAGAGAGCTGTCCAGCTCCGGAGCGCCCCTGCGCACTGTTCCTGCCCCGGGGCCTGCAATGACTCCCCACTGTCCACAGGGTAAGGTCTCCTTCGTGGGCTGATGTTGAGTAGTAGCGTGCTCTGGCAGCCTGCCTTAGGTCCCAGCCTCTTCTGGGCCCTCCTTCCTGCTGCAGTCACCCCCACCCTTCAATGGACAATTCCCAGACTCCTGTTTTCCCTATGAGATGTTTGGGGTTTTTGTTTGTGTGTTTGTTTTTGTTTTGCATGTGTTGGGGGTCTTGTATTGTCCAGTCTATCTTTGAACTCCTGGGTTCAAATGATTTTGATCCTCCTGCCTCCGTTTCCTGAGAAGCTTAAACTGTGTCCCTTCCCACACTGAGAGCTGGTTCCAAATTTCCAGCAGCTTCCCCTATCACGGAGGGTCCAGTGAGCACTCTACCCTCAGCTCCAGCTCAGAGACCCATGGCAGGAACCATCCCACCCGACCCCTCCCCACACCTCCCAGGGTAGCACTATAAGCCCTCAGCCCCTCCTGGTGCCCCTCTCCATTTCCCCACCATCTCACCCGACTAAGGCTTATTATCAGCTTTCCTGCCTTGCTCTCCAAGAACGCTGCTGCTCAAAAGCAGGCAGAATTGGTCTTTTGTCTCTGTCACATGCCCCGGGACATTGGTGAGCACTGAGCAGGTACTCAGTGACTTTGTTGGCTGGTTGGTTGAATGAATGAATGAATGAATGAATGAATGAATGAATGAATGAATACCAGAGCAAGCAAATTTGAACAAACACACCAGCCCCTGACAGGGGGCCTCCGGCCAACTGCCTGAAAACCAACCTCTTCCCTGCCCATCCTAGCCTTCTCTCCGCGGAGCTTGAAGCTGGGCACGCTGGGGACCATGCAGAGGGCTGGGGCCGGGGCCCGAAGGGCCTCCGACTGTGGGCCTGCACCTTACCGGCCCAGGTGCATTGCCAAGCTTGCCCAGGTGGGTGGGTGCCTGTCCTGTGTGTTCTGGAAGGTAGTTTCGGGGTGGTTACTCCCTAGGGTTGGGGAGGACCTGGGACCCAAGGACCTGACTCTGTCTCCTTTGGAGTGGATGTGTGTGGATATGAATGTGTACGTTGAGAAGGTGAGGCCCACGTGACCCTGCCAGGGTCACCTGCTGAAAACATTAGCAGAGAACTCTGGCCTCCAAGGACAGTGCTTGGACACTGCACACAGCTTGCCTACATGGTGGGATGTTGTGTGTATTGGAGCTATGGGCCTTACTTCCCCGCCTTGCTCTCTCCATCACCACCAGTATGTGGGATCCTTTCCTGTGGATGATTTGGACACTCAGGAGAGTGTGGGCCTCGTACAGCAGCAGCTGTGGGCCCTGCAGGTGAGGAGCTTGGGGAACATAAGCCAAGGGTGGGCACCATGCATATCAAACTTGGATGGAGCCCTGAGGGCACATGATCCCCAGGGAGGGTGGGGGCCAAAGGTCTTCTGAGAAGTGACCCAGAAAGTTCCAGGCTTCAGGACTCTTCCTAGATGCCTGGGGACCCTCATCCCACAGGTGTGAACTCACGCCCCAACAGCATGACTGTTGGGGGGTTGCCACCCAGGCCTCTGTCCCCAGGCAGGGGTATCAGAACTGGCTGAGCAGCCTTGACAAGGGATGCTGGGGCAGGACTACATAAGGCCAGGCCTGGGAAGTGACATCTGCCTCTGTCAACTGTCTTCCCCTCAGGACTGTTCCCGACGCCGGGCTGTCATCCTGAAATTCAGTCTTCAGGGTCTCAAGATCTACAGTGGGGAGGGCGAGGTAGGCAGGGTAGGGGGCAGGGCAGCAAGGATCAGATGGAGTAGGGTCTGCTTAGAGTTGACCCTGTGGCCGACTAGGACAAGCTCAGATAACAATGGCTTACCTGACCCTTCAGAAGCTCTGGAAGCCACCTCCTGTCTTAAACAGCAGGGACATTCATCCCATGAGATTGTCTAAATGCCCAGCCCAGCATTGTCCAGTGGCTGTGGACAGTCATGGGCTAGAGATGCCAAGGAGCTCTTGCATGCTTGCCCGTCCCTCCCCATGGCTACCCACTGCACAAGCAACGTGGCTGCCCATTGACTGCCACTGTGCCACCCACAGCTGCAGGCCTCTTACATAAGACCCTGGGGTCCTCCATTACCTGCCTAAGACATTGTTACTATTTGACAATAACAGCAAGAGACACTCAGGGGACTGCTATCACATGGAGAGTGAATGGCAGAGCTAGACTTTGAAGTTCCAGCATTCCTACCCCAGAGACCAAGTGTATAACCTTGGGCCTGCTGCCGCTGCCTCTGTGGGGTTCCAGCCAGAGACCACTGGGTCACTGTTCTGTCCCTCAGGAGTGGCCATCCTGACCTACATGTCTATAGCAGGCCCAGGGCCATGCTGGGCTTGGCAGACCTTGGGGAAAGAAGGGTCTCTTCAGTCCAGGAGGTTGGTAGCCTATGCCAGACATTCGGGGTCCTTGGGCCACTGCCACGCAGGTGACTGTCTAAGGCCTGCTGTTGTCACAATGCCTTACAGGTGCTCCTAATGGCCCATGCTCTGAAGCGCATCCTCTATGCTACCTGGTACCCAGCCGCCTGCCAGTTTGCTTTTGTTGCCCGGAACCCGCGCAGCCCAGCCAGCAAGCTCTTTTGCCATCTCTTTGTGGGGAGCCAGCCTGGAGAGGTACAGGAGACCCAGGGCTGTACCGTCCTCAGGTTGCAGATGCCTCCCCACACTGGCTTAGGGCTGTGTGGGGCACATCAGCACCCCTGACATTCTCTGGGGCTGGGAGCAAAACTAGCCAGGACTTTTCTCTCCTGGGATGTGCCCACCCTTCCTCACCCGGGCTCATTCCCGCCACCTTTCAAAGCCCAGCCCACTTGTAACGTGAACCACAGTCCAGTGTTTGGCTGTCCCTAATGACAGAGACTTGAGTCCTTTAGCCCCAGAGGCCAAGTCTAGGTTCTGAGCTGTCCCTAGGTGGCCCTGTGTAGCCCTGTGTAGTGGACGGGGTAGGTCATGGGCGGGTATACGAGAGGTTAAGGCTGGTGTGGTCACTGTGGATGACAGATCGGTGGCAACCAGTCAGTTAAGTCAGTTCCAGCATTTGCTCTCACCTCTATGTGGATCCTGGGTGACAGTTGGCTGAAGCCGGTGGTTCCAAAATGCTGGGTCTGAATTGTTGAGTGGAGGGGGCGGAGGTGGGTGTTCCATGTTCAGGCCCCAGACAAGTGAGAGTTTTCAGTGTCCCGTCTCCTTAAGTCCTCCGAGGGTCATGGGGAGGAGAGGATGAACTGCCCCATGTCCTGCCCTGGCTCACCCAACAGCTCTTAAGTTACAGAGCCAGGGCAAAGGCGCTTAGCTACTTTTCCTGGTGGCATTGCGGCCCTGAGCCCTGGGAGGATGGGGAGTCTTAGGTAGGAGTGCATTGGGCCCAGGGTTGATCTCTCTGCTCCTGGCATGATACCTGGCACAGAGTGGCTTAGCCGTGATGTGCCCAGAGAAAGCTGGTAGCAGAGGCTGCATGTGATGAGATGTTGAGGGCAAAGTAGGAGTTTCTCCAGGAAGTTTCTTTGTGGGGGACACGTGAAATTAAGGAGCCATTTGTAGCTTGGAGCTGGTGCCTGAGGCATCTTCCAGGAGGCTGCTGCCGCTGAGCCTACCTCTCCTGTCCTAGGTCCATATCCTGTATCTGCTGCTCTGCCGTTCCTTCCAGCTTGCTTACCTCTTGCAGCACCCGGAGGAGAGGGCACAGCCTGAGCCCTGTCTGGCACCTGTAGGGGACCTGTCCCCGAAGCCACTCTGCAGCCCTGGAGTAGCCCCTGCATTAGTGCGGGAGCCCTTCAGCCGGGATCAGCTGTCACAGAATGTCCATGCCCTGGTCTCCTTCCGGCGGCTTCCTGCAGAAGGGCTATTGGGCAGTAATGGGGTATGCAGCACCCCAGTCAGGAAGGGGTTGGGGGAAAGGGCTTGGGGGTTACGCTGCAGGGGTGAGCTTCTTGCGGGAGGGGGGATTCATCTGGCCTCAAACAGATGGGTCTGAATCTGCCTGCCTGTGGGCCCCTCTCGGTGCCCTAGAAGGAGCTGCCAGAGTCAGAGGGTCGTGGGGGCACCCGTCACATTCGCCTGGGGAACCCCTACTGCTCACCCACACTGGTGCGCAAGAAGGCCATTCGCAGCAAGGTGATCCGCTCCGGGGCCTACCGAGGCTGCACCTATGAGACCCAGCTTCAGCTGTCAGCCCGGGAAGCCTGTGAGTTGGAGGGGGCGGCTGGCTGGCTCGGCAGGGGCGGGGGCGGGGGTTCACGCATGTTCGTTTGAGGCTGTAGCTGCCCTCCTCCCAAGGCTGCCTGTGCATGCGAGGGCACATCACGCTTGAGGGCTTAAGCAGGCCACTAAGCAATTGTGTATGGAGTGCAAGGTTTCTGTTGAGGGACCAGATGTGTGGTGTCGGGTGGGGAAATATGTTTGGTCAGGGGACAAACCACAGGATAGGGGGGTGGATGGTAGAAGGGCAGATCTGGCTTTAGGAGGTTCGGCCGCTGCTTCCTCTGACCTTCGTGGTCTCCATAGTTCCTGCTGCGTGGGAGGCGTGGCCCCGCGGCCCTGGTGGCCCCTCGTGCCTGGTGGAGAATGAGGGAAGCCTGACAGAGAACATCTGGGCCTTTGCTGGCCTTTCCAAGTAAGGGGGTTCTGTCCTAGCCCAAAGTTCAGCCCCTTGGGTTGGGTATAAAACTGTGAGGTCACATGTACACAGGTTACATAGGCAGAGTGTGGACTTGTAACTGGTGAGTGTAGGGTGCTCCCAGCCTAGGAGATCTCAGGCCATGACTTCTGCCCAAACCTCATTTCCCAGACTGTAAAATGGGGCTATGGAGAGGAGCCCTTCGGGTGTGGCCTGTCCCTACCTGCCTTCCCGCGGTTCTCCCAACCTCTCCTGACCAGAGCCTTGAAGTCAGCAAATCATGTCTCCAGAGGCCTAACGTTCACTGCGTGTCTGCTCTGGTTCACAACTTCAGAGGCCACAGATTCAGTCCTCTACCACCACCGCCAAGTTCTTGGAGCTAGTACATCCCAGACCAGGACAACAAGCTAGGCTCCCTCCCCCTAGGTCCTGTGCTCTTGCCCTGCTGCGGAGAGATGTGCATGGAGCCTTCCTGCTGTGGCCGGAGCCAGGTACCAGCGACCAGTGGAGCCTGTCTGTACGGACCCAGTGTGGCGTGGTACCTCACCAGGTCTTCAGGAACCACCTTGGCCGGTACTGCCTAGAGGTGAGGCTGTGGGGTTATCCTCTGGGCCGTCCAGTCCCGCCCTGCCACACAGCTGCCTCCCTCTCTGGCAGCTCTTAGTCTACTCTTTTTACTGTCCTTGAGCTCCTGAGCCTACCTCACTTTCATCCTGTGCCCTCACTGGGAGCTCTCTGGCCCCACCCCTAACCTAGTCTGCTCCTGTCCACTTGGCCCTGCAAGCCCTGTTTCTGTTCCCTTTTGGCATTTGTTGTTGTTTTGAGCCAGGGTCTTTCTGTGTAGCTCTGGATGTCCTGGAACTCATTCTGTAGACCAGGCTGGCCCGAAACTCAGAAATCCGCCTGCCTCTACCTCCCAGTGCTGGGAGTAAAGGCAATGTGCCCCCACCACAGCGCCTTCACGGGGTGCTGACCACAGGGTTCAGGGAGAATCGCTGAGGACTGCAGCCACTGGGGTTTCCCCTCTAGAGGTGTCTTTTAGAGGTTATCGCGAGGAGAGTTGGCCCAAACCCACACAGCCTCTGAATCAGTGGTTTCCAGGCCTGAGCTGTCGAGGTTTATATATGAGAGTTGTGCAAGGATGGAGTTATGGCACAGTCTCCCTTTCTGAGTTTATCCCCTTGCTTCCCAAATGGCAGGCATGTGATGGGAGACCAGGGTAGGGGTGGGGTGAACTATGGGGCAGGTGACCAAAGCTAAGGACATTCCTCCCCAGCACCTGCCAGCCGAGTTCCCCAGCCTGGAGGCCCTGGTGGAGAGCCACGCTGGGGTGGAACGCAGCCTCTTCTGCCCACTCAGCATGGGCCGTCTCAACCCTACCTACGAAGAGCAGGACTGTGGGACTGAGGGCAGGTTCCCACGGACTCTGCGGCCCCTCAGCCACGCCAAGTCCGAGGCGGAACTGCAAGGCCTGGGCTAGGACGCAGCAAGCCCCCAGTCCCCTGGCCCCTGGGCAGCTGGGGTCATTCTGCCCTTCCTGCACCCCACCCGCCAGTCACCAGCTACAAACAGGTCAATCTGCCCCTTGATTGGTCTTCCATCACTCCACTGCCATGGGAGAGGAGCCCTGTGGTTGGAGTTGGAGATGCCAGGACCTCTCCCAGAACCTGGGGCCAGCTGAGATACCAGGATGAGCAGGTAGAGCCAGGACCCTAGTAACCCTCGGTGACTTTGGGGAGTGGCTATGGCCAGGTTCCTAGTGTCATCCTGGGGCAGAGGCTTTCGCAGCAGTTCCTGGAGGTGGGTGCAGCCCTTGCTGGAGACGGTGGGGAACCCCAGAACGCTCACCACAGGGAACCAGATGATTAAGGAGTTGCTGGTTTGCACCATCGGCTCATTTCCTGGAGTCACTCTGAGTGGGACTAGCAGGGAACAAACCACAGTCAGTTTGGTGGCTTTAGGAAGGTGGCACAGTCAGTTTGGTGGCTTTAGGAAGGTGGCAAGTCAGTTTGGTGGCTTTAGGAAGGTGGCACAGTCAGTTTGGTGGCTGCTTTAGGAAGCCACCTCCTGCTGGTGCTTCCTTGAACACAGTGCTGACCGTTGGCCATGGCTGGCACTGGTCACCTCAGCCCCATTTGCAGTGGAGAACTAGGATTAATGCAAGTCCCACGGGGGGTGGGGGGAAGATGACATTAGCAAGGGGCAGTCCAGGGACACATTCTACAGGAAGTCAGTGGTCCAGCCAGGGAATGACAAACTCATGTGTCCCTTAAGTCAACTCCGCAGAATATATGAATCTATCCCAAAGAACAGACTTAGGTGGTGGTGGTGCCCGCCTTCAATCCCAATGGTTAGAAGGCAGAGGCAGGCAGGCAGATCTCTGAGTTTGAGGCCAGCCTGATCTACAGAGCAAATTCCAGGTCAGCCAGGGCTACTCTGAGAAACCCTGACTCAAACAATAAAAAAATAAACAACGAGACGGATTACCTTTGGAAGCAGAGGGGTAGGCAGGGGGAGGGAGGTCTTCATTTAGTGCCTTGAATACCATAGGTTTCAGTGGAAGCCACAGTTTTTGGGTTTTGGATCCCTTGGGAAGAGGGGACAAAATGGGGAGAAAGATGACAGCCCAGGCTGGGTGCTTCCAGCATCCCTGTCTCCCCCCCCCCCACCTCTCCCCCATATTGGGATAAGGCCTCAGCTCAGTAAGTACATTGCCATTTCTTTCAAGTGAGGTATCTTGTGAGGGATGAAGAGAAAGGTGCCTGTGGAACTCCTTCACAAGAGACAGCACCACCTCTAGACTGAACATGAGAGGTCAGACCTTCCATGCCATGTCCACCTGCATGCCTACCCCTGAGTAGGGCCTGGTTGCCATGGGAGCAGAGAGATTAGCATATCCTGTGCCCAACCCCAGAGAGTTACACCCAAGGAGACTTGGTAACTACTCGACCCAGACTCTAGGCCAGGGCTCGCCTCCAGGAGGGTATGTTCGTAATGTGAATCGCCAATGTGTGCAATACCAGGAGAAGAAACCACACATCCAAGGGACCAGCCTTCCCCATGCCCTTTGACATTTCTTCCAAAGCATTTATTGATCGCATGGTACAAATGGCGCAGTCTGGAGCCCATGTGTTGAGACAGGGTCATCCTTACAGGCCATGGCTCTGTCTCTATTCGGACCACCACCGTGGCTCTCTTGTGTGCACTTTGAGACAAATAAATCACATTCTTCAGTATATTGCAGAAGTTCCTTGAGTAGCTGATCTTCGTCATTGTTTTCCTGGTTTGCTTTTGTATGTCAAACATGACCGCAGCTGGCACGAGTCAGAGGTCCTGGCCACCAGGGCCCAGAAAGGTCAGAAGGGGTTAGGAGATAAGGCATCATGGGAGGTCCTTTGAGAAAAGAAGGGCCAGTGAGCTGGCTCAGTGCATTTTGTCAAACCTGCAGACCTGAGTTTGATCCCTTGGTGTCCTACATGGTGGAAGAAGAGACCTATGTCCTGTAAGTTGTCCTCTAACCGCCACACTGGGTGTACATCCATACAAATGCACACACACACATGAGCACACACATGTGATTTATTAAAATTCAGACTCTGAGCTGATTACCGTCTCAGCAAAGTGCAATAGGTGGGTGCTTTGTGTACAGCCCACGTCTGCCTAAACCGAACTTCAGCTCCAGTTAGATCCAAGGTACTTCTGCTTCCCTCCAGCCAAGAGAGGGTCCTTTTAAAGGGGATCCACAGAAACGGCTCATTTGTAGTCATTCTTTGGTGTGTGTGTGAGAGAGAGACAGAGACAAAGACAAAGACAGAGACAGAGAGGATGTGAATATGTGTATGTTAGTTTCCCCTACTAGACTGCAAGAGGCTGTCTTCCCAGAGCCTGTCAAGCGCCTGATGGTGTTTCTGTGCCTGGGAGCACTGCGGTTGGGCCTGGGAGCACTGCGGTTGGGCCTGGGAGCACTGCGGTTGGGCGGTTGGTGGTTCAGACTGGGTCAGGAGGTTAGGCTGTGTGGCCTTTCCAACAGAAACATTAACTTCTAAAGGTTTGGGTTTTTTTTTTTTTGTCCTTTTTTATTTTTTTTTCAAATATATTTATTTATGTGTGTGAACCCGCTTGCAAAAGACCTTCCACCCTGTGGGGTCCCGGGCGTTGACTGGGACCATGTAGGCATGGCAGCAAGCACCTTTCACTGACTGAACCATCTTGCTGGCCCAGTTTTCCTGTCTTTTAAAATATGGATTCTTAGGGCAGTGGATAGGGGGCAGTGAAGTCCTTGTCACCCTCTCAGTCTCTAACCCCTGAGGGAAGTGGAGTCAGATGTGAGCTCCAAGTCTTACCCTACCCACCTCTGCCGGGTTGCTGAACCTCACTGGGCTGGAGCTGCGAGGCCTAGGAGACAGAGCAGAGGATGGGATAGGGTATTTCCCACCGCCTGGTGCATCCCCTGCACCCGGGCTCTCCCTCGCACTCGCCATTCCGTCCTGTGACGTCACGGACGTTGCCCAGCAACGGCGAACGCCGAGAAGGCGTGCACGAGCGCGAGCGTGACCCGGCCAGCTCCGGGGCTCGGGTCGTGCGGCGGCGCCTGCAGCGCGGATCCCCCGTTCCCCGCCCGGGCCCGGCCTCAGGGACGGGCGAGCCCGGGCGCGGGAGGCGGCGGCCCGGGCTCCAGCCCGCACACTTGTCCGCCGAGCCCCTGCCACTCCCAGTGCGCCCCGCGGGGAGTCCCGGCCTCCTGCTGCGGCCCCGCCCCCGCCGCCAGGCCCCGCCCCGCGCGGGCTCTGGCTCCACCCCCTGGACCGGGCCACGCCCCCGGGCAGCCATGGCCTCGGAGTCAGTGAAAGTGGTCGTGCGCTGCCGACCCATGAACAAGCGCGAGCGCGAGCTGAGCTGCCAGACGGTGGTGACGGTGGACTGTGCGCGCGGCCAATGCTTCATTCAGAACCCGGGAGCGGCGGACGAACCCCCAAAGCAGTTCACCTTCGATGGCGCCTACTACATAGAACACTTCACCGAGCAGATCTACAACGAGATCGCCTACCCGCTGGTGGAGGTGAGGGCGCCCCGAGACTGAAGGGCCAGGCTCGGGGCTCCCGAAAGTGGAGACAGGATAGGTGGGTTAACCCAGCCCCTCCCCCTAAAAGCCAAGCGAGAAGGCTCCGGGCACAGGTAGATGGCAGGTTAGTCTGAAGGCTTGTCCTGACTGTATCTACTGGGGACCTGCCCCCAGTGTGGTGGCAACCTCCCGGCTGAACCCAGCACCCCCAGCTGGTCCACATGCCCATCCTTTGCAGCTTTTTCCGCAGAACTTCAGACCCAGGACCGCTTAGCGCCTCTGCTTGTCCTGACCCGCATTCCTTGCAGCCCCTTGACCACAGACTCTAGACTCCTGGGGTCCTGGTCCTCGTTCCAGACCTGTAGGATCCTGAAAACTCCAGCCATTTTCCCCAGCCTCCTTCCCTCCTAAGCGTCCCAGGAGTCTCCTCTCCTCTGTTCACACTTGCTCCCATCTCAACCCCACAAGCAAAATCCTCCTGTTTGAACTCTTCTCTTTTGAGTAGTGGAGAAAACACTTATCTTTATTTAAAAAAAAAAGAAAAGAAAAGAAAGAAAGAAAAAGAAAAGAAACTGTGGTACGTCCATGTGCTCCAGTATCTGAGATTTGGAGAAACCTTGATGCAAAGAAAGGCTTCTTTGACCTAGCATCCCCAAAATATTTAGCATGGACGCTTTCTATGACTGGCAGGTTCTTTCATCTCTTCCGCCTCTCCTGCCTGCTGTTCCAAAACCTCTAGCCTGTGTGGTGCAGAGCCAAGAATAGAGATGCATCCTTAGAACTTAGGGTCAAGCATGCATCTCTGCTTTGCTGAACTCTGACCCCACTCCAAAGGCTTTCTGACTGGTGATGTAGACCACAGACAGAGCACTTGACCAGAGGCGGTTCCCTCTGAATACTCAGAAGGCAGGGGACAGCTCCCCCAAAGGGACAGTCCCAGGCTCTGAGGGTAGCTCGGCTCTCATCCTGTTGGCCTGGTGTTTTAGGCTAGAAGGAAATCAGAGATTTCATCTGATTCAGTCCCTCTTGCTTCTCGGGTGTTTGAGTCTCCATCCAGTAAAGGCCCGGCCCTTGCTTGCATGTGTCTTAAGAGGCTGTAGCTCCTGCTCTGGAAGCAGCCTGTTCCATTTTTGTTTCTTGGTCTCCAGAGTGTCCCACCCACTCAGAGGCCTCCTGGGAGCTCTCAGCCCTGCTTCTGTCCCGGGGACTGAGCCTCCCTCTTTCTAGAGATGGCACCTTGACCATTGAACACCGTGTGTTCCTCCTCAGTCTTGCTTCTGTCTACGGCTGTCGGCCTTGCTCAGAGCGAGGCCTCTGTTCTCTTCTTGTGGATTATGCAGTGTCTGGGCAAGGCCTACCCAGAGAGGAAGACACTAAGGGCACAGTGACAGAGCTCTTGGATCTCTCTTCCTCTTCCGAGTCCCACTGTGCAGACCTATCTCTGGACACTCCCCAGACTACAGATTTGATATCCATCCATTCATTAATCCATTCACCACTCTGTGAAATGAAACATTAGCGTCTCCACTTTGAGCCCCAGGTTGAGCACGGGACGGGGTGTGAAGGAGATATGACTTAACCCTCACTAAGCTCAAGGTCGGAGTTGAGTTCAGCTATGCTAAGTTAACAATCTTTTGTGGCAAGTGGGGGAGGGACAGCATGGGGAAGCCAGCAAACCTTGGAAGGGATGGAAGGGAGAACAGAGAGGATCAAGGGTAAATTGAGCCCAGCAGGAGGAGGCCAGGCAGGAAGGTGGAAGGCTGTAGGGGAGAGGTGGGTGTGTAGCATGTAGTGTGTAGCGTGTAGCGTGTAGCATGGTCTTCACTGGAAGAACTGGAGTCACTCTTGTCAGAGAGATGACAGAGGCCTGAGGAGGACGTGAGAGGGAAGAGGGGGAAATGCATACAGATCACAGCTCTGGCTGCTTGAGCCAGGAGCAGATGTAGCATTGAGACTAATGGCTGGATAACTCACAGGCCTGCTCGAGCTGGTCCTTCCCAGGGTTTTCTGGTCATTAGCTTGGGCCTTCTGTCCAGGACCCTATCCAGTGCTGTCCCCGCACTTCAGATGCCATGTTCTACCTTTCCCTCTCCTCTTCTGTCCCTTCTGCCCAGGCTCTGTTCCTCATCTCTTGTCCCTGACTGAGCTTTTCAACTGTCCTTGGGCTTTCTTCTCTACACCCACCCTTGACCGACAACCACCCCCTCCTGCCTTGTCCGACCCCCCGGCCCCCAGCAAGCAGCCCTTGCCCGGCCTGTGTGATGCTTTAGGTTTGATCTCAGTACACACACACACACACACACACACACATGCATGCAGAGAGGGAGGAGATCAACAGCAATTTCATAAAAACCCACTAATAAGTTTCATAATTCAATAAGACAGGAAGGGATGGCAGTACACAGTGAGTGGCCAAGCAGTGGACACTGGGGACCTGTTCACATGTACCCCTCCCCCTGCCCCAGGGTGTCAGTTACTTTGTTGAAATCTTTATTTTCCCCTTAGAAATATACCTAAGGTTGTTTTCTACTTAATTCCATGGCAGTGCAGGCCTATAGAACATTCTGGAACAGTGGGGACGCTCTGTGTTTGCACTGACCAGTTAAGTACCCATTAGATGTAGGTGGCAGTTGGCATGGGATAGAGGCTGGTACCGCCAAGAAACAGTGCATCAGTTACTGCATCACTGTGACACAGATAGTTATAGACATAGGTGGCAGTTGGCATGGGACAGAGGCCAGTGCCGCCAAGAAACAGTGCATCAGTTACTGCATCACTGTGACGCAGATAGTTATCAGAGGTGGGGAGGAGATGGCTTGTTGTGGCTTGCTGTCTCAAGGCCATCAGGCCATCAGGGCGAGGTATGCTGGCGGCAGCACCCTGAGGACCCCCTCACCCCCTCACCCCGTCACAGCCGATCAGCCAAGTGAGCCGGTGCTCGGGAGTGGGCTATAAACTTCAAAAGCCTGTCCCTAGTGAGCCACCTTCTGCCAGCTCAGCTCCTAAAGGTTCTGCAGCACCCCCAAACAGTGTCACTAACCAGGAGACAATCAATCAAAGCATGACCTTCAGGGGACACTTCAGTTTCAGACCAGAATTTTTTTGTTTGTTGTTTTTTAAGACAGGGTTTCTCTGTGTAGCCCTGACTGTCCTGGAACTCACTCTGTAGACCAGGCTGGCGTTGAACTCAGGGATCCGCCTGCCTGTGCCTCCTGAGTGCTGAGATTAAAGGTGTGCACCACCACCACCCAGCTATCAGAATTTTTTTAAAAGAATATATATATATATATATATATATATATATATATATATATTACAGATTACATTACAGATGGTTGTGAGCCACCATGTGGTTGCTGGGAATTGAACTCAGGACCTCTGGAAGAGCAGGCAGTGCTCTTAACCACTAAGCCATCTCTCTAGCCCCAGGCTATAATAATTTTTAATTAAGTTAAATTCAAATAAATAAAGCTGTTTTATATCATAGACTTGAGCCACATTAATAATTTAGCTCCCCCAGTGATGGCCTTTTAAACACTGAAAGGAACAAATTAAAACTAATTATAATGCAGTGTCTCTATAACATTTCATAAAACAATTACATACGTTATAGCAACTATTAGTATTTTATGATCCTTAATTATATCAAGACTTTGAAGTCTGTAGCCTGGCAGTGGTGGCACATGCCTTCATTTCCTGCAGAGGGAGGTCGGGGCAGGGGTATCTCAGAGTCTGAGGTCAGTCTGGTTTACAGCAGGAGTTCTAGGACAGCCAGGGGTTACACAGAGAAACCCTATCTTGAAACCAAACAAAACAATATCAAATTGAGGCCAGTCTGAAACCGGGGAGATTAGAGAGGTAGTGACGTGGCCCCTGTTGGTACTGGGCTTGCCTGGCATGCCCACAGCCCTGAGTTCAATTCCCGTCCTCATAAGCCCTCACGGAGGCCTTTGCTTTGGAATTCCAGGGCTTGGAGAAGTGGAAGCGGGGTTGGTTCCAGGTTATCCTCAACTACTACTGATGTTGAGGTCATTCTAGATGCATGAGATATTTGCCCACCCCCAAGAAGACAACTAGCTCCGTGGTGGAGCACTTTTGTAGTACGCACGAGACCCTGTTAAAAAACAAAACAAAACAAAACAAAAAAACAAAAAACGAGCTCAGTCCTCCAAGTTGCACCAGTGCCACCTCCTCAGTATGGCTCCTGGCCACCCAGGAGAATGGAGCATCTGCTGTGTGGCCCTGAATGTTCCTATGGAGTCCTTACCCTGGGCTTGGGCTAGAGTGACACTCCTGGTTCTGCTTCATCGGTTCCAGAGGTGTCACGTGACTCCTGCTTTAGCTACGTGTGGGTTTGAGAAGCCAGCACAGGCTCCTGGCTGGGTCTTCTCTCCAGTTGCTTGTCTCCACCCCCCAACCCCCCAGGAGCTGCAGAACTCTCGATTGAGTAGACTTGGCCCATTCCCACTGCAGAAAAGAAAGCCCTGGGCCTCCGCCAGGGGCTAGGAGCTTTGAGTGGGTACCAGCCTTCTTGAGACTCAAACCAGCTCTCAGGGATTCCTGCTGAGATCTATTTGGGTCACAGGGTTTTTTTTTTCCCCCAGTGAAATTCAGTGTGGGCATCGTGTAGGCGTAGGGGTCTGGGAACAGACATCTAGGCCTGTATTCTGATGTCCGGTGCCATATCGCTCACCTGTCTTGCTGGGACAAAACACCCGACCGACTTAAGCAACAAAAGGAAGAAAGGGTTTATCTGACTTACAGTTTGAGGGTAGACAGTCGGTGGCAGTGGCGGCGGGGAAGGCATGGCGGCGGGAGTGTGAGTCACACTCCAGTCAGGAAGCAGAGAGAGACAGGAACACTGCCGTTCAGCCCTTCTCCTTCAGTCAGCCTGGGACCCCAGCACGTTGGATGGCATGGCCTATGTTTAGGGTGGGTCTTCCCACCTCAGTTAACCTAACCTAGATACTCCCTCACAGACATGTGGATGATTTCCATGGTAACTCTTTAACTCCCATCAGGTAGACAATATTAGCCATCACTGATGTCCCACAGGGTTGCTGTCTGTAGCCCCGGGAGCTCTAAGGGTAGGGACTTTGGCTACCTTCCCTCCTCCCCCTCCCCCCCTCTCTCGCTCTCTCCCTCTAACCAGAACATGGTTCCTGATGTAGAAAAGGCAGCCAGCACCCGCAGGGTGAATAGACACACCCATGAGTGAAGAATGACTGGCCTTCGAAGTAGAACCTGCTCTGTCTGTCTGTCTGTCTGTCTGTCTTCTCAGCTTCCTCACCCATACCCCACTCCCAGATCCACCAGCCACTGTCAACCACTCTGCTATGTCCCCTTGGCTTGGATCGGCCTCCTCTTCCTGTCTCTTGACCAGGTCCCCTCATCAGCAGGTCCGCTTCTACCTTGCCTCTCCTATACAGAAGGCTGTGCCCGCTTCCTCCCACACCTTCCTTCAACTCCCTCCCTTCACTGTTGGCTGACCTTCGGCCCTGTGTACGTCTGCCTGGCCTAGGTGAGAGGCACTGTGGCTGGCTGCCCCACAACGTTCCCAGCAGACATTGTTGAGCACCTGTCCATGCCTGGCCTCGCCATGGCTAATGCATATGATGAGTCAGCTTTAGGAGGGGCTGTGTTCTGATCCTTTTAAGGCAGATTAGACTGAGGTTCTACTATTGCCACGGCAAAAAAAAAAAAAAAAAAACCCCGCCATGACTACACAGCAAGTTGGGGAAGAAAGGGTTTATTGGGCTCACACTTCCAGATTATACCGGAGGAAGTCAAGACAGGAACTCAAGCAGGGCAGAAACCTGAAGGCAGGAGCTGATGCAGAAGCCATGGCGGGGTGCTGCTCACTGACTTGCTTCTGGCCTGCTCAGCCTGCTTTCTTATAGAACCCAGGACCACCAGCTCAGGGATGGCTCCACTCACAAGAAACTGGGCCCTCCCCATTGATCACTAATTGAGAAACGCCTTACAGCTGGAGCTCACGGAGGCATTTTCTCCACTGAGGCTCCTTTTCCCCCTGACAACTCTAGCTTGTGTCAAGTTGACACACAAAACCAGGCAGTACACTGTGTGCCAAAGACCAGTCCAAGTGCGTGTGGTAAAGAATGGAGTCGGGCTGAGGGTGTGACTCAGTGGTGAAGCCCTTGCCTGGCGTATACAAGACCTTGGGTTCTCTCTGCCGCAGGACACAAAGAAACAAAACAAGCATGGAGGTGCGATTTGAACTAAGTTGGCTTCCTAGCACAGGCTGTTAGATCCCTCCAGCTTGGCACAATGTTTAACCCCATCAGACTGGTGTTTGAGGGCAGCGTGGTGTCTTGTTCAGTGGAGACCCAGGCAGGGTCTGTGGGCTAAGCACAGTGCTTTGCTTTCCTCTCGCGCAGGGTGTCACCGAGGGCTACAATGGTACCATTTTTGCCTATGGCCAGACAGGCAGTGGGAAGTCCTTCACCATGCAGGGACTGCCAGATCCCCCCTGCCAGAGGGGCATCATTCCCAGAGCCTTCGAACACGTGTTTGAGAGCGTTCAGGTATGGGG
Source organism: Mus pahari (assembly GCF_900095145.1). Taxonomy (NCBI): domain Eukaryota; kingdom Metazoa; phylum Chordata; class Mammalia; order Rodentia; family Muridae; genus Mus; species Mus pahari. The sequence continues at coordinate 89,224,874 of NC_034595.1, forward strand.
CTCCCATGGGAAGGGATCAAGCTAGTGTCACAGATGGTCGCAAGGGCACCTAGAGTCACAGGCATGGACCGTGGACTGCGGTGAGGACCTGGTCTCAACTCTGTACGGGTCAGCAGAGGCAGGTCCTGGGTTCTAAAAAACAAGATGGGTGAAGAACATCAAGCCGAAGAGATGTTATCTGTTCACGCTCTCTGGCTCCACAGTTTCCCCCTGCTGTCTTTGAATGCTAAAGTTCATTTAACATCCCTTGTGGTTGAGGTGACACTGAACATGGTGGCCGGAAGTGGTGATCACAGTCATGGCTCCCCTATTTATTGAGCAATTACTGAAGACCAAGCCTTGAGTGAAATCCATTGTAGACTTATTTCCTCGACCTGAGACTGGGCAGCTTCCAACTGTGATGGCCCCAAAGCCAGTACACTGTGCGATCTGGAGCCCCAAAGTCCCATCAGTCCAAAGCCTTGGTCACTTGTTGGAACTCCTGGCTTCTCCCTTGAATAGTTGGGAGGCTTCCATCTCACTTCCCATGGGTTTGGAGGTAGCACATTGGACAGATGGCCGCCGTAACATGGCTTGGAGGTTTGAGGGTCCTGGAGCCAGAGAAGAAGGTTTACCAGGGCAGATGGGGCAGGGATGGGGTAAGGGACCATGTGTCTTCCCATAATGCCCCAGCTGTCGAGGCCTGGGCAGCAGAAGGGTTTAGCATCGGCCATCATTTCAAGCTCTGTCTGCTTCCTGCAGTGTGCAGAGAACACCAAGTTCTTAGTGCGGGCTTCCTATCTGGAGATCTACAATGAAGATGTCCATGACCTACTGGGCGCTGACACCAAGCAGAGGCTTGAGGTGGGTGTAGATCTCATGTGGGGTGGGCAGGAAGGTTCAGGGGGAGAGGCAAGGATCAGACAGTTTGGGGACTCAGCATCCTGTGGACTCAGTTTCCCCAGTGCCGGGATCACGGACAAACATCACTGTGTCCACTCAGTGTGGGGATTTTGAATGTTGAGTGTTCTCAGAGTCAATACTGCCTTGGGCTGTGACTGCATCTACTGCTATCAATGGCTGGATCTCACCTTGGGCAAGGCCACCTCTGTTGAAACAAGGAGGAGTTTTGCAATAGATTTCTGTTTTAGAAACACTTGGGAGGCAGAGGCAGGTAGATTTCTGAGTTCAAGGCCAGCCTGGTCTACAGAGTGAGTTCCAGGACAGCCAGGGCTATACAGAGAAACCCTGTCTCGAAAAATCAAAAAACAAAACAAAACAAAACACTTTGACTGATAAAAGTTATTATGATGGCTGAGTGGCCGTGGTGCACACCTTTCATCCCAGCACTTCGGGTGGGGCTCAGAGGCAGGCAGATGTCTGAGTTTGAGGCCAGCATGGTCTACAGAGTGAGTTCCAAGATGGCCAGGACTACACAGAGAAACCTTGTCTCAAAAAAAATATTTGTGTGTGTGTATGTGTGTGTGTGTGTGTGTGTGTGTGTGTGT
>NC_034595.1:89226605-89277936 GCF_900095145.1 Mus pahari
TGTGTGTGTGTGTGTGTGTGTGTGTGTGTGTGTGTGTGTGTGTGTGTGTGTGTGTGTGTGTGTGTGTGTGTGTGTGTAAAATGATGGTCTGAATGTCATCGGGTACTTACTAAGCACTTATTATGGACTGGCTCTTTAGCCACATTACCCCACTTCACCTTGGTGGTGGATGTTGTCATCTGTAGTTTACCAGTGTGGAAAGGAGGCTGAGAGAGCTTCAACATGTCTAGGTTCTACAGTGCAGCAAGTGGCTGAGTCTGGACTTGAACCCACATCTCCCTAACTCAAGGTTTTGAACCTCAGACACCTCATTGTCCTGATGTTTTTATGGCTAGGATTCCATCATCTTGGTCTACTTTAAAAGAAGGGGTATTGCAGCCGGACAGTGGTAGAACGTACCTTTAATCCCAGCACTTGGAAGGCAGAGACAAGTGGATCTCTTTGAGTTCAAGGCCAGCCTGGTCCACAGAGCAGGTTTCAGAGACAACTCTTGTCTCAGAGAAACTCTTGTCTCAAAAACAAAAACTGCATGGGGTTATTGCAGATTGAAGACAGTAAGTAGCCCAGGCCCCTCAGCAGAGTGCTGGCATCTTGTAGGTGGTCAGGATTCGAGCTATTTCAAGCTGTTCGGGACTAGAGAAAGCCCAGGAAAGATGTGGGGGAGTAATCAGGTGGAGCCCCTGGGGGAGGATTAGAGTCCAGGACAGAAGAACCATTCATCATGAAGATTAAGTTTGGCTTCCTCGGAGCCTCAAGCACATTTCATAATTTGTCCTCAGTCTCCTTGAAGCCAGGGTTCAGGGTGGAGGAGTGTTGCTTCCCAACAGCAAGAGCAAAGCTATATACTTGCAGAACTTGCATGGCTGTTTCGGCCACCCAGGGGGATCAAGAAACCTGCCAGACAGGGGTTAATGGCACAGTCTATAATCCCAGCAGTGGGCACACTGAGACAGGAGGATTGCAAGTTTTAGGCCAATCTGGGATACAAAGGGAGACTGTCAAAGAAAAAAAAAAAAAGGAAGGAAGGAAGAAAATCTAGAGGAGGGGGGAGGGAGAGAAAGGAGGGGGAGGGAAGGGGAGAGAGACAGAGACAGACAGACAGACAGACAGACACTATGAGAATATAAATAAATCCTGCGGACCAGAAACCAGTGAGAGGGCGTGGAGTCCTATCCAGCCGGGACCCTTTCGCCTTAGTCTCAGCCAGAGGTCCTGCCTGGGGCTCTTACAAGCCAGTGGCCTGATCCAGGGAGGAAAGGCCAGAGAGAGATGCTGCCTACATCTCTGATGGGCTACCTCTGGCTAATCCCTCCAGCCATGCTACTACTGATCTAACCAAGCCTGCCCCACCAGAGTCCACCAGGAAGCCAGTGACTCCCGTTTTAGAGAGGGAGGGACAGTCATCCGTTGCTTGTCTTCAGCAAAGACTTACTAAGAAGAACCCACGTGTGCCAGTGGGCCAGGCCACACACTACACTGGCCCCTTCTCCTCTCTTCAGTTTCCAACCATCCACTCAGGCCCCTGCCCATTCTCCCCGCAGATGACATAGCACAGCTCTTTGCCCTCCCTGCCAGGAACCTCGTAACAACCACCAGCAGCATCCCCCTCACCAAAGAAGGCGTGAGGAGCCTCTAAGTCACGACTTGTTGAACCCACGCCAGGGGAGTCAGGGTAGCCCAAAAAACATGAGAGGCCTTCTTGTTGTAAAAGCATGAGGCAGTTTAATGGCGGAGCTCCGGGCTGATGCATACCCCACACAAGAGGTAGAGGCATCGACCCTGAGACTCAAAAGCTAGGGGTTTTTTTGGTAGTTATAGGGAGAGGGTTGGGGGATTTGGGGGGAACTTGGCATAGCTTCACACAATTGGCTTGATTACAAGTCAGTAGAATAATACATGCAGGTTATAGCATCAACAATTTCAGGGAGGGTCAGCGAGACCCAGGCCGCCAGATGGCCAATGAGTCAATCAAAAAAATAACCCAAAACAGTTCATGTGTTTATGCCTATTCTTGGGGCCACCCATCCTCAGGAATGTCCAAACAAGGGGCTCTCCTGGACATGCCTGGACTTGTTATTGTAAAATCTTCAGCTAGGCCTTCAGGGCCTGTCGGGACACGCTGGACTTGCCTCAGGCCTTCAAGTTCCTAATAGTGCCCTATTTGTCTCATGTTATACTTTTGACTATAAGTTCTTTGCTTTTCTTGAATTCAGTTCCTTTCAGACTCACCCTCAGCCAGAGAAACAGGCAGAGGAGTTGGGTGGGGGCTGGTAGCTCCAGGGGACAAGCCTCAGGGTCAGAGTCCTGTGGTCTCACAGACCTTCCACCTCCTTGAGTGGGTGCCATGGGGACTCTGTCCCTTCCTGGCTAACCTGGACCCTGGGAGGGGGAGGAGCTCACTTAGTGAGCCCACTGCTTCGGGGGCTGCAGATGGCAACATGCTCGGTGGTGTACACCCATGGGCTCCAGACCTTTGATATGCTGCTTTGTGGGTGACAGGCAGATGGTTCTCGTCTTCCGTGATTCAGGCACCTTTGCACGACCCAAGGAGAACCCAGGAGGCTCCGCAGCACAGGCTGTTAGCTGTGTTTAACACAGAGCCCAGTACACTTTATAATAAGCCTGAGTTAGTTGGGGACGCCAGCACCCCTCCCCACCCCCAGATCAGTACAGATACCACCCCAGATCTCTACCCAGTAAATCATGGTGGAGTGGGGCTTGTGGGAGCCTCCCAAGATCCTTCCTCAACCATGGGTAGGGAAGACCATGGGAACATTCCCTCCCAACTGGACCCTGGCCATAGCCGTGCGCCTCCGTCCCTCTCCATCCATGCTGGAGCACAGCTGGTTACCATGGAGACCTGGCTCTGGTTTCTTACAGCCTAGATGACAGCTACTGAGGAATAGGATGTACAGCTGGCGGCTGTTCTCAGCACCTCCCCAGGACCAGTGTTGGCAGAGCATGAGGATAGGAGTGGTGGGAAGGAGCCTGAGGGCGTCAGAGATGGGAGACTGTTTCACCTTCTGAAATTCCTCAGGCCGGAGGCAGCATCCACGTCCTCCTCCTGACCTGCGTCCACTGAGCCCCTAAGGCACCATAGGTCCGTTTCCTTCTTAAGGGCCATAGTTGCATAGAAGTAGGGTTTTGTCCCCATTTCACAGAGGCTAGCTGATGTCCCTCACCTAGCATGGTTTCTAGACTGAATCCTGTTGAATAAACAGGAAAGTGGCTAAGTATGGTTTCTTATATAGGTTCTCACTATAAAGCTCTGGTCATTGTAGAATTCACTATGTGGATCAGGCTGGCCTTGAACTCATATAGATCCACTTGCCTCTGCCTTCCAACTGCTGGGATTAAATGTGTGTACTTCCATGCCTAGCTAAATATGCTCTTAAAAATTTATTTATTTATTTTATGTATATGAGTACACTGTAGCTGTACTGATGGTTGTGAGCCATCATGTGCTTGCTGGGAATTTGAACTCAGGACCTCTGCTCACTCTGGTCGGCCTCGCTCGCTCTGACTTAAGATTTATTTATTATTATATCTAAGTACATTGTAGCTATCTTCAGACACACCAGAAGAGGGCGTCAGATCTCATCACAGATGGTTGTGAGCCACCATATGGGATTTGAACTCAGGACCTTTGGAAGAGCAGTCAGTGCTCTTAACCACTGAGCCATCTCTTCAGACCTAAATATGCTCTTAACAAACCTTTTGAGATGAATTTATTATTCTACGAGTCTTGAGTGTTTTGCCTGTATGTGTGTGTTATGTTTGTCTGTGCACTGCGCATGTCCAGTTCCTCCAGAGGTCTGGAACAGGAGGTATGGATGGTTTTGGGTACAAGGAACTGAACCTCAGTCTTCTTCAAGAACAGGTGCTCTTAACTTCTGGCCATCTCTCCAGTCCGAATATGCTCTTTCTGAGGAAGACCCGATACTGCCTGATGCCCCAGACAGGACTCTGGGTTCTGGGAGCGTAGTAGGATCCATGGAGTCTGCTTTCTGGCCCTAAATGGCCACCCAGCCCTGTTGGCAGGACTGGGCCCTTTGCGCCTGTCCTCTCTGACTCTCGTTATCCTGTTCCTGAAGCCTTCTGTCACTGTGACACACTAGTGCCTAGACGGTTTTCAGAAAGCCATTTAACCTTTCCGTGCCTTGCTTGCTTACTGTCCCACAGAGCCTTTAGGACTTCACACCTAAACAGGTGGAGCTAGCCTCTGCACCTAACTGACTTGTGCACAGAAGGGAACCTGTCCCCCCTCCTGGGACCATTAGAGCAGACAGCTGAGCCTTCTGGGTTCTAACCGATGTGGCCACCCCATCTCCGACCCCTCCCCCCCAAGAAAGGCCCCCCATAATTCTCCTCTCCCTCCCCTACTCACCTGAGATACAGCCTTGCTGTGTAGCCCAGGCTGGCCCAGAATGTGTAGTAATTCTCCCGCCTCTCTGCCTCCCACGGGCTGAGACTGCAGACACGCCTCCCCACACCCAGCCCTTCCCCGCTGGCTGCTCTTGTCGGTGTGGCTGTCTTTCCTCATGAGGAATGCTGCATCTCATTGTTTAGTGTAGGCAACAGAGCTCCTTGGTTGCCCGGGGAGCCAGCAGGGAACACCTGTGCCATACGCAGCTGGCAGCTGGCTCGGTTGCTCTCTCGGAGGGCTGGGCTGAGAGCCTCATGGGCTTGAGCAGCAAACGACCCTCCACCTGCCGTCATCCAGGAGTCTAGCAACATTTCCGTTGTCCTGGTGGTATCAGCAGAGGGGATATCAGAAGCCATGTGGGTGGAACAAAGGAGACACATTCTATGAGTGCTGGCCGCATCAGCTTTCAGAAGCCCGTGCAATGGTTGTGTGTGCTTTGCTTTACTGAATCTTCACCATGCTCATGAAATAAGTATCACATAATGAAATAGGTATCCCATACCCATTTTACAGATGTGCTTGTTGAGGGTCAGCTTGTCCCAAGATCCTATGGCAAGTGGGTAGGCAGATACCCATTTTACAGATGTGCTTGTTGAGGGTCAGCTTGGCCCAAGATCCTACGACAAGTGGGTAGGCAGAGGGAGCCCCCTGCCTATTACAGGATGGTTTAGGAGGACACACATGGCCCGGATAGGGTCCTGCCTTTTGGTAATCCCACCATCCCCTGGTTCTCTTCCCTGCAGCTGAAGGAGCATCCTGAGAAGGGAGTGTATGTCAAGGGGCTGTCCATGCACACGGTACACAACGTGGCCCAGTGCGAGCGTGTCATGGAGACTGGCTGGAAGAACCGTGCGGTTGGCTACACCCTGATGAATAAGGACTCCTCCCGTTCCCACTCCATCTTTACCATCAACATCGAGATCTATGCCGTGGGTATGGGGCCAGCTGGGGGCAGAGGGTGGCCCAGACATCCTGAGCAAGGTTCCCACTCCTGATAGGAGGGGGTCTCACCTCATTGGAGCCTGGAGAGCCCCACAGAAAACTGGGAAGACTCCCTTGCCTGTCTGAAGGAAACAGACCAGCATCATCCCGCCCCCCCACCCCCATGCTGGGACCTGTTTCCTGGATCAGCACCCACAACCACAACACTGATAGATATAGCATTGAACACTTCCTGTGTGCCAGGCAGCGTGCACACGGTATCTATTCTTTGCAACCATCCCATGAGTGAGCTAGATGTGGACACTCCCATTTTATAGGTAAGAAGACTGAGGTCTCAGGGCTGGGGCTGGGTGTGGAGCTCAGAACTTGAGTGCTTGAGCATCCTGCTCCAGGCCCCAGGTTCCATCCCCAGGACGTACCAAGGGCCAGGAGTCTATGTGCTGTTCAGATCTCACGACTCCTCTTTCTCAGTGATGTTCATTCACATCCTTTCTGGGAGAGCTGCTGAGAAAGAATAAAGAGGGCTGGAGAGATGGCTCAGTGGTTAAGAGCATTGACTGCTCTTCCAGAGGTCCTGAGTTCAATTCCCAGCAACCACATGGTGGCTCCCAACCATCTGTAATGGGATCTGACGCCCTCTTCTGGCATGCAGGTGTACATGCATATAGAGTATATATGCAAATTCAGTTAAAAAAAAAAAAAAAAAAAACAAATCTTTAAAGGGCGGGGGGAGAGAAGACTCCAGCGTCTACTCTGGGCTCCCTAAGCTTTATCTGAACCACTGAGTCTGTTGTAGTCCTCGAGGTGGGCAGCATCGTCCTCCTTTTAGACACAGGGAATGTAGAAGTGAAAAGCTTTGCTCACGCAGGGGACCTCAGTCATGAAGTAGACATGCCAGGTTTTGAACCCAGGGCCTCCCAGTACCTTGTCCATTGATGCTCTGTCACAATTAGAACTGTAAAGAACATATAGCAGGAAGTAGCCTGGCCCGATTGGGAACGTAACCGTGGCGAGACCCCAGGGCCAGGGCTCATGTCACCTCCTTCCATACTGTCCATTCAGCAACCTGTTTCCAGGGCAGCGCCCTGGTGCTTGCTTGAGCAAAGGACATCACCTGGGGGTCCCTGGGGGAATACCCATCTGAAGGGACATGACCTCATAGTCGCAGCCAGGGCAGAGGCAGCTGCCTGGCTTAGTGGATGACACAGGCTCACGGGCACTCTTGAGCTTTGCAGAAGGTTTGAAGGAGCATAAACATAGCCACACAGTTAAGGGCATTTCCTCTGCCTCCTCGTTCTGTGAATCATTGCCAGGTCTTCATGACTGTGCCTGGGTGGCGGACGGAGGACAGTCTGCTCTCACCCCGTCTGAAGCTGTCATCCATGAGGCTTTGATATCGTCTGGTTTCGCAGGGCTGCGAATGATGCTGCACTGCTTTGTGTACAAGGCCTTTCTGCTCTGAGACTCGTTTGCTCAGGCTAGACCTAGTGTGCCCTGGGAAAGCACAACACACACACACACACACACACACTAGTACATTCTTCAAAATCCAGTACAAGTCTCATTCTGCCCCACTTTTTTTTTTTAATAGATCTTACAGACCCGAGTCCCTCACATGCCATCTAATGCCAGCAAACATTCTGTCCCCTTAAAATTGCTCTGCAGTGGTCAGAATATGTGACCAGCTAACCCTACACATTCAGCCGTGGTAGGGAGCCAGTCAAGGTTAGACCTATTTTGTGGATGGAGTCATTGGAGGATTAGAGAGGTGTGCGGTGTGCTGAGAGGTGCGCAGTGTGTTGAGAGGTGTGTGGCTGTACTCCTGCAACACGGTAAGGAAGAGGCAGGGCTGGACTTCAAAGCCAGTACTTCAAGCATGGAAGGATACAATTCCCTGGGGATCCCCTCATCTCCCCTTCACCATCCTCTGCCTTTGGCCTCCTAGGAAATCTTTGTAAAAGAGACCTTCCTGTCCTCAGAGGGCAGGCCCTAACCCTCCAGGTCTGGCAGACACGAGTTCCTAGCTTGCTTCTCCTCCGCTGCAGCTGCTGCTGCTGCTCCTTCTCTTCCTCTTCTTTCTCCTCCTCTTCTTCCTCTTCCTCTTCCTCTTCCTCCTCTTCTCCTTTTTCTTCTTCCTCCTCTTCCTCCTCTTCTCCTCCTCCCTTTTCTTCTTTTACAAATGATTTATTTATGTTTATGAGCATTGGTGTTTTGCCTGCATATATGTCTGTATGTGGGTGTCACATCCCCTGGAGCAGGAGATAAAGACAGTTGTGAGCTGTCATGTATTGAACCTGGGCCCAGCCCCTCCTGCCCTTCCTTGACTTCTGTGTGGCCCTAGGAAAGTTCCATGCCCTCTCTTGAGCCTCAGTCTCCTTACCTGTACTATGGCAGCCCCTCCTTTCCAGACTCCCGATAGGCTCAAATGTATCCCCAAGTGGGTGGTGTAGGCCCCGAGGGCCATCCACATCTTAGAATGATGTGGGGCTCACCCAGCTGTTGCCCCCTGCCTGCCTGTCTGCAGATGAACGGGGTAAGGACCATCTTCGCGCAGGCAAGCTCAACCTGGTAGACCTGGCCGGCAGTGAGCGGCAATCCAAGACTGGGGCCACAGGGGAAAGGCTGAAGGAGGCCACCAAGATTAACCTGTCACTGTCAGCGCTGGGCAACGTCATCTCGGCTCTGGTGGACGGGCGCTGCAAGCACATCCCTTACCGGGACTCGAAGCTGACCCGTCTGCTTCAGGATTCACTGGGTGGCAACACCAAGACTCTGATGGTGGCTTGCCTGTCTCCTGCTGACAACAATTACGACGAGACTCTCAGCACGCTGCGCTATGCCAACAGGGCCAAGAACATCAAGAACAAGCCGCGCATCAATGAAGACCCCAAGGACGCCCTGCTTCGAGAGTACCAAGAAGAGATCAAGAGGCTAAAGGCTATCCTGGCCCAGCAGATGGGCCCTGGCAACCTGTCAGGTGGGATAGCCTGGAGTAGCAGGAGAGGGTGGGCCAAGCAGATTTCCCACCGAAATGTCCCTGCTTTCCCTGACTTCCTGGTCCTCCTTTGGCACATTCAGCTCAGCGTACCTCGGTGGTAATGGCCCCTATCTGCCTGGCTAGGGCTGACTGACTGACTGGCCACACCTCATACCTCCAGCCAGCCCCACAGCCCACACTTCACAGCTCACACCCCACCTCAGGCTGTTCATCTGTCATCCACCTGTCTACCCGATTGTCTCCCTGGCTCAACGGCAGGGACGTCATGTTCTTAGCATTTGGGTGACTCACTTCCCTCCAGCCGGCCCACCTCAGCTCCATCATCACAGCTGCCATTTGCAGTTCATCTGGGAGGCATAGAAACGCAGGACTGGATGGCAGACCTGCAGGCTCCAGGAGACGCCAGAGTGTTCGTTCTGTTGCTCTGTCTCTTAGGAACAGTGAGCATAGGAAACTCTAGCATCAGCCCCTTGGTCCTTGGGCCTGCCTGGCTCAGCTGGACCCGTTCTGTACAGTTATCTACTCATTGCCCCACCCACCAGGCAACCCCTCCCTCTCCTCCCTCCCACTGACTCCGTTGCCTACCCAGCTCCCCCCCCCATCCATCCTTCCAGTACACACCCTCCTCCTTCACCCCTCCCCCTTCTCCTATCCACTGGGATTCCATCCCCCAGTAGTTCATATATCCACCCAACTCATTCTCCACCACCCACCCACCCACTCACCCACCCAGAGTTCTCCTAGCACTTCTTTGTATGTAGACAAGGGCTGAACACTGGGACACAGGTGACTTAGACCCAGGCTGTGACTCTCTAGGGAAGAGGAGCAAACTTTAAGGGAGCCCGGCCACCTGGGGCAGAGAGGATCCAAGCCAGTCTGGAAGGCTGTGATCGGTCAGAAAAGGCTCCACAGAGGGTAGGGTCGCTGAGTCCTGGGGCATGAGAATCTTCCCTGCTAGGTTCAAGGACAAAGTGTGAAGATTTCCCCAGACGCCACAGAGCGCTTGTCTAACTCCACAGACTTCTGCTGGCCGCCTTAGGGCGGGGGCGGGGCGGGGCGGGGCGGGTGCTCAGGTAGAAGGTGGTGGTTGCAGCAGGATGCCTGTCGTTTTTTCTCCCCCCTTCCCTGTCCTGACCACACACCCCCAAGACAGGCAAAGGAATGGCAGGAGAGGCTGAAGAGTCCTGGCTCCCCAGTGAGTCCCCACCCGAGCAGCTAACACAGCCCTCCAGGATGGGCGCCCTTCTCGAGTTAGAGCCCTGATGCTCAGCAGGCAGTAGTGGCTGGCCTAGTACCCAGTACTGCGCTGAGATCGAGCAGCAGTCAATAGCTTACCTGGTCCTTGGGCATGTCACCTAGCCCCTGGAGCTTGTACCCTTTATCAAAATGGAGTCAGGAGACCTGCCTGGTTTCTGCTGGGGGTGGGGGAAGGCACCTCAGGAGACAACGCCTAAGGGCAGAGCCCCCAGGTGACCAGGGTCATAGACCATGTGTGTGTGAGACCATTAATGTGCGGCCTCAGCCACCCCCACCCCCAACCCTGCTTCCCTGAGCTACTGCACATTTCTTCTCCCTGTCCCTTTTGCAAGCTGTGGTATAGCTGTCTGCCTCTTGTAGCTACCTCAGTGGGCTCATGTTTCTCTCCCAGACACCTTCTTCTTGCCCCTACTCCGGGCAGGCCTGCCCCACACATCGAATAGCCCCTGCCTCATGGCCTCTACTGTAACTCTCCTCTCTAAACCCTTCCTCTTGGGGCTGGGGAGGTGACTCCATGGTTAAGAGCCCCAGCTGCTTTTCCAAAGGATCAGGGTTTGATTCCCAGCACCTACATGGACGCTTACAGCCATCTGTAACTAACTCCAGTTCCAGGGGACCAGACACACTCTTCTGGCCTCTGTGGGTACTAGACACACAAGTGGTGCACGGACTTAACATATATAATGCTGGTACCATGCACATAAAAAAAATCAATTAAAATGAATAAGTTAGCCAGGCATGGTGGCGCATGCCTTTAATTCCAGTACTTGGGAGGCAGAGGCAGGCAGATTTCCGAGTTCAAGGCCAGCCTGGTTTACAAAGTGAGTTCCAGGACAGCCAGGGTTACACAGAGAAACCCTATCTCAAACAACAACAACAAAACCAAATATACATACACACACACACACAAACACATACACACACACATACATATACATACACATACATATACACATACATATACATACACACATACACATACACACATAATATACATATACATATACACATACACATACATATACACATATACACATACATATACACACACACATATATATACATATATATACACTCATATACATACACAGACACATATATACATACACACATACATATACATATACATACATACACACACACACATACATATTAAAGCCTGACTCCCCGGTTGCCCTCTGCCCTTTTCCCACCTTCCCATACACTCCTTCGCACTCCCTCCCTGACATCAGTGCTGACTGTGCCCAGGTCTCCTGAGTCTTTCCCCCACCCCCTGGTACTCACTGCTGAAGCTTTCAGGGCCTGGCCTCCCCTTTCTCTCTGTCCCCTGTCCCCATCACCCTAGACATCCCAGCATGGTTCTGATGCTGCCCTGGTCTTTCCACTCTGCCTGTCTGTCTGGAAGTTCCTCCCCCATCTCTGCCTGGTGCTCTTCTCTCCCCTGATCCCGGCTGCATCTGCTCTCCACTGAGGTCCTCCTGACCACAGCATCAGGGCAATCGTCAGCTTCTGAGCATCCTCCCGCCATCCCTTTGTGACCGTTACACTTTTGCTCACTTGCTCACTTTTCTCTCCTAGTGCACAGTGTACGGTGGTATGGCGGTGTCTAGCGCTATGTCCCCAGTGCCCTGAACTCTCTGGTGACCAGTGGATTGCGTTTTACAGAGGGGCACATTTATGCCTGGTTCCTGGGTACTCACCCTCTGCTTCTCCTGTCTCTTTCTCTCTAGCCCTGCTCTCCACTCAGACACCCCCAGGCCCAGTCCAGTCTGAGGAGAAGCTGCTGTCCCCAACTACTGTCCAGCAGGACACAGAGGCTGAGAAGCAGTTGATCCGGGAGGTGAGACCCCAGTGAGCTGCCAGTGTGAAGGAGAGGGTGTCCTAGGGAGAGCCAGTACCGGCGGGTGTCATCCTGCTCCACTCCTGTGGGCTTGGCACCATGGTGCCCGCTTCATTTCTGAGGAAGCTGGGGCTCAAAGGCTTTTCCAAAGCTTTAGGGAACACAGGAGGATCAAAGAGTTGGATCCAGCCAGGGAGCGGTGGTACGCACCTTTAATCCCAGCACTCGAGAGGCAGAAGCAAGTGGATCTCTGTGAGTTCGAGGCCAGCTTGGTCTACAGAGTGAGTTCCAGGACAGCCAGGGCTACACGGAGAAACCGTGTCTCAAAAAAACAAAACAAAACACCAAACAAGAGTTGGACCCAGGATTTGAACTTGGGCCCTGACCTAGACTGCTGTTGATGTCACAGTAGAACCTGTGTGGGGAGAGAACTGGGGACCAGGGACATCCCGAAGAGAAGGTCTCCTCAGTGATGCTGGAAAAGTGGCTTGGGGGCTGATGGCAGTAGAGAGCTTGTCTCTGGAGTGGAAGGGCCCTTGGCAGAGGCCAGGCCAGCAGAGTGGAAAGCAGTCAGTTTGCCTTTGGCGCTGCAGCCAAGCCTGGGCCTCAGAGCGGCTTGACCTGTTTAGCCTAGGGTGAGTGTAGCGTCAGCTTCACCTGGCCTGAGGGTCCTCACGCCGTGTGTCTCCCAGCATCCCTGGAAGCAGCAGGACAGGGGATCTCCAGGGATACATACATAGGAAGACACAACAGGGACTCCCTCTCAACTCCAAGCTCTGCGGGCTTCCAGAGGCCCCTGCCACTTGAAGACTGCCTGCTAGCTCTGCCTGGTGGTTTGGCGTTCAGCGGTCCCTGTGAGGAACTGGTTATTCCTTAGGAGAACGCTGATACTAAGCAGAAGCAGTTTTGGGAAGCTCTAGCCTGGCTCCCAAGCCTACAGCTGGATCCCTTGCCTCTCAGTTATAATCTCAGTTAGGGACCAGACCTCGAAACTCTTGTCAGGACGTTGGATAAGGAGCCTGCTTTGGTGGCTGCAGTCCTGAGAGCTCTGTCCTTTGGGACCATCTAGGGTAGGTATGGGTACCGAGTCCGCCTCTAGGACCCAAGCCTTGCCCTTAGTGGAGGTGGCAGTAAGAAGAGACAGACCCTCAGCCAAGCAGTGGTGGCACACACCTTTAGTGCCAGTACTACAGAGGCAGAGGCAGGCAGATCTCTGAGTTCAAGGCCAGCCTGGTCTACAGAGTGAGTTCTAAGACAGCCAAGGCTACACAGAGAAACCCTTTATCAAACAACAAAGCCAAACAAAAACAAGATGAAGAACACCAACAATACAAAACAAACAAAAAACAAAAGAAGAGACCCTCTGGGGAGGACTAAGCTTGTTGGCATCCACTCGGGTAGCAGCCCTTCTGGTGTTAGGAGTAGGAGCCACACCAAGTGACTTGGAGTGGCTGTGGAATCCTATAATGACTAGTAGTTTGGGGTCACAGATCCTCGGGGGTGGGGTGGGGGAGAACCGGATAATACTAGAATGGAACCCTCTAGGTAGGCTTCTTTGTGGTCTGGTTGAATGTTACCACCCCCAAGTGGTCTCCAAGGAGAACACTCCCCACTCTGGACAGACAGTCTCCTGTTAGATACCACATGAAAGTGATAGGCGTTGCCTGCCTCTCCTGCCTATAACCAAAGGACCATATAGACCATCAGAGGTGTGGATGTCTCCCCCTAGTGGACAGTGTAGGCCATCAGAGGTGTGGATGTCTCCCCCTAGTGGACAGTGTAGGCCATCAGAGGTNCTCCCCCTAGTGGACAGTGTAGGCCATCAGAGGTGTGGATGTCTCCCCCTAGTGGACAGTGTAGGCCATCAGAGGTGTGGATGTCTCCCCCTAGTCACTACCTTTCCATCCTCCTGTGCATCTTTCTCTTCTGAGTTGTACTCTCTGAGTGCCTACTGTGTGCTGAGAACCGCATTCAGGATAGTCAGACCTTAAAATGAAGCCCCTGTATCATTTTAAAAGGGGGTTCTTCCTGGAGGCAGTTCAGCTGTGAGTGAACTCATGCCATGGCTCCAGGCCTCAGCCTCCAGTCAGAATGGGGAGGTTTGGACTGAAGGGTTCCCAGGGTTATCTGGTTTTTCATTGTATAAGTCCTGTTCTGACAGGGTCCGTGGCTGGCAGATGGTTTGAGCTCTCTGTGCCAACATTTTGTTATCTAGAACATCCACCGTGATGGCAGCTTTCCTGTTGTTTTGCACCGGCTGCACAAGGACAAAAACCAAGGCCCCTTCTCATCCATGAGCACTACACAGAAGCAGGGCTCAGGCTTGAGCTTCAGCTTCGTCTTCTCATAGCAAGCATGAGCTGAGCGCCTGTTTGGGACTGGGGTCATAGCTAGAAGTCACACAGCCCTGGGGGTGCGAGTTGCTTTAGACATGGAAAGAGTCAAGACATAAAACTGCCAGTAATGGCTGAGGACAGAGTAAGACATGGGATTTAGTATGTAAAGGCTGTGGAGAAAACTTCTGTAGCCTGCAGAACAGGCAGGGTGGGTAAAAATTTGGCTACACAAACAGGCATCCTGCGATTTAGCCCCACCCCACCTCACCCCTGTTTAATGGTGAGATTGGAAGGCAGGACTGTGGTGAGTGGGTACACATGCCTTGGTGTGCACAAGCCTGTGCCCAAGCAGATGCATGTGCATACCTATGCATGCATGCACATCTAGGTTTGTGACTTTGGTTGAGGTCCAGGTGGATGGGCTGAAGTCACTCACAGAGTCGGGGTCTGTGCTGAGAAGAAGCAATGGGGATTCAGAGGTGAGGAGTTGAGCAGGCTGACGACTGATCCAGTACTAGGCTGGGGCTCTCCAAGGAGTAAGGAAATGGGTGAGAGGAGGCTTGGAGACAATGTGTTGACATGGGGGAGGGGGCTGAGCTGGTGCTGTCAGAGAACCTTAGTAGCCCTGCATGTGCCCCTGAAGATGCACTGGATAGTCCTCAGGGTGCGTGTATGCTGGTGACAACACTGATGCCCAACAGCAACTCTCTAAACAGACCAATGGGAGCAGAAAAGATGAATGGCGGAGAGTGGCCAAGTTAGTAAGGAAGCCCTTATGGGCCCTGAGCATGAACTTGCCAGGGAGCAGGGTAGAACCCCTGAGGCAGGAAAGAAGTAGGTATTTCTGGGTAAAGCAAGTTACCAGAAACTCAGATGTGCTAGAATAATAATAAATTAATAACAATAACAACAACAACACTAATAGGTAGTAGTAGTAATAAAACAAAACCACAGCCGAGCAGGTCTGAGAGTCCACACTCTGAGCACTGGCCTTGCATAGCCTCTCCCTCACCATGACACCGACACAAACAACTTTCAAAGTGAACCTTCAGATGGCTCACTTCAGATGGGATGGTGTGGTCCATCGTCAGGGCAGGCATTCCCCTGTTCCTTGAACCTGACTGGGAGCATCCTCATAGGCAGAGGTGTGTTTCCTCATGAACATGGGTGCTTCTCAGTCCATTCAGGTTGGCAGCTATTCTAATTTCATTTCTGTTGTTGTGAGAAAATATCCTGACAGAGAGCAGCTTGTGGGAGAAAGGGTTGGTTTTAGCTCACGATTCCAGGTTTCCGTCCATCATTTTACAGAAGTCACGACGGGAACCATCCACAGTGAGGAGCAGAGAGCTGTGAGTGCATGCACACTTGCTTGCTTTGCCCAGCTTGATTATGCTTATACATGCAGGTCTTCCTGCCTAGGGAATGGTGCCACCCACAGTGGGCTGCATCAAGTAACATCATCAAGATAATCCTCCATAGACAAGACCACAAGCCAACCCAGGGTAGACAGTCCCTTACTGAGACTCTTCCCAGGTGAGTCTAGGTTGTGTCAAGGTGACAGTTAAAGCTGAGCATGCCAACAGTCAAGTTGGCAACCATTATGCCCACCATGCATGAAGACCTTGGTTCCATGCTCAGCGCAGAGAAAACACAACAACAAAAACTTAATTTTAAAAGAAGGAGCTGGAGTGATAGCTCAGTGGTTACTAGTTATTGTCCCAGAGGGCCAGGGTTCACACCATCTGTGATTCCAGTTTTAGGGTATCCAGCACCCTCTATGTACATAGTGCACAGATCTACCCACACCCATACACTTAAAATAACGTAAAACTATAATAATAAGAACGAAAACAGGATGTCCAAAGGCCAGCAGCATTCCATCACATGGGGACTCACATTCAATCAAGGAGTTTAGACTACCCATGAACCTGGGAGCCATCCATCCTGGAAGCCACCCATTCTAAGCAGAGGATGTGATGTTATGCGGCAGGTAGCAGCGATGTAGGGTATTGCTGAGATTGAAGCAGTAGATGTGGGGCCAAGCATGTTGCTACCGAGACAGGAGCCAGTGATGACAGCAGAGATGGAGAGGGAAGCGGGTGATGGCAGCGCAAGCTTTAATCCCAGCACTTGGGAGGCAGAGGCAGGTGAATCTCTGTGAGTTTGACACCAGTCTGGTGTACAGAGTGAGTCCCACAGAGAAGCCCTGTCTTTTTTTGTTGTCGTTGTTTTCCGAGACAGGGTTTCTCTGTGTAGCCCTGGCTGTCCTGGAACTCACTCTGTAGACCAGGCTGGCCTCGAACTCAGAAAGCCTCGAACTCAGAAATCTGCCTCCTTCTGCCTCCCGAGTGCTGGGATTAAAGGCATGCGCCATCACACCCAGCTAGAGAAGCCCTGTCTTTAAAGAGAGAGAGAGAGAGAGAGAGAGAGAGAGAGAGAGAGAGAGAGAGAGATTGTTACCAATGGCTTGAGTACCATAGGTGGAAACTTGGCTTAGATAAGGGAAGGCATTCATGGCATAGTGCAGTGTGAAGCATTGAAACACTCATGGAAAGCATCAGTTTATCAAAACGGCACAGAGAACCGACAGAGGGCTGTCACCAGAGAACTGTCACCCCCATGTGACACAGGGACTTTCACCTCATTCTCCCCTGTGTTGTCTGAGTATCCAGAACTGGAGGTCAGTTGTGAAGGCCGGTTCTGAGTAGGGGTGACTCACCACCACCGCTGTGTCCCCCTCCACCCCAGGAGTATGAGGAGCGCCTGGCCCGCCTGAAGGCTGACTACGAGGCAGAGCAAGAGTCTCGGGTCCGGCTGCAAGAGGACATCACTGCCATGCGTAACTCGTATGACGTGAAGCTGTCCACACTGCAGGAGAATCTGCGCAAGGAGAAGGAGACAGGTGCACTCAGCCCTGGGGCGGCATGGAGGACCACCTCCTGCTTCCCTTACAAATGGGTGAAGGGTCCCCTGCATGGTAGGCTCAGGTCTCTCTCATTTATATAACAGTCCAGCCAGGCAGGTCCCACAGTTACCCTCCACCTGTAGATGAAGAAATAGACCCAGAGACGACAATAGGTAACTGGACTTTGGCCATGTAACTGGGGAAATGGAGTCAGGATTGGAATCTAGGCAGTCTGTCACACAGCACTGTCTTTGGTGCCCTGTCTCCAAGCTGGACCACCTCTGGGCTTACTAGAGGAAGAAAGGATCCCATGCTCGAGGTCAGTTCTTGTCCCAAGTGTCTGCATTTGCTAGTGCTTACTATTCAGCTTGTCTGCTACCAAGGCAACCACATCCTGTGAGGATCGAGTCATTAGCAGGCACGTTTACTTGTGTAGAAGTTTTGAGGATGTATAATTCAACCACCCGTGCTGCTGGGAGCCAGCTTCCTGCTGTTCCCATGGGACTGGCAGTGCTGGGCTGGGTGTGTGATCCGTGGCAGGGGGTGCTACTGTGTGCCTGGTGCTTTGGGGGGAGGGGGCTTTACTTAAAACCTTCCCTATATTTGGTAAAGTTAGAGACTCTGGATCCTCAGATAGCAGGTGAGGGAGCTGGGGCCAAGGAGAGGCTCTGTGCATGCTGCGTAGGGCAAGGACTCTGGATCCCATTAGGGGAGTGCAGGACACAAGTGATGAAGAAATGGATGCAGTTTGGTGATGGTGATGCTGATGGTGATGCTCGCCTTTAATCCCAGCACTCGGGAGCAAGTGGCAGGCAGATCTGTGATTTCAAAGCCAGCCTGGTCTGCAGAGCGAGTTCCAGGACGGCTAGGGCTACACAGAGAAACCCTGCCTTGAAAAAAAAAAAGAAAAGAAAAAGAAAGAAATAATGTAGCTGGGATGTAAAAGAGAGTCTAGAAGTGTGAACTGGGAGCAAAGGCTGGCCAATTGAGGAAGAGAGAGACCCTACTCCTCATAGACACCCCGAGGAGGAGGGAACCATGGCTTTCTGCATCCCCAGCATCACACAGCCCTCCAGTTTGCATACCACACCTCCCTCCATGAGGTCTCTGGTTTCTGGAGCTCCGACATGCAGCCAGCATTCATTTCTTCCAGGGCATCTGGAAGAGTTGGTGGACAAGAGCCCCAATGTGGCACTAGAGGAGGATCTGGGGGTCTTAGCTGAATGGTCAGGCTTTAGGGGAGGTAGTGAGACATGTAGGGGACCCTGCTCACATGGAAGAGCCATGCCAGGCAGGGTGGTGAGAGCCCGGCCTTCAGTGGGTGAGAGGTTAGAGGATGGAGAAGTACCACTGCTACTCAGGGTGGCTTCCTGGAAGAGGGGGTGAGGGCGGGGTCAGGCCCCTGGCAAGGAGGCCATAGGGTAGGGATGGATGGATGGATGGATGGATGGATGGATGGTGGATGGATGGATGGTGGATGGTGGATGGATGGATGGATGGATGGGAACTGTAGCTGGGCTCTGGGCATCTTCAGGGTTCTGGCTTAAGCTGGTCTTTGAGACACAGTGGGTGGAGGTCCACCTTCCCCTTGGGAGATTGCGAGACATTCTTGTTCGCTACAGAGGCCATTCTCAAGGCGGAAGTCCTGTGTAAGACGGAGGTCATGTCCAGGGCCGAGTTAGCCAGCGGGCCTGAGTACTCACCTCCTTTGCGATACGAGACTACGGTGAAGCCCACCATCCTCTCCATGCCCGACATGCCGCCCAGTGGCGAGGTCACCAAGAGCCAAGCTCCCCTTGCGTTCGAGGAACCCCACGTGGAGACCTCCAGGTCCGAGATTTCCTTTGAGTCACCCTCTCTCGAAGACTCCTCCACGTCAGAGGCCTTCCCTGGGCCGGAGGA
This sequence comes from Mus pahari, assembly GCF_900095145.1. Taxonomy (NCBI): domain Eukaryota; kingdom Metazoa; phylum Chordata; class Mammalia; order Rodentia; family Muridae; genus Mus; species Mus pahari. The sequence goes on from NC_034595.1 coordinate 89,245,212, forward strand.
GTTTTCCAACATGGAGTTCTCCATGGCTGCGGCGCTGACCGAGAGCAGGTACCTTCCTGATGAGTATCTCGGCCGGGAGGCTGCTGCATCTCCGCTGGAGGCAGAGCGCTACGTCCAGGAGAACGAGCCGTCACTGGAGCCCCTGCGGATACTGGCAAGCCTGCAGGATCCTTTTGCCGAAGTGGAGGCTAAGCTGGCCAGACTGTCCTCTACTGTGGCCATGACGGACTCATCCCAGATCATTGTCCCCCAGATCCCTGAGCAGGTAGCGAATATTCTATGGAGCAGGCAGGATGGGTTGGGAGCATCGGGACCACAGCCTCTGCTGCTCAGCAGTGTCCACCTGTGTCCCCCGTGACTTGTTTGGGGACCCTGCTGTCCTGTGATCTGGAGAGGAGATACTCTGTCAGACACACGCTGGGAAAGCTGGGATGGAGGAAGCCTGGTTACGTTAGACAGGTGTCTGTTCCTGTGTATGGAGAGGAGGGTGGGTTGCTGAGTTACTGTAGCCGTCCTGAGCTCCCAACCTAAGGGAGCCGAGGAGCCTGGGGCTCCTTTTCAACACCACGGGGCTTGGGTGCCTCCCCTACCCCTTTCTGGCAAGTTTGTTCTCTTCCTGTTTTAAGAAAAGGTTCCTCTTTTTTTCTCCTTATGATTCTGCATTTCTCATGTGAACACATGGGTGCACACAGGCACACACATGTAATAGCACAGGCCTTTGGAATCCCAGCTCCTACTTCAGGATGGAACACCAGCCACTTGTCTCTTCTAGACCACGGTTTCCTCCTCTGAACAGTAGAGGTTCTGACATGTGCTGTGCCCGAGATAACACAGAACATGTCCCGGGGCACCATAGACGTTCGCCTGTGCCCTCTCTCTCCCTGTCACCTCTTTACAGCAGGCAGAGGAGGCCATGGGGAGGCAAGGCGCAGTGGGCGTCAGGGTAGTGAGGAAGTAGAGGGGATTTCTGACCCAAAACATCCCTCCTTTTTTCCTCCCCCATTTCTCCCCACAAGCAGCCATCCTCGACTGACCTGCTGGAGCCCAGGGACACCAAGTCAGAGGTTGATGTGGCTGTGGCTGACAATGTCCTCAGGACTGTGAGTACCTGCCTGGCCCTCCACGTGCCTGGCCCAGCTGTCTGGCTTCCACCCTCCCTAGGCAGGTGGCCCGTGGCTGAGCAATGTTTAAACAGAGGATTGCCACGCTGGGTATGGGCGATGTGACTAGGAGGCCTTCTGTAGCTAGCAGCATTGGGGCCACTGTCTTAAAGGAGCAGAGGCAGGGTGCACAGGTAGGATGACGGCTGCAGAAGCCCTGGTGGACCTAAGGGACTGCTGGGGACCTCCTGTAGGCCTGTCACACCCCATTTGTATACCCTTTGTCTTCCACTTGGGACAAAGCACAAGACGGGGGGGGGGGAGTGAGAGGAGGCCTCAAAACCTCTTCACATTTAGGGAGAGCAGTTTTAAGCCTGCCAGCTTCTAGGCATGGTCACAGGGCAGTGTGACAGTAGGTAACAGACAAGATGGCGGGAGACCCCCTACTAGGAGGTGAGACAGAGACAAGGAGGAGAAGCTGGAAGAAACAGGTTTCTTTTTCTTTTTTGTAACTTTGTATTGATTCTTTCTGAACTCCACATCATGCTCCACAATCCCTCCCACCCATCTCCCCATCCATTTATATCAGTCATCCACCCTTGCACCTTGCAACCAAGAGAGAGAGAGAGAGAGAGAGAGAGAGAGAGAGTCTTGCTGTAGCAGCTGCAGTGTGTCACTGTATGTCACATAGTACACCCTTTTGTCCACACATCTTTACTTGTAAATGTCCATTGCAGTGAGTCATTGGTCGGGTTTGAGACCTCTGGCTTCTGCTACACCATCAATACTGACTCCTCACTGAGACTCCGCTTGGACATCCTGTTGTCCTGTGTCATGGAGATCCTGTAGCTTTGGATCTGCAGGACTAGCTCTTTCATAGATGGGGTAGATTTTGGGGTGGGCCAACTCAAAGCCCTGGATCTGGGCCTGAGAGGTATCTGAGCCAATCAGCCGAGCCTACAGGTCTCCTGCGACCACACCACTAGGGTTAGCTCTGATGTGCTGCCCCGGGGGAGGTGCAGGGCCTGCTCTCCCGCGTTCTACAGCCAGTGAGAGGCAGGGCCGTTGGGAAGAGCATTTCTTGCCAAGGACTTCTGAGCAAGACACCAAGGTTCCCCCAGGGGGGCACTAAGGTGGACAGGGGGACACGAAGGTGGACGGGGGGACACGAAGGTGGACGGGGGCCTGCTGAGGATACCTGGGAGAGACACAGCAGAGGTAGCATCCAGAGAGGGGATCAGAGTTCCCATGGCAGCAGTGAAAGGTTCTAGTGTAGAAAGGGGTGCTATGGTCATTTATAGTTTAGAGAAAATGATCCTGCCTTCCTTGGTGATGGATTAGGGATCTCAAGAGTGAAGGCTGGGAGCCCATTTGGGGAGTTGGTGAAAACAGTTGTAAGAATTAGAAACTGTGTGCAGCTTGCTGCAGGTCGCATCCCTATTGTGTTCCGTCCATCACGTACAGACATCTGAACCTTTTCTCTCTTTTCCGTTTGCATATGCATGTGTGTACATGTTTTGCATGTGTGTGGGCCCGTGTCTGCTGGTGCCCATGCTTGTGGAGGCTCAAAGCTGACGTTGGGAATCACCCTCGATCACTCTTAACCTTTGTTCATTGAGACAGGGCCTCCCAACCAACCACAGTGCTCACCCACATGGCTGGTCTCTGGAGCCAGCTTGTTCTGAGGTCCCCTGTCTCCTGCTTTCCTAGTCTGGAATTAGAGGGACTGTGCATGGGTTTGGTGGGGCAGGGGGAGTGAACTAGGGTCCTCGGGCTTCCTTGGGCTGTAGCCATTGAGCAATCTCCCCAGCTCCTGACACGTGGAACTTTGGGAGCCCCCTGGAACTCAAAGCTTTTCAGATTTCCATGCACATTTGGTTTTAGACTTTGGGGTTAGGGATGCTCAGCCTGCATGTCTGAGCGTGTGTGTGTGTGTGTGTGTGTGTGTGTGTGTGTGTGTGAACTGTGCAGGCTCATTCATGCCCCCTTCCCATCTTGTCTCCCTGGGTCCAGGAGCCCAATCTAAACCTGAGAGTGGCTGAGGAGGTGGTTTCTGAAGCAGAGACAGGCGTGTGGATAGAGTCTGAAGCCCAGGTGGCCCATGTGGCCCAGGTGTCTGAGGAGGCCCAGCCTCAGCCCTTGCTGGCCATGGCGAGTGTGAGGAGGGAAGGTGTGGGTGTAGAAGTGGCTGTGTTGACGGAGGAGCTGCAGCCGGTGGATCAACAGCAGGTGCTGGCCCGGTAAGCACCAGGGGTCAGGGGTCAGGTGCCCAGGGGATGATGGGAAGAACCCTGGTCAAGGTTGGAGGTTGAGGAGTTGTAGCCTAGGCTGGAGTGAGGTGAGATCCACTTCTCACCCTCTACTGAGCCCACACCAGGTGCCTCCTCTGCCATAAGAGGGGCAGTGGGGTGGGGGAGGTGTCACAGCAGGCCAGGTGCCACAGCAGTCCAGTTAGGCAGAGTTCTGAGCCAGAGCCACAGGGACACCTGTTTCTACCCAGTCACCCACTAGGATGTGACTCACTCATAACAGATTAAAAACTGAAGCACCACCCCTGTGCTGATAGAGTACAGCCATGAGCCTACTCCCTGTCATGCACTGTCAGTGTTTGGGGGGTGGCTTAGCCCCTGAGCAAGCACCTGTAGCTTTCTGCACCTCAGTTGTACCACTCTGTGAAGTGGGTTGTGGGGAGCAGGTGGCAGGTGCCAGCAGGCCAGCAGGGTCTGTGACGCTTGCTTTCCCCTCCCTGCGGGCCTTAGCTTGCAGTTGCTGGAGCAGCAGGTGGTGGGGGGCGAGCAGGCTAAAAACAAGGACCTGAAGGAGAAACACAAGCGGCGAAAGCGCTATGCAGACGAGCGCAAGAAGCAGCTGGTGGCCGCACTGCAGAACTCGGACGAGGACGGCGGGGACTGGGTGCTGCTCAACGTCTATGACTCTATCCAGGAGGAAGTGAGGGCCAAGAGCAAGCTGCTGGAGAAGATGCAGAGGAAGGTGAGGCCCTGTTTGGCTCAGGTCCCTGGCTCCATGGCCCAGCTGGGCATCAGCAGCCCTTGCTAACAGCTGGCCTCCCTCTGGTCTTCACACGAGCATCTATTAAGTGCCTGCTGTGTGTCTCTTCTGCTGCTCCAGGAGAAATGTCTTAATAGGGCATGGTGGCCAAGGCTGTGTGGTTGAAGGCCAGGGTTTCGCAGGACTGTGGATACAGGAAGTGCTTATCACATGCTGGAAAGGGAGGGTGGTGCGTGGCAGGTCAAGGCCCAGACGCTGGACACGGTGTGGATGGGGCAAACTGGGGAGCCATGGGTGAAAGGGTGCTCGGGGGCACTTTGGGGACCAAATGGGCAGACAGGAGCTACTCAGCACTTGTCCCTTCTCCGTGGCTCAGCTCCGGGCAGCGGAGGTAGAAATCAAGGACCTGCAGTCAGAGTTCCAGCTGGAAAAGATTGATTACCTGGCAACCATCCGGCGGCAGGAGCGGGACTCCATGCTCTTTCAGCAACTCCTGGAGCAGGTGCAGCCTCTCATCCGCAGAGACTGTAACTATAGCAACCTAGAGAAGATAAGGCGAGAGTCGAGCTGGGATGAGGATAACGGCTTCTGGAAGATCCCAGATCCCATCATACTGAAAACCAGCCTCCCAGTAGGTCAGGAACTCAGCTGCCCCCACCCTGCCCCCACCCTGTCCCTTTGACAGCTGGCCACCTTGTGGAGGGACAGAGCCTGGCCTCTTCATGCAAGCGGTGGGTGCGACCCATGTGCTATCCCTGACGGGCCCCGAGGATGTGCGCTTTGGAGGCAGTCAGGTGTTGGGGGGGGTGACCTCTGGGACTTGAGGATAACGATCGCCCCTTCTTGAAAGCTGCTGTGAGGCCTGTGGTGTGCTCAGGCATGTAAATGCCTCAGAGCGCTGCCTGGCACAGAATGAGTACTTGGTTCTCTCACGGCTGACAGTCCCACAAAGGATCGTGATTAAAACTGAGTCTCCAAACAAGGCACGGCCATGCATGCCTCTCATCCCAGTGTTTGGGAGGTGGAGGCCAGAGGAACAGAAGTTCACGGTTACTCTTGGCTACATAGAAAGTTGGGTTTGTGTGAGACCTTACTTCTAGATTGAAGCAGAACAGGTGCTGGAGGGGTGGCTCAGTGGTTAGGAGTACATGCTGCAGGGCTGGAGGGGTGGCTCAGTGGTTAGGAGTACATGCTGCAGGGCTGGAGGGGTGGCTCAGTGGTTAGGGGTATATGCTGCATTTGCAGAGGACCAGAGTTTGGTCCAGGTCACCCACATCTGGCATTTCACACTGCCAGTAACACCTGCTCTAATGGGATATGGCACCCTCTTCTGGCCTTTGTGGGTACCAGGCATGTACATACTACACACACACACATACACACACCCAAAACACTACACATGAACTAAAGATGAACTAGTAAATAAAACCATGGAACAGAGGCTGGAGAGATGGCTCAGCAGTTAAAAATACTGGCTGCCCCTCCAGAGGACCCAGGTTCAATTTCAATTCCTAGCACCCACAGATATCTGTAACTCCAGTTCCAGGGGACCTGACACTCTTATATACATGCAGACAAAACACTAGTGCCCGTTAAAAACAAACAAACAAAACACACACACACACACACACACACACACACACACACACACCACAACCATGAAACCAAAGCAAAGCAAACCGAAACATAGTCATAGGATCAGGTTCAATGCCAGAGCCCTGAGTTAGACTGGACCATAGACACCAGCAGGTCAAGATTCAGGCTTTGCTTTGGCCATTGACTTCCTGCGTGATTTTTATGAAGATCACTGTCCTCTGAGCTTGACAAAGAAGGGGGTTGGATGAAGTGACTTTAAGAACCCATTCGGCTCTGATGAATCTCGGAGTAAAGTGAGATTTTCTGTGGATCATTTTCCAGCTAGACATAACTGTGGTCACTTCAGAGGTAGGGGTGTGTGTGTGTGCGTGTGTGTGTGTGTATATACCTCCAGTTTCTTGTATGGCACCCTGCAGCCCTCTTTCTGGTCCGTGTCCATTCATACCTCCATCCCAGAATTGATGGGTAGCCGTAGCTGCCAATCCTCCAACTAAAACTCCAGCCAGCTCCGTTTCTCATGAGCAGGAGTCTCCCCCCAGTCCTAACCTGGTGTCCAGCAGGGAGCAGCGGCATCCCTTCCTATAGCTGAGTCCTCTAGTCGTCTTCCCTTGGCTAGGCTGGGAAGTGTCCCTTGTTTGCTGCCTCCAGCCAGGCCTGCCTGGAGTGCAGGCAGGCCTGCCCCTCAGGCACCTTTCTTCTGGCTTCTCAGTTTCTGTTTTCTCGTAGCAGTTCCAACTGGGACACAGAACAAGCCAGCTCGAAAAACCTCTGCAGTAGACAGTGGCGAGCCACACATGGTAAGGCATGAGGGTTGGAACAGAAGGTGGGGTGGGGGTGGAGGTGCCCACAAAGTGGGTCAGGCTGCTTTATCTTGCCTGGGGACAAAAGCCAGGAACTGAGCCTGGACCTGTTTCCACCACTATGTCAGGCACTGGGACCCGGAAGTCCTGCATTCAAAAATTACAAAGGGAGAGTCTATTCCAACGAAACACCCACTAGGGCAGTTCATAGTGACTGCCTACAGTGTCTCGTGCTGGCCTAAGGCTGCATTTATCTCAGTGGCTTAACTTCCTAAGGAAGAAAAAGCTTTAAAGCACCTTTAGCCTGGGACTTCAGAGAGGCGACATCAGAACACACTTACTTCCAAGTGATAGATGCAGTCAATACAAAATGGAGACCTCGCTGATCCACACAGATGAATCAGGTTCAGGCATGGCTGGATCTAGGGCCTCCATCGGGGCTCTGCGTCCCGCTTTGCCCTGGATCTCTGCCTCTGAGCTGGCCAGCTTCAGGCTTTCTTTCCAGGGCATGGTTATAGCTACTTGCAGCCACAAAGCCGGTGAGGTGGAGGCCCTTTGGGCTTTGAGTGACCCTGTCACAGGGCTTTCATATCAGATACCCTGCATATTGGTATTTACAGTATTATTCACAACAGTAGCAAAATTACAGTGGCAGAGTAGCAATAAAAACAATTTAGTTGGGGGGGGTCACCACACCATGTGGAACTGTATCCAAGGGTCCCAGCTTTAGGGAGGTTGAGAACCGCTGCCTTAAGCCATCCTTACATCAGAGCTCGTGGGAGACTGAGATTGGCTCTGCCTGGTCACGTGCCTACTCTTGGACAGCTTCCAACATTCAGAAAGATGTAACTCTGTGGTTAGTGCTAGCCCGGGTCCTACATCTGTGCCTGGGACTTCTGTCCCACCTGAATGGGAAGAAATAGCTACCCAGTGTAAAAGATCCAGACTGAGGAAATCAAACTCGTGGGAGCCAGTTTGAAAAAGAATCTCCAAGCCGGGGGGTGGGGGGGGTGGGGGGGGTGGCGCACGCCTTTAATCCCAGCACTTGGGAGGCAGAGGAAGGCGGATTTCTGAGTTCGAGGCCAGCCTGGTCTACAGAGTGAGTCAGGACAGCCAGGGCTACACAGAGAAACCCTGTCTCANAAAAAAAAAAAAAAAAAGGAAGGAAGGAAGAAAAGAATCTTCCCAGGAGAGAAAGGGAAGAAGTATTGGCCACAAATAGCTGGCAGTGGAGTTTTTGTTGTTGTTTTGTTTTTGCATTGTGTGTATATGGAGGGATTGGGGCCATGTAGTTCTGTCACCCTTGCCTCTGGTGAAGCTGTAGGATGGCACATATACCTCCCATCTCAGGGAAGGGGTGGGGAGGCAGTGACTTCCCTGCCCCAAGCTGCCTGGGTCCTCACCCCAGAAGCCATGGAAGTGACCCCAAGAGATGTCCAGCACCAAATGGTGCCACCCATTCCCACAAGCTCCAGGGGCGGCCCATAGTGGCTGTCCCTCACGAGGTTCTGAAATCTCAGCAGGAGGAAGACAGGTATAAGCTGATGCTCAGCCGAAGTGACAGTGAGAATATCGCTAGCAACTACTTCCGCTCCAAGCGGGCCAGCCAGATCCTCAGCACGGACCCCATGAAGAGCCTCAGTGAGTGTCCTGCCCGCTGGGGCTTCCCCTCCTCCACACCTACTGGGAAATATGCCATGGGGATGATTTGGGATTCAGGCACGAAAGCCTTCCCCACGTAAGCCTTGGCTTCCTCCATTATGAAGTAAGGGACATGGCCTCCACTTCTCAGGATTACAGGGGAAGAGAGGAGAAATGGGGCCACATAATAGGTCATTGTGGTGGTCCCTGTTTACTGCTATGATAAATACCTGAGAAAAGCTCCTTAAAGGAGTGCCGGGACGTGGCTCAGTTGGTAGAGTGCTTGCCTGGCATGTTCCAGGCCATGGGTTTAATTCCCAGCGCTGTATAAAACGGGCTGGGATGCTGCTTGCCTGTAATCCCAGCTCTTGGGGAGTGGAAGCAAGGGGCTGAGAAGTCCAAGGTCACTTTTGGTTACAGAGAGAGTTTGAGGCCAGTTATGTGAGAGCCTGTCTCAAAAGAAGATTGAGAGATCGATTTGGTCCTACAGCTTCTCCTTTGTGTGAGAGACCAAGGGGGAGGACCATGGCAGTAGGGGCCTGCTTAGCTGCTTACAACACGGTGGCCACCATGGTAACCATGGAAACCAGTAAGCTTTTAATATGGGTTTCCCCACTTTACTTTTCTGATCCATCCAGGCCTCTAGCCTATTACACCATGTTACGCCCTTCTTCATTTGCAATATGAAGAAGGATAGTATCATTTCTGAGTCGTCCCTTTGGACTCAGAAGTGATACTAGATCTAGGCTTGAGATCCCAGCAGAGCATCCTTAGAGAGGTCCCAGCTGCAGAGCAAGGGCCTCAGGCAGGCAGGTATCCCATAGACTACTCAACTCCGGAACCTACCCACCCACCCAGACACACCCAGAGATGTTCGTTGCATGGCCCTTAATACAATCAAGTTGATAAGGTTAACCTTCACAGGGGCCAAGAGTTGACTCAGTGGTTAATTGGTTAAGAGGACCCCGGTTCAGTTCTCAGCGCCTACATGGTGGCTCATCACCATCCATCACTCCTGTTCCAGGGGATGCAGTGTCCTCTTATGACCTCCTTGGACATTTTGCACACGTTGTTTACATACATACGTGCGGACAAAAACACTCATACACACACAACAAATCTAAAGTTTTTAAAAATTAACCTCAGCACGGAGTCTCCTGTCTGCCTTGGACACACGAACAGGCCCTTGCGTGGGGGTACACACGTCAGGCTTCCTTGGAATCTGTTATGGTAGCTTTCCCCAAAGGAAACTATGTCAAGGGAGCAGAAAGGTCCCCAGAGCAAATCAGTTCCAAGAATTGGAAAATCACTTCACTCTTCTCTTAAAACTAAAACCAGAGCTGGTGGAATGGTTCACAGGATAAAGGTGCTTGCCACCAAGCCTGAGGACCTGAGTTTGATTCCCCAGGTCCCATGTGGAGAAAGAAAGTGAGCCAATCCCCACAGGTTGTTCCCTAACCACTTATAGGCATTGTGAAACAAACACATGAATGAATGTAACAGAATTTTGGAAAAACAGAACCCACGGGGCTTCTGGTAAAATATTCATTAGAAGCAAACCTTAGGGCTGGAGGGACGGCTCAGCACTATGGCAACTTGCAGCCCTCTGTAACTTCTGTTTCAGGGGATCTGATGATGCCCTATTCTGGTCTCTGTAGGCACAGTGCACACATAGTACATAGACATACATTCAGGCAAAATATCTATTTCATGAAAAGTAAGTCTTTATAAAACTGACGTTAAATTTTTTGAACATTCTAAACTGAAACAGGAGACAGAGTGAGTGAAGTTGGGTAGGAGACAAAAGGCCAGTGAAGTCACTGAGGGGCTGCCACTGTGCCCACGTAACAGATGAGGAATCTGAGGCTTAAGAGCTGACACTGGTAGGAGATGCTGGACTGTTCTTTGTGCGCAGGCTTCTCTGCCTTAGGCACCAGGCTGAAGCCTCAGTGAGAGGCTTTAAATCTCTGATTCCCTACTCTAGACACTTTGGACTCAGAAGTGACACTAGGTCTGGGTCTGAGGTCCCAGCAGAGCATCCTTATAGGGGTCCCAGCTGCAGAGCCAGGGCCTCAGGCAGGTAGGTATTGCCAGACCCTCTGCTTTCCACATGTGGTGCTGTCCCAGCTCATTGGTGCTGCTTCTTCTCCGTAGCGTATCACAACTCACCACCGGGGCTCAATTCGTCTCTGAGCAACAACTCCGCCCTGCCGCCCACCCAGACCCCTGAAATGCCCCAGCCCCGGCCCTTCCGCCTGGAGTCCCTTGACATCCCCTTCTCCAAAGCCAAGCGTAAAAAAAGCAAAAACAGCTTCGGTGGTGAGCCTCTGTGATCCAGCTGCCTGCTGCCAACTGCCTTCAAGTTTCTAGAAACTTCTGAGTCCTCTCTGCAAAGCCCCAACTAGGCCTCTTCTCTCCTACTCCACGGTGTCCCCAAGCCCAAGAGGATATTATCCCTGGGAAGACACGTTCCCTTCCCTGTTCCCTAGAGAACTCCCTTTGGCCCAGGGCCTGAGCTTTGTGGAAGTTGGACTACGCTTCTCAGAGAGAGGCCTGCTTCAGCTGTTCACAGGAGTCAATGTCCCCACTTACTTGCCTGCCACCGAGCCTACACTAGCCAGTGTGGGTCTACCTCCACGCGCTCAGATGCCCACCAACCTCCCCAGGCATCCTCATATGGAGCACAGAAGCTGCCAGCCACACGGACGAAACTCAACATCTTGGTGACTTAAGATTTGGGCCTCTGTGATTGGCCCCTTCCAAGGGAATCTGTGACACACGGTGGACACAGATAGAGACCTGGAGTCAGCTGCTGTGCCTAGCCTACCCTTGGCTGGACAGCAGCCCAGAGAAGGTGCTTTCCAGTAAGCTGCCCAATAAACTGCCTTTTGGAATAAGCGCCCTTTCCCAACCCTCCGATGCTTCCTGGGGCCTGCCCTGTTGTCCTGTAGAGAGACTGGTCACTGCTTGCAGCAGCTCCAGGGGTTCTGTCACCAGCACAAGTGACTGTACAAACAGAACCATGTCTTGCTGAGGCAGAAATGGCCTGGTTTGTAGTGTGTGTCTGTGTGTGCGTGTGTATAGATCAGAGGGCAACCTCAGGTATCATTTCTCAAGGACTCTGCCAATCGAGCTCTCTCCAGCCTGTGTGTGTGTGTATGTACATATGTGTGTGTGTATAACTCTGCCAATCGAGCTCTCTCCAGCCTGCGTGTGTATGTATATGTACATATGCGTGTGCATATATATACATATATACACATATACATATATATAAACTTTTTTGTGGGGGCATATGTGCTGTGGTGTGCATGTGGAGGTTGGATGGTAACCTGTGGAAGTCAGTTCCTTCCCTCTGCCATGTGGCCCCAGGGATTGAATCTATGTCATCAGGCTTGGCAGCAAGTGTCTCCAGCCACCAAGTACCTCCCCTTATGTCCCAAATCACCCAAGCACACTCCCCCCCCCTTTATTGTGTGTGCCTGAGTTGGGGACATATGTCATGATGTTGGATGGACCTTGCTGGCACCCCATGTTGGCTTACAATTCCCCTAGGCTCCACGCAGCAGCTTGGGTAGCCGCCTGCCAGGTACGAGCCAGGCATATAAGGACTACCCCCTCGGTATAAGGACTCTCCCTCCATCTCCTATTCTCTCTCCTCTCCACTCCCTCCCCACATGTTCTCAGATGGCCTCTTCTCTCCTCCTCCTCCTCCTCTTCCTCCTCCTCCTTCTTCTTCTTCTTCTTTTTTTTTTTTTTTTTTTTTTTTTTCGAGACAGGGTTTCTCTGTATAGCCCTGGCTGTCCTGGAACTCTGAAATCCACCTGCCTCTGCCTCCCAAGTGCTGGGATTAAAGGCATGCACCACCACCGCCCGGCTCTCTCCCTCTTCTTTATTGTTCTCTGTTCTCCCTTTCTGTCTCTACCCCGTCCCAGGTCCCCTTCCCTTCCTCCGACGATAAATCGTCTTTACACTAGGTCTGTCGCCAAGTGGCTCTCTCCCGTCGCATTATCCCGTTGTTTTATAAAACACCCCCCAGCTCTCGATATGTGACCCCGGCAGGCCTGGACTCACGATGTGGACCAGGCTGGCCTCGAAGTCACAAAGATCTGCCTCTGCCTCCCACTCGAGTGCTGGAATTAAAAGTTCGAGCCACCAATCCCGGTTGTGAAGAGCCTTTTGATCACTAACCTGTCCCTTGGCCATCCACTGTTTCGGGCCTGGCCAGAGCCTATTTCCCCACCTCTTTGCTCCAGAGCCCGTTAGACTAGTGACAGTCGAGGAAGTGACCCCTAGCTGGTCCGAGTAATGACAACTGCGTCCTGGGGGCAAGGGTAAAGCCCGGCAGCCTAGGAAACGGGAAACCTAGAGCGGCTGGAGGAGAGTTTGAGAGCCGTGGCGGGAGCTGGCCTGGGCGGAGGCAGAGGGCTCCCGGCTTTGTTGATTGGCAGCAGCTACGGAGCTGTCTCTCTTGGATTGGCTCTTTTCCACATTGGAGGCGGAGCCTCGCGTGCGTTTCGCCAATAAGGTACAGAGACTCGGCCTCCGGGAGGGCACTTCCGGCGGCGTTCCCTGCTTCTCGGTCCGTCCCCCCAGCGGCGTGGGCCGCGGGACCGCGGAGTACCCGGACCGCTTCCAGGTGGTGCTCCGCCGCTGCGAGCGGCCATTGGGCGGCCGCGAGGGACGCTTCCGGTGCCCGGGTGCTGGCCTCGGCTTCTGCAGGATGAAGATGGATCCCCGCCTCGCCGTCCGCGCCTGGTCCCTCTGCGGGCTGCTGCTGGCCTCGCTCGGCTGCGTCTGCGCCAGCGGCCCCCGCACCCTCGTGCTGCTGGACAACCTGAACGTGCGGGACACGCACTCGCTGTTCTTCCGCAGCCTGAAGGGTGAGCGCCGCGCCGAGGGCATGGCCCGGCCCGGGTCGGGGCGGAGACGGCGGCCCCCTCCGAGGGCTGCAGCAGGGATTCCTCTCCTGACCGGGTTCCCCGGTTTCTTTCCCTCCAGACCGGGGCTTTGAGCTCACCTTCAAGACCGCAGATGACCCCAGCTTGTCCCTCATTAAGTACGGGGAGTTCCTCTATGACAACCTTATCATCTTTTCCCCGTCGGTGGAAGGTAAGGGCGCGCGTCACCCCCAGCACTGGGATTAGAGGGCTCAGGAGACGGTTGCCTTCATGTTCCTGGGCATGGTCCGGGTCTTGGGGTGAGATGCGAAGTAATAGTATAGGAGAATGTTAATTAACAGCCTGGGCCGTGGAAATTTCATCTGTCAAACAGATACAGCTAAGGATAGAGTATCAAATGACACCGTAGACACTTCGCTTTTGGAGAAGGGGTTTTGTCTAACAAAGGTCCTGATAAAGAAGCCCTTGATTTGACTTGCTTATGTACAAAGAATTGTTACATTATTAACATAGATTGTTGTAAAAAGTCATTCTGCAGGTGGCGAATCCTAAGAATACAAATAGATACATACCCATGATGGATGTGTTTAGCTAACACAAGGCTAGTTGGTATTGGTGGTGGTGTCATGTATGCAATTTATGTTTGTGCACACTTCTGTGGACATGTAGAATCCGGTCACCTACTCTGTCACACTCTGTACTCCCTTAAGACAGGGTCGATGAACCTGAACCTTGCCATTTTGATTAAGCAGGGTGGCCAGTGAGTTCTCAGGATCAGTCTCTGCCTCCTAATGCTTGGGTTATAGGCACTACTTGTCATTCCCAGCCCTTACTGGAGATTTGAACCCAGTGACTGACCCCTCGCTGCCTGTTAAGCCACCTCACCAGCCCTCAGAGACTACTGAATGGAGTGGCTATCTCTAACTTATACTTAACTATTTCTGTCTTACACGGCAGCTCAGTCCATCACTGGACATTTCTGTTAAGAAGATCTACTGAGCTGAACTTTGGCTCTCTCTTCCGTGTGTGTATTTGGAGAAGTGTTCTTAACTCCCTTGGGCCTTGAGAGTCTGGTGTCCCCCTGAGGGTAGATGACACGAGAGTCTCATATTTTCATCTTGCTGAGAGGCTTGCCCTTCCCATAGCTTTAGCCTCTTCAGATGTCTTCACCTGACTAGCTATCCAGTTCCTTTGGCAATTTTTTAAACACATTTTTAAAAAATATAACTTACTTATTTTTGTTTTACATATATCGCTGTTTTGATTGCATGTATGTCTGTGAGGGTGTCTGATCTGGAACGGGAGTTATAAGACGTGCTAGGAATTGAACCCAGGTCCTCTGGAAGAGCAGCCAGTCCTTTTAACCGCTGAGCTGTCTCTCCAGCCTGACAATTTCTTATGTATTTATTTGTTTGGTGTTTTTGTTTTGTTTTGTTTTGCATGGGTATTTGCCCAGCATTTATGTCCCACCATGTGTATGCCTGATGCTTTCGGAGGCCAGAAGAGGGTGGTGGATCCCTTGGGACTGGAACTGCAGACAGTTGTGAGCTGCTGTGTGGGTGCTGGGAGTTGAACCCTGGTCCTCTGGAAGAGCAGCCCATGTGCTTAGTCACTGAGCCGTCTCTCAGCCCTGGCCGTTTCTCTTGCCTTGCTGTTTCGGTGAATGTGCTAGATAGTTTTCCCGTTTCATCTTTGGCCCAGGCTGTCCCCGTCTGGGGTAAGATGTCCCTGGCATTCCTTCGTTCAGTTGATTGTTGGATGGCCTTTCAGTTCCCTGGCAGCTACTTTGGATTCTGTAGTTCACACAGGAGTGGGTTCTGCCACCTGTCTAAAGTGCCAATCCCTCAGCCCCTCCCCTGGTGCCCCAGCACCTACTCCTGGTTTAGGATGCTTTCACAGCCTGGCACAGTACCTTCTGACCCACATGCTACCTGTACCCAGCTCCACCTTGGGACCAAGGAAGTCGTGTTGTTCTCCGGCTCAGAATGCTCCTGTGGCTTCCACCAGTCCCAGCCCTCCGATAACTGGCTACCTCACCTCACTCCTGGCCTCCAGTCCAGCCCTGTAGCTCACCCTACCTGGCAGACTTGACACTGTTGTTCACTCTGCCTGTGCCCTCTTCTGCCATGCTGCTGCCCGCCTAACCCTTCTGTCTTCGCATGTGTCACTGGACAAAGGCTCTCCTCATTAACCTGAGCGCAGTGTCTCCCTTCCCTCGTTGTCCCTCTCTTTGTTCCCAACCCATAGGAAATACTTTGCAAGGGAGTGGACTTAGGTTCAACACTGGACTCACTCTGGAGAGACCCTAGAGCTCAGCAAGCCACGCCTGGTGCTAGTTTGGTGGCAGCAGTGGTCAGTCACTAAGTGAACTGGCCAAAACCTCAGCCGTCAAATGCTGGGGACCAGCAAGCCCTTTGGATGATGTTTAAAGCACTGAATGGTTCTGCTGTGGATAATGGGAATAAGGAAGCCGTTAGTGTTAGGCCAGTGAGCCTTACGGTCAAGTGAGTGTTGTCTCTGGATTCTGCGGTACTTCCTCAAACAGCTTAGGTGGAGTGACATTGATAGCCTGCTGGAAGGTGGCCCAGGCATGGTGCCAGCGATGGCGAAGGCTGCAGATGTTCGGGCCTCTGAGCATTTGAACAGCAGCACTGTGAAGTGTGGGTGGGGCTGTTGAGCGTTTTTTTTTTTTGAGTGAATAGGTGTGGCTTGGAATGTATGCTGTGACTTCAACAGATGCGACCAGGATGCGTTTGGTAATTGCATCTGAGTGCCAGGGCATTGCTTCGAGCACGTGGCTTTGTGCCATGTAACAGATGTGGTGAATTCACTCACCCTCTCATTTTGGGAGCCCTGGCTTCCCTGGAGGGGGTTTCTCACTTCCATGCAGGTGTCAGAGGGGGACAGGGTGCCTGTAGTCACTGTGTCCGGGGCCTTCTTGCAGATTTTGGGGGCAACATCAACGTGGAGACCATCAGTGCCTTCATTGACGGTGGCGGCAGCGTTTTGGTGGCTGCCAGCTCTGATATCGGTAAGTCTGACCTAGGAAGTTGCAAGACTTTGCACTGGTTCTCCATAGAGCTCAGAGAGCTTGGCATACAGGAGATGCCAGCGTGGCACTGGCCAGGGAGGCAGTGAGGGAGAAGCAGGTTTATGTGGCCCTGGGACCCTGATGGGTGTAGTATAAAAGCCCGTATAAAAGACACACAGTCCAGGTGTTTTATTTACACGACGTAGCCTGGACTGGGCAGGGCTACCTTTTCCCCGCTGTACCTCCCTTGTTACTTGCTGCTTCTCTTGCCCATGTGGTTCTGGTCCATGGAGGCTTCTTCCTCCTCTGTCTCACTGCCTGCAGACCCCTCACTCAAACCTCCAGTTCTCCTTCCTCCCTCACCTGCCCAGTCCCAGGCTCTAGCCTTTTACTGACCAGTGCACTTGTCGAGAAAGTTCACATGGAATCACTTGAGTACCTGAGGATCTGTTCATTGGGGGCAACCACATCCTGAGGAACCAAAATTTGGTGTTAGAATTCAAGCAGCATCAGACCAACCCACTATGGGGAACGAGGAAATCAGAGAGGTGGTGGGTGGAGGTAGTTTTGGATTCTGGTTTTGAAAGTTCCAAAGTTGTACAGCAGTAGGCGAGAATTGTATCCTTAGTTCATGCACTGGTCCCTCAGCCCCAGCAGCAGACAGCTCAGGGCCTGTTTGCAGCAGTGATAGACTTTCATCTCAGTGGGTCCCTTGGTGGGGTAGTGAGGACAGGTAAGCTCAGGCCTGTCGAAGCCAGCATTGGCTGTGGCTTTGCCAAGTGTGCTAAGAGGGTGTAGGTAGAACCAAGTTGTTACATCTTTATGTCAGGAGGGGTGGCTGTCGTTTAGCCCCAGTACTCATCCAAGCCCTGGAGGTGGTGGCCTGCCTGCTGAAGGCTCAGGGCACCGTGGCTGACCCGTTGAGGGTGAGGTGTGAAGCCACGGCCTGTGGCCTGCCAACCAGGGCTCAGCCAGGCAACCTCTTGGATCTGTGCAGGTGACCCTCTTCGGGAGCTGGGCAGTGAGTGTGGGATTGAATTTGATGAAGAAAAAACAGCTGTCATCGACCACCACAACTATGATGTCTCAGACCTTGGCCAGGTAAGCAGGCTTGTCCCTTCAGATATCTGGAACTCCCAGCAAAGCTCAGCTTTTCATAGTGACAAGCTGGAAGATGCCAGGGCTCCCTGGCCAGGACCCTCTTCCTGACTGTTGCCTTGTCTGTCCCCTTCGCAGCATACACTCATTGTGGCTGACACTGAGAACTTGCTGAAGGCCCCAACCATTGTTGGCAAGTCATCTCTGAACCCCATTCTCTTCCGAGGAGTTGGGTGAGTGTGCAGGGGACCCGCCCGCGAGACCCAGAGGGACAAGGGCCACTTGCTTTTGTGGACATCAAGCCAAATTTAGGGTTGAGAATGTCCGTTCCCTGGGTGATGGCAGTGAGTCTTACTGTAAATGAGGAGCCCAAGGGCTTGGCTATTGAGAAAGGATCCTTCCTGGCCGGATGCTACTTAGGAGGCTGCAGCAGGGGGATTGGGGCCTCCATGCTAGCCTGGCTAGTGAGACCGTGTCTGTGGATGGATGGGTGGATGATGAGCAAATGAGAAAGGGAAGAGCTACTCTGGAAATTACCTAGAGGAGCCACTTCCTGCTCAGTGCTAGGCAGCTCTCTCCTCCTTGCAGAATGGTGGCAGACCCTGACAACCCCTTGGTTTTGGACATCCTAACAGGCTCTTCAACCTCTTACTCCTTCTTCCCAGATAAGCCCATCACCCAGGTAAGAGCCTCAGGAGGCTCCGTACGCTGACACTGACATGTCAGACACACGCACGTGTCACACACACATACACGTCACATACACGAAGCCATGGGCCATGCTGACCTTGGTGCAGAGGTGCTGGGACAGGGACAGTGGTGGAAACAGTGGGATCCGAGGTCCTCTGTCAGGTGGGCGTGGAGGCAGAGCCATGTCGGTGTCCAGCTGGGTCCAGCCTGCTGTCCACTTGCTGTGGTGGCTTTGCCGGTACTCTGGTGTTGCCCAGGTGACCGCCCCGTTCTGTTCACAGTACCCCCATGCGGTGGGGAGGAACACTCTGCTGATCGCCGGGCTCCAGGCCAGGAACAACGCCCGGGTCATCTTCAGTGGCTCTCTGGATTTCTTCAGCGATGCTTTCTTCAACTCAGCAGTGCAGAAGGCCACACCCGGTGCGCAGAGGTAATGCCATGGCATGGAGTGTGGTAGTGTGTGCTGGCCTGCTGGCACCAGCAGGAAGTGGGCTGCAGCCTCTCCTCTCCCTCTCCAGGTATTCTCAGACAGGCAACTATGAACTAGCTGTGGCCCTCTCTCGCTGGGTGTTCAAGGAGGAGGGTGTCCTTCGAGTGGGGCCTGTGTCCCATCACCGGGTGGGCGAGATGGCTCCACCCAATGCCTACACTGTCACCGACTTGGTGGTAAGAGGTCCTAGGGAGGACAGGTCCTAACATCAGGGTGGCTCAGCAGAGATGCTTTAGGGGCGCCCAGAGAATGACCGTGTGCTCCAATCTGTCCCTGGGGTCAGCAGAGATGTGGAGTGGTCTTTGGTGCTAACTGAAGCCCTGGTGGCTACACAGCAGTGGAGGGAGGGCCTGTTCTGTCTACCTGGCGGGGCAGTGACATTGCAGTTGGAGCTTTGGGTTGGATGTTGCAGGCTGGAGGGGAGGAGGCAACCTGCTCGCTCACTCTTCAGTGCCGCACTAAGGACCTCAGGCCCAGGGAAGGCAGAGGTGCTCCAGCTATTGTCCCTGTGAGGAGTGGTCAGCCATGCTCACTGACTGCGGGCCTCCTGGAGTCCCTGCCACGTCTGGGGTGGGCATTAAGGGCAGTCCTGACCCTGCCTCTCCTCTCAGGAGTATAGCATCGTGATAGAACAGCTCTCCAATGGCAAATGGGTCCCCTTTGATGGTGATGACATCCAGCTGGAGTTCGTGCGTATCGACCCCTTCGTGAGGACCTTCCTAAAGAGGAAAGGTGTGTGTGACTCCTGCCAGAGAAAGCCACTCAGCTGTCACCGGTGCCTGCCTCAGGACACACTTCCCCCTGGGAAACCCTCCTAGTTTTGATGTTGCTTCTTCCCCAGGTGGCAGGTACAGTGTCCAGTTCAAGCTGCCTGACGTGTATGGTGTGTTCCAGTTTAAAGTGGATCACAACCGGCTAGGCTACACCCACCTGTACTCTTCCACCCAGGTAAGCGAGGGGCAGTCCTGTTTCTGGCCAGTAGGTGTCGCCCTTAGGCCTCCCAGCCACCAGGGCCTGTCACCTCTGTCCCATTACAGGTGTCAGTGAGGCCACTCCAGCACACGCAGTATGAGCGCTTCATCCCCTCGGCCTACCCCTACTATGCCAGTGCCTTCTCCATGATGGCCGGGCTCTTCATCTTCAGCATCGTCTTCTTGCACATGAAGGAGAAGGAGAAGTCTGACTGAGCCAGAACCTGGGATCCACATAGCACGGCCAAGGCCATCACGAATGGATAGGTCGGGTTCTGTTTTGTTTTGTAAAGGCCATGGGAAAATGGCGCAGCCTTACCTCAGAGGGCGAGGACTATGGGGTGGGGGGCAGGGAACATTTTTTTTTCTATAAGTTTTCCAAGTTTGAATCACTCTGTGGCAATTTTCGTATGTGCAGCCGCCCCCATTTCTAAAATAAAGAGAACCACTGCCCTCACCTGTCACCTGACCCCATGACACGGACGATGGCAGGGCTGCTGCCTAGGGACACCGTGCCAGAGCCTCCGTGCCTCTCAGCTCTCCTCAGGGTGGTGGGGATCACACAGTGGAAACTAGACTGACAGATGGCCTAAGAATTGCTGCTGAAGAGACCCGAGAGGGACTGGAAAGGTGACTAGGCTAAGAGCGCTGCAGAGGACCCAGGTTCAAGTCCCAGCACCCACATGGCAGCTCACACCGTCTGTAATGCTAGTCTGAAGAGGTCCGATGCCCTTTTGTGGCCTCCCAGTGACCAGGCATTCAAGTGATACATCGTCTGTGCAGACAAAACACGATATGCATAAAATAAAATAAAAAAAACCCGTGTCACTGTTCACTGGCTCTAGGTCCTATCTGTGTTCTTTTTGTTCCTTTGTTTTTGTTTTGTTTCAAGACAAAGTTTCTCTGTGTGGCCCTGACTGTCTTGGAACGAACTCCATAGACCAGGCTGGCCTTGAACTCTTGAGAGATCTTCCTTCTACATGCTGGGGTCAAAGGCATGTACATGAGCCACCACAGCCCAGCCACATCTGTGTTCTTTTTTTTTTTTTTTTTTTTTTTTTTAAAGATTTATTTATTTTATTTATATGGGTACACTGTCACTATCTTCAGACACACCAGAAGAGGGCATCGGATCCCATGACAGATGGTTGTGAGCCACCATGTGGTTGCTGGGAATTGAACTCAGGACCTCTGGAAGAGCAATCAGTGCTCTTTACCGCTGAGCCATCTCTCCAGCCCCATATCTGTTTCTTAACAACCACATGTTAAACTGTGAACTATCTCTCTGTTAGGGCATGAGACTCATTCCTAATGCCAGACCATCAGTTTAGCATACTATGCTCTGCTCTATGCTGCAAGCTCGCATTTACTATTCCGTGGCTCCTGTAAGGAATGCTGACCAAAGACAAATCGCCCAGCTCCCACACCACACCGAATGCCTGCTGCAGCTCAGCGGCTCTGAGGGACGCATTCCCAGGCTCTGCAGACCCTGCCATAGGAGGATGGTCATGAACACAGCGTTGCCCTCAGCCTAGAGGGCACATGCCAGGCAACACTGGCCACCTCTGTCATAAAGCCCATTCCTGGCTTGAGGGACCGGGATCACAAACTGCCAGCCACTGCCTTGTCTTGGGTCTCGGTGACAGGTAGGATGGGTCTAACCCCTTCAGCCTGTCCACATTCACCAGCACAGCCATCTGGAGACTGAGGGCAGCGGGAGTGGTAAGTGCTTCCTGGTCAGCAGATGAGAGTGGCTTTCCCCTGGTGGGAGAACACTTGGCTCCAGTGTGCACAAGTCTTTGGCATGGAGACTGTCTTTAATGCTCGCGTCTTTAAAGAGTTAACCAAAAAAAAAAAAAAAAAAAATGCATTTAGCCCAGGAACTGGTAAATTTGACTGGGAGCCATGCTGGTTGCCGCTTACAAACTAAACTAGTTTTTTGCATTTCTATGTGATTGGAAAAAAATGAACAGAACTTTTTTTTTTCGAGAGAGAGTTTCTCTGTGCAGTCCTGGCTGTCCTGGAACACACTCTGTAGACCAGGCTGGCCTCGAACTCAGAAATCCGCCTGCCTTTGCCTCCCGAGTGCTGGGATTAAAGGCGTGCGCCACCACGCCCGGCTAAAAATGAACAGAACTTATTGACGACAAGCAAAGTTCAGTGTCGCCTCGCAGAGCTTGCTTGTTATTTGCCTTAGAGATAAGTTAGTCATTACAACTACTTCATTCCCTGCCTGGCCCTCTACAGCTTACCAACTTCTGGTCTGGCCTGATGACTTAATTCTGCCCAAGAGCCTAACTGGATGGACACAGGTAGTGCCTCTCTCCCTCCTGAACTGTTCAAGGCTGTTCTTCCCATTTGCTGAGCCCAAGGCTTCCTCTGGCTAACCAGTCCCTCCTCCACTCCAGCTTGTCCCCTGACTCCTGCCCACCCAGCCGAGCCACCTCCTTCAGCCTTCGTACACCATCATGACATCACGACACAGATGCCCCTCAGTCAGTTTTTAGTAACAGTGCAGCCCAGAGCCATCATGGGGCTGCCCTCCAGGAGGAGAGGAGGAGGGCCGCCTGGCAGAGAGCCTCGCATTCCAGGTTAGCCAGAAACAGCATCTGCAGCTTTGTCTCCACGCAGCTCTTCTCTCTCAGCCTGTCAGCCAGCAGAGTGGCTGCTGACTGCTGCAGGAGCCAGGCGATCATCTTATCCAATTTCAGGTTCTTCAGGGCTAGAAGATGCTCGCCCCAGAGGCTTAAGTGCAGCACGTTTGCAGCTAAGCGCGCAGACGGTCTCTGCAAAGCAAGGGAAGGTGCCGTCAGAATGCCCGCACAAAGCACGTAGCCCACAGTGTGCGGCCGAGGGAGTGCCACCTCAGGCCTGCCCAATTTGACTTTTCCTCCTATCTTCCCTCAGCTACCCCTTAAACAAGCCCAGGACCTTGCCCATGTCAGTTTCACTGGGACACCTCTGTCATGAAGGGGACCCATACAAAAGGCCTTTGCACCTGATGTAGTTGCTGAGTAGCTGCTATGAGGAGGTGAGGGTGTGAACAGTGAGTGTGAAGAGCAAGGGGTGTGAACAGTGAGTGTGAAGAGCGAGGTGTATAAACTGAGAGGTGTGAACAGTAGGATGTGAAGAGAGTGGACAGTGAGGGGTGTGAATCGTGAGAGTGTAAACAGGAGTATGAACATTGAGAGGTGTGACTAGTGAGTGTGAGCAGTGAGGGGTGTGAACAGTGAGGGGTGTCAATAGAGTGTGAACAGTGAACAGTGAGGGGTGTGAGCAGTGAGTGTGAACAGTGAGGGGTATGAACAGTGGGGTGTGAACAGTGAGGGGTGAGGAGGCTGCAGAACAACAGGCTGAGGCCAGGCCTATCTCAGGGTTTTCTAAGGAGCCACCGGAACCAGACCTGCCATTGCCAAGTTTGGCTCAGGCAGACTGGCCTCCGGGCTCTTGCTGGGATGAGAGCATCATTCCTTCCATTGCTGCATCTTTGCTACGTGTTTCTCAAAAACATCCTTTTCTTTCCAAGCCAGTTTCCTTTAAACAAAATATTGTAGTTACACTTGTTTATCTAGGGGGTGGCAGGCTGCAGGAGTTAGCTCTCTCCTTCCTGTGGGCCGTGGGGATCAAACTCAGCAGCAAGTCTTTATCCACCGAGCTATCTTGCCGGCTGGGCCTAAGGGTTTTTCATTCTTGTTGGATCTGTCCGGTGTGTGTGGGTGTGCGCGCTGTGCATGTGTGTATGTGTGTGTATGTGTGTGTATGTGTGTGTGTGGTTCTCAGAGGATAACTTGGTGGGGTCAGCTCTCTCCTTTTGCCTTCATGTGGCTCCCAGGTTTTGAACTCGGGTTGTCAGGTGTGGCAAGCCCCTTTACCTGCTGAGCCATCTCACCAGCCCATCCTTCTAAGCAACTCTAACATAGCCAAAGCCAAGAGGACTAGGAAGCACGGGTGACGTGGCCCAGCATGCCAAAGCCCTGTGAACAGGGAGTCAAAGGGACCCAAAAGGACCCAGAGGCTACGATGCTAGGCCTCTGATTCAGGGCTAACTGGCCAGCTTCCTGCTCCTGTTTCTTCTCAAACCTACCCTGTTCTGTAGCTGGCCTTTGCCTGTATATGACAGGCTCTGTTTAACACTGTAGAGCTTGCCTAAACTTAGCCGTGACTCAGACATGAGCAGAGGCCCTCACCCAGAGGCCAGAGCTTGGGAACAGCCTCACCTTGCTGGCCTCTCGCTGGAGCAGTGACCTCACCAGCCGTCTTGCCTCTGGAGGCACCGACTTGGGCATCTCGGGCAGCTGAGCTTCCTGGTAGCTGCGGCTCTCAAGGTGGGCACTGCCTTGGCCATAGAAGGGATTGGCAAGCCCAAAGATTTCATAGGCGATGGCCCCCACAGCCCAGGTATCGGCTTTGCTGTAGTCAATTACCACACAGGGGCCGGAATGGGCTGTGGACACCTGCAGGAAGCAGAAAGAGAGAGGTCAGATCCCTCCAGGAGGCATGAAGCCCTGAGGCATCTGCCACAGCCACCCAGTTGATGCAGACAAACCTCCCAGGAACCTCAGGTCAGCCCAATGAAAGTGGGGGCAGCAGGGAGGGAAGCTTCGCTTATTGGGAACACTCAGGAAACGCTCCCTGCTGGCAGGACACAAACACAGCAGGCAGGACTCACCTCTGGGGCCATCAAGGAGCCATTGCCACCACGATCCACACTGGAGCTGTTGAAAGGCAGCCGCAGGCCAATATGCTGGTCAGCCAGGCAGCAGCCAAAGTCCGAAATCACCAGCCAGGGGCAGCCATCTGCAGAGAGGTGGCCGAGCTCAGAGGCTCAGTCTGCCAGTACTCCTGACAGCCCCTCCCAGATCCCCTCCAGATGCCACCACCAAGATAAGGATGAACTAGAATAGATACAACCCAGAGACAGAAGGACCTCACCCTTGGCTAAGTGGTCCCCAAGGGACTTTATACTCTACGAGTCTTACGTTTGAGTTTGTAATGCTAATAATCTAACAAATGGACCTTGAGAGATAAAGGTTCATGGAGTTCCTTGAAAAAGCCTTATAGTGACACATTTAATTTTGTTTTGTTTTGTTTTGTTTTGTTTTTTTGTTTTTTCGAGACAGGGTTTCTCTGTATAGTCCTGGCTGTCCTAGAACTCACTTTGTAAACCAGGCTGGCCTCGAACTCAGAAATCCACCTGCCTCTGCCTCCTGAGTGCTGGGATTAAAGGCATGTGCCACCATGCCCGGCTGACACATTTAATTAATTTTTAAAAAGGTTTGTTTTGGGTTGGGGATTTAGCTCAGTGGTAGAGCGCTTGCCTAGCAAGCACAAGGCCCTGGGTTCAGTCCTCAGCTCTCGGAAAAAAAAAAAAAAGATTTTATTTTTATCTATGTGCATGTGTCTGTCTAGTGTGTGTGTTGGTGCCCGGGGAGGCCAGAAGAGGGTGTCAGATCTCCTGGGACTGGAGTTAGAGGCAGCTGTGAGTTTCCACTTGGGTGCTGGGAACCAAACTCAGGACATCAAGAAGACAGGCGAGCAGTTAACCACTGAGCCATCTCTCCAGCCCTGCAACTCCTCTAGAACATCCTCAGGCAGGCGGCTTCTCATTACATGCTGCCAGTGATGGAGAAGCTGGGGGTTTGTGTGGGCAGCTTTCACTGAGCAACAATCTATCTGCCTTCCTTGTACAGGTTCAAGAACTACAGGATGAACGGTATTGTTCTGCAAGGGGGCCACAGAGAAGACCCCAGGAACTATAAGAGGGCTGTTACCTATCTCACCCATAAGATGGGGGGGAGTCCTCTCTTGAAGTAGAGCTAAAGAAGGCAGTATAGAATATTCAAAGGGCTGGGGAGATGGCTCAGTGGTTAGAGTGATGAGGACCTACTTGAATCTCCACCACCCATGTCAAAGCTATAACCTCAGCACTAGGGCGATGGAGAGAGATCCCAGGGGCTCAGTGACCAGCTAGTCTTACTGAAACAGTGAGTGCCAGGCTCAGTGAATGACCCTTTCTAAAAACATAAGGGAGAGAGAAGGAGTCAGGGGCCAGGCCCCAACCTCTGGCCTTGACATGTGCATGTCACATGTACGCACACACCCTGCCCTCAGGGTCTCTAACCCCCCCTCCCTGGAGCACTCTGGGTGCGTCTGGAGCACTGTGGCTCTGGCCAGCATCTACCTGAGTCCCACTCCACAAGGATGTTGTCGGACTTGAGGTCCCGATGGGCAATGCCCTGCTGAACCAGATGATCCACGCCCTCCAGCAACTGCAAGGTCATCATGGTAGCCAGGCGAGAATTGGGAGTCTGCTCTTCAAGGTACTGGCGCAGGGTGCAGGGGTAGCTGGCAGGAGGGGACAGACTGTCTGGGGATCACAATTTCCATGGCCTCACTCCCTGCGAGGACTGGGCCTTTCCTCTTCTGGAGCTTCTCCTATCTTTATTCCCAGGCATCCTTTCAGATCTCACCCACCCTGACTCCAAATTTCAGAAGCCATGACGGTGCCAATCCCCAACTCCTCAGATGTCTCTGAAGTTAGTTGGCACTGAAAGAGGACGCCATAGAGGGGGGAGCTACCAAGGCGCCAAGAACACATTCTGGAAGATGAGATGACCTATCATTCACTCTAGCACAGCTCTCTCCCACACAGCCCTCACCTCTGCGTGCTTTGTTCCTCCCCGGGCTCCAAGCACAGACCGGCTCCCATCAGACGGGAGAAGCTGCTGCACGATCCTTCCTCCCCCGCCCCCACTCGAGCACCACCACTTACTTCTTCATAACGAGGAACAGTGTGCGACCGTGGCCCAGGCCCTCTGGGTAGTAGTGTGGGGGCAGCATATCGGGATAGTCAGCCAGGGCCCCCGGCAGGAGGGGCACAGATGAAGTAAAGGCGCGGAAAACCCGGATGATGTTGGGGTGCGGGGCAAGCTGCTTGAGACCGTCTCTGGATCTTCTGTTCAGGCAAATGGAACAGCAGATGGGGCCAACATCAGAGACAAGTGCTGGGCAGACGAGCTAAGGCCACCTCCACAGGCACCCATTCAGACAGAGTTACCATATCCACTGCACATCTGCCCTGTTCCAGCTATCGCACCCCAACAGGGGTGACTTCTCCCATTCGATGGCCCCTCTATCCATCTCACGTGGTGGGCACAGTGGCTCAGAGACCCTGGAGGCTGCCACGCTCAGTCCTTGGGCAATGCTACTCATTGCCTCTGAGTTCAGGGCAGAGTGGGAAATGTGGAGTAAGACAGCGACGCTCTGTGTGACTATAGTCGTGCTATGATCTGTGTGAGGCGGTTAATACACACAGAGCACCACAGTCATGCTCAGCAGCAAAGGGACTCAGCAACACTGATGCACTATTAGCATTTACTATGGTCATGCAGAGAGCCAGGCATTAGCTACAATGCTGGAACTATGAATAGAGCGGAGTCACCGTTTTGAAATCCAACGCAGGAGTAATTCTTTTAGCTCTCTGAGGACAGGGACCCAGCCCAAGTCATCTCCCCCATCACAGGGACTAGCATCCCCTTTCCCAAATGAGTCCCCAACACTGATGCAGTTTGCTGTAGTGCTGCCACCTTGTGGCCCTTGTTCACTCCTGCAAGATGCCCCACAGCCAGGGCCCCCACAGAAACGGGGTGGTTAACATTGTGCATAGGGTGGCTCTGTCCTTCAGCCAAAGCTGACTGGACCCAAAGCGGGCATTAGGAACCAAGGTCAGAGTGCTCATGGGTCCATCTGAGATCCGGATGGCTGCTAGGAAAAGAAACAGGCAGGGAGGTCACTTCTCTTAGGGGACACAGGGAAGGAGACTGGAAGCAAAGGCCTGCAGGACCAGAAGAGCCACAGGGAGGAGACACCAGTGCTAAGGGTGGTGCAGAGGAGAACGGAGGAGTGCCCAGTGATGAGTCAAGTTCTGGAGGATGCCTGCCCTGTCCTGGGGCCCTGTGGACCTAGTTCATGTGTGTTCCTGTATTGCCCCTCTGTGTCATAAGAATAGGTCTCTGCACTATGTAGCATTGTCCTTGTCCCGGGTCAATGGTGACAGGGAGTGTCAGGACCTCAGCAGGAGGCTGGCACCCCAGCAGGTGTCATAGGAGCTCCGAGGCAGTGTGGGGAGATGGGAGGTTTGGTCTGAGCTAGGTCTGTCTGCAGTGTGCAGAGAGAGCAGCCTGGGCACTGCAGACAGCCAGAGCTCGGGCTTCTGAGGAAGGCAGTGTGGGCTTTTGGGAGTGGGGAGGGTACAGACAGGCAAGGCGAGACCTGAGATGGGAGAGGCAGCAAGGAACAGGGTCCAAGGCTTCTGGACAGAGGCCAAGTGTTCTGGGGGGAGGAGGGGGTTGTTTCTCTGGAGACCCAGCAGCACTTCTTGGCACAGGCACCAGGGGTAGAATACAGAACCAACTGTCAACCAGAGAAACCTGGAAAGATCGGACAGACACACAGGACCGAAGGCCAGGTCGCTAAGAGAGTCATGGAAACAAGTAAAAGGGTCAGTGCTACAGGAGTTTGCACTTCAGGCTCTCGGCCACTGTCAAGTGTTCCGGCCCATGGAGACAGTGCGCGTGAACCACGAGGTGGCGCCATATTCACACAGGCTTACCACTAGGTGGCGCTACACCCACGCACTGCTTTGCCAGAATTAGGACAATGCCCAGCCTTCTGAACTGGGCCTCTGGATGGTGTTCACTCCTCGCCCAGCCATCCACATCATTATTAGCCAGTGTGAGACAAGTTTAACTTATCCACAAATGGAAAATCCTTCCAGGACATCACCATGCAGCGTAGTAGATGTGGTGCTGAATGCTGGGGAGACAAATGATGCGTTTGTTCTCAAAGAGCTCTTGATTGCTTGGTGGGCAGAGTGCTCACCTGTAAGTAACGGCTCCATACTCTCCATCCAAAGCCACGCGGCTGGCCGGGACCAGCTCCTGGCTCATTTTGCTTAAGATGGCTTCGCTGGAGGAACCTGCCTGAAACACAGCCACAGGGCACGTGTGATTAAACAGACCTGTGGGATCTGAACCAAGACGGTTGCGACCTAGATCTGGCTTTGACCATCAAAGTGAGATAAACACCTCTAAAGTGGCACGCCCAAACCAGCTACTCCTGGAAACCGGTGGAAGGTACCACTTGGAGCATGCTTGCTGTACCTGGAGCTCTGGGTAGTCAAGTGGCCCTGGGAACGAACAGAGGCCAAGATTTCAGAGCCCAAGCTGCCTGCCACCAGGGATGTCTTTTATCACCACCAGCTCAAAACTGACCACAGGGAGGGGACAGTCAGCCTGGGATCATGCTGGGGTATAGAGAAGACCATGGCTCCTCCCTGGCCAGGGAAGCCGGTCATGGAAGGAGGAGTGAATGGTTTTATGGCTGACCTCACACGAAATAAGCGTCAGCTCAGAAACTGGTGTTTTAGGCCGTTCCTGCTCAGAGTAGTTCACAGAACAGAAATCTGGGCACTATCAGAACTTTTGAAGAAATCAGATGCTCAAGGTCCACCCTGACTGAATCCAAATCTGCCATGGGACCTGAGTCCTTGATAGATGGTGGACGTGTTACAATCAGAGACCACCAGCATCAGACTCTCACATAAAACAGTAGAAGCCTAACCCCATAGGCTTTCTGTGGAAAGCCTGTGAAAGTCTCCCCCAGTCCCCAATAACTGGATCTCTTTGAGAAGTGTCTGCTCAGAACAGGGAAGGTCCATCCTTACCGAGATATTCCACATCATCTTGATGGCAAAGGGAAAGGCGGGGGGCCCTGGAGTCTGCTCCCCATCTGCTCCCTTCAGGACGACATCTGGGTCCTTTCCTAGAAGGCCAAGGTGTTTGGACTTTTCCAGGTGCAGGGGCAGCGTGGGCATGGTGGCTTCATACACGGCGGCATTGCAGCCCTTGCCAATGGCTTGCCCTATCAGATAATCCTCCAGATGGAAGCCCTGCCAGCATCGCGTGTCCAGTGGGTCAGACACACGCTTGGTTTTCTGTGTAAAAATTGCCTGTGAGGGAAAAGAATGCAGTTATCTGGAGGTAGGGGGGATGGGGGATGGGAGGGACCACCCACATAGCAAACACAAGAGGGGGAGGCACATTGAGGCAGGGTTCTCATGCAGCCTGCTTCTGCTTCATTGCCTCAGACAGTCTTTCTCACACATCTCCTCTCTTTTTTTTTTTTTTTTTTTTGGATGGGGGTGAGGGGTGTATTCGAGACAGGGTTTCTCAGTCTAGCCCTGGCTGTCCTGGAACTCACTTTATAGACCAGGCTGGCCTTGAACTTAGAAATCCACCTGCCTCTGCCTCCTGAGTGCTGGGATTAAAGGAGTGTGCCACCATACCTGGCCCGAGACCTTGTTTTTAACAACTAAACAAAACAAGACAAGTAACTTGTATGGGTACTTTTTTCTTGCCATTATTCTATGAACAGTCACGTGGCATTTATTCGGGTCTGTGTAAAGCCACGTTGGGCACTGTGAATGATGTATGGACAACTGACAGCCCACAGGAGTTCGCACGGGTCCATACAGAACCATCGTCTTATTGACCTCGTACTTCTACATTTGGATATCTGAACAGGATTCCCCATGATCACTCGGGGACAGCTGTGGTTTGTTCTGGAGCTTTGCCAGGCTGGGCTGTGCATGCCTACACTTGCTGGTTTCTGGGGTCCTGGGGCCTTACCTACACTAGGCAAGTGCTGTCACTGAGCTATATATACCCCTGCTCTGCATATCTATTTGGGCTTGCTCTGCAGTCCCCTCTCCCCAAGTCCCTTCATGATCTCTCCCCCCTGGCCCCCATCTGTGTTCTTGCTGTGCCTGGCAAAACCCTATTTACATAAGCCCTTCCTCCAGAACCAGCCCTGGGGACCAGCCTGTCACACAAAGCCTTCTGTGGTTCCCAAGGCAGTGGGTCCCTAGAAGCTACTATACCTTGAACCAAAGCTTCTAACTGTTTAATACAATGGAAATGGGTGTGCCCTTGCCCATAGCTTTACAAACCCAAACCCCCAAGGGGTGGGAGAGATATTTGCAGAGTGATCCCCATCAACCAGGGTTTTGAGCACAAGATACTATACTGCGGTAGCACATTCCACACTGCATGGTCCAGGCTTAACTGTAACTACACTTGCATGTGTATATGCACATGTGTGTGGGCATGTGTGTATCCATGTGTGCACACCTGTGCATCAGTGTGCAGCCTCACACAATCTCACTTCATGTGGTCTCATGTGCTGACCACTCAGTCAAGACACAGGGTTGCTCCGTGGCCACAGCTCCTTGGTTCCTCCAACCTCTGTACCACCATGTTGCCATTCCCAGACAACTCGTATCAAGAGAGTTGAGACACAGAATCATGTGGCATGTAGCTTTCTAAGCCCCAGTTTCTATATTTAGCCTGCTGCCCAAGGTACATTCAAGTCCCAACCTGCATCTCTAGCTGGTTGCTTGTTAACGGCAGAGGAAGACTTCATCATGGACATACAAACCACGGCTTATGTTACTCTCTTCACTCACTGGTGGATGCTTTTGTTTTGGGGTGTTATGAACAA
The DNA here is from genome assembly GCF_900095145.1 of Mus pahari. Lineage (NCBI taxonomy): Eukaryota > Metazoa > Chordata > Mammalia > Rodentia > Muridae > Mus > Mus pahari. The sequence continues at coordinate 89,276,098 of NC_034595.1, forward strand.
TGTTGCTACCATCATCAATATACTAAACTAAATGGATTTATATTTAAATTGTGATTTTTTTTTCTTTTGAGACAGAGTCTCACTACATATATATCTGGCTTGCTATGTAGACCAGGCTCTGCTCAGACTCAGTGATCTACCTGCCTCTGCCTCCCACAAGTGCTCAGACTAGAGATTTTGGTCCACCAAGCCCAGCGTACATTGTCAAATACGTATAACGAACATTTGAACACTTCTGCAGTGTCAGGAATGATCGTGTTGCTAAGCAACCACTATCATCATCCAAGCTCTGCAGACCTCTAAGACCCTGTGCCTACTATGTAACTACACTCCGTTCCTCCTCCTCTCTGTCTGGGCACGTGGAGAAGCCTGGCTCTTAGAACTAGAGCCATATACTGTCTTTAAGATTCATCCATGTGTAGCAGGCACCAGAATTCCCTTCCTTTTCAAAGGCTGGATAATACTTCTATTGTATCTACTCTGTTTATCCATTCATGTATTGAAGGACACGGGATGGGGGCGGTCACTTCAGCCCCTGTCTATTGTCAGTAAGTAGCCTTGAGCTTCAATGCATAAAGAAGGTCTGTACACGATTTCCATTATGCCAAATATTCATACAGAAGTGGGATTACCAGGGAGAATGAGTCTATTGTTAATCTTCAGAGGTTAGGGTTCCTGTTTCCCATAGGACCTGCAGCACACAGGGTTTTGTGTGACTGTTTCTGCTTCCCCCAGTAGATGTTGACAACTCCAGCGACAGGCTGGTGTGGTAAACACCTCTTTAATTTCGTACTACGTTCCATTGGCACCACCAGGAATGAGCACACCCATTTCCCTGCCTCACAGTGTCAGCTATTGTTCTTACTTTTAAGTTAGCTATTCTGGGAAGTGCGAATGGATAGCTCATCTCATTTTCATGCACACCCGTCTAATGGCCAGCGGTGTTGAAAGTCTTTACACCTGCTTACCTGTCAGACCTTTTCCTATTTGTTTGTTCGCTTACTTGAGGCAGGGTCGCCCTGCATAGCTATGTAAGACACAGGAACTGATTCCAGTATTAGGAACAGGGAGGAGAAGAAAATGCTTGTTTGGTCCTTCACGGATGGTTTAGAGCTTGGTGCTTACACCTCTGCCCCTCAGCCCTTACCCTGAAGCATGCAAGGGCTGGACTGACTCTGCGAGTGGTTCCAAACCCCAGGGGAAAGGCTGGTCTCCCCAAAGAAGGCTGAGTTCTGGCAGCCAACCATCTAAGGACTTAAAGTGCAGCTAGTTCTTCCCCGGGCCTGCTTGCTGGTTTTAGATCTGCCAGCCCAGCGAGAGCCAACTCCTCAAAATAAGTCCTAGGCTCTAAATAGACACATCCTATTGTTTCTGTTTGTCTGGATGACCTTGACCAGACAACTGTGTGACTAGAGAGGTCAATGTGCTATTTTAAGAGTTTAAAAGGCCCAAGAGCTTCCACATATCCAGTCATAACTGCACTCTGGTTAAACACTAACACATTAGATCTTCTGTGTTCTCCTGAAGTTCTGGCTCCGCTGCAGTTTCTCTCCCACTGTTTGGCTAAATAGGAGGGCTAGTCTGGCTGGCTCAGCAGAGGGCCAAGCTTTTGAAGGGTGAACTTGGGGCACTGCCTTTATCAACAGTGTGATTTTGAGTAAACCTTTTTACCTTTCTTGAGCATGGGTCCTCTGTAAATTAGGATGACAAGTGCATCAAGGAATAAGAAAGAGTGTTAGGAAGCCGGGCGTGGTGGCGCATGCCTTTAATCCCAGCACTTGGGAGGCAGAGGCAGGCGGATTTCTGAGTTCAAGGCCAGCCTGGTCTACAGAGTGAGTT
>NC_034595.1:89278556-89295717 GCF_900095145.1 Mus pahari
GGCAGGCAGATTTCTGAGTTCAAGGCCAGCCTGGTCTACAGAGTGAGTTCCAGGACAGCCAGGGCTATACAGAGAAACCCTGTCTCGAAAAACAAAAAAAAGAAAAGAAAAGAAAAAAATATCCAATTAAAAAAAAAGAAGAAGTTCAAGACCAACCTGGGCTACATATACAAATCAAGGCCCTGTCCCCTTTTATGCATACCAAAAGAAAAAAGCCACTTGCTACAGTGCAACAGGGACCAATAATCAGCAGCTTTTAAACCATACTGTTTGCAAAGTGTCTGCATATCAGGCCATCAGTAATGGGAAATAGGTCAGCCTTAATTAACAGATCATTTCCAAGGAATTTATAGTCCAAGTCATTGATAGACCTTAATCTTTGCCTTATCCCCTGACCTACCTACCCCCCAAGGTCTATGCACGCCCTCATGCTCTTAGACACATAACTAAGATGCCACCCGCCACTCAGTCCAGTCCCCGAGTACCCCACCCCCTCGAATTGCCCAATCACGGCTCAGAGACCTGCCCTTCCCAATGCCCAGGCTCCTACCACGTCCTGGTTCACCCTCACACCCGCCCCTACACCACTAAGATGCTGAGGCTGCCCCAACAACAACCCAGCTAACTCCGCCCCTGCTGTCCAATTTGGCCCCGCCTCCCGGCACAGGCTCTGCCCACCACAATCACTCACTCTCCTAACCCCGCCCCCTCCAGGCCTAGGCCCCACCCCATCCCGATCACTCACTCTCCTAACCCCGCCCCTCCGGAACAGGCCCCACCCCACTCCGATCACTCACTCCCATAACCCCGCCTCCTCCAGGCCTAGGCCCTGCCCCGCCCCGGTCACTCACTCCCCTAACCCCGCCTCCTCCTGGCCTAGGTCCCGCCCCGGCCCGGCCCGTCCTCAGGGTTGTACCCTGGCCCGGTTCGGCCCGCTCCCGCGCTCCCGCCCACCGCCATTCTCACCTGGATCTCCTGACAGGCCGAGGCGGCCCTCCGGCCTTCCGCCTGCTTCTCCTCGATCAGCCCCAGCCCCAGCCCGAAGGCCAGGAAGACCGCCCGGCCGCAAGGGCCTGCGCCGCCCCGGGCCCGTACCATGAACTGCCGCTGGATCCGCGCCGCCAGCCCCGCCACCGACTGGCGGAAGAAGCGGTAGCGGTCCGGGAGGGGGAGCCCGACCGGCCGAGGCTGTGCTCCGGGGCTTACGACCCTGCCTGGGCGCTCTCCGCGACCCCAGGCCGCCGTGGGGCCGGGCTTCCCCCAGCCCGACAGCGGGCCCGGCTTGGGCGCGAAGCGCAGCAGCAGTGCCCGACCCAGCTGCAGGCCTCGGCCCAGTGCCTGTCGCACCGCCATGGTGGCGCGGTGACCGGAGCCAGCTGCCACCGCCACAAACGTCCGGGACAACAACAAACTTCGGGGGCGGCGCCTGTGCGCAAGCGCGGGGGGCGGTCCCTGGCAGTTCTCTTGCGCAGCGCGCGGGGGCGCGACTCGCTCTTCCCCGCATCCCTTGGTCTAGCCAGTTTGCACTTTGAACCCAGGACGAGGGGTTGCTGACGACTTCACTGGTCCTGGTTAAGATGAGAAGTTGAGTCAGGAAACTAATATTTGTTATCAGTCACCGATCCTGGCCCTGTACACCTATTAGTTAGTTTGTCCCCCATGATATGAGTGCCAATTTTGTAGATAAGAGAGTGTGTGGTGTTTCCAGATTAGAGTTGAGGTTGCAGTTGACACTGCCCTGGCTATTGAGGGAGGGACTTGGCTCTTCTCGCCCACCCCCGGTGCTCTCATGCTCCTGCAGAGACAGGTTGGAGGGTCCACGGCTTAGATCCTGGAGGGAAATCTTGACCAAAGGCCATAATTTATGCACCAGTGGGTGCAGGAGCGGAGACACTGGAAGACTTAACAAGAAGCCGCACAGATGCTTAATAAATCCCTATGACTTAAACTGCTTGTTAGGAATGGCTAGCTGATAATAAGGTTATTAATCCCATTACTATTTTTACTCATTTTATCTTACTTTATTTTATTTTATTGTATTTGAGACAAAGCCTTGCATAGCCCTGTTTGGCCTGGAATTCTTCCTGTAGACTAGGCTGGCCCTCTGGAGTGTGGGGACGACAAGTATATGCTACCATATCAGGCCGAATATTCTTTTTCCTTGTCTCTGATTTAAACATAATTGTGTGTGTGTGTGTGTGTGTGTGTGTGTAATCACATAATCCCAAACACTGGTCATACAGTGAAATTTTTAATTTTTTCAAAGCCTATTTTTGAAACAGGGTGTTGAAACAGGGTTTCTCTGTATAGCCCTGGCTGTTCTGGAACTCACTCAGTAGACCAGGCTGGCCTCAAACTCAGAAATTCACCTGCCTCTGCCTCCCAGCACTCGGCCTTAATTGGGTTGGAGATTTACTGCAGCAGGGCAGTGGTGACACACACCTTTAATCCCAGCACTCAGGAGGCAGAGGCAGGTGGTTCTTTTGAGTTCGAGTCCAGCCTGGTCTACAGAGAGAGTTCCTGGGCTGCCAGGACTACATAGAGTAACCCTGTCTCAACAACAGCAAAAATTCATTTCACTCACTGTACACTTGGAAATGCACAGTGCAATCTTCTGTCCTTCTGTGCTGCCCTACAATATGCTTTTACACAGAATCCTAGATTCCTGAATACAATCTCCCTTTCTTTTTTTCTTTTCTTTTTTTGGGGGGTGGGTGGGTGTGTGGGGCTTCTCTATGTAGTCTTGGCTGTCCCAAACCATCTTTGTAGACTGGTTGGCCTCGAACTCACAAAGATTTGCCTGCCCCTGTCTGGGATTAAGAGCATACACCACCACCACCACCGCCTACCCTGAGTATAATATTTCAGTGAACACTTTGTGCTGAGTATTTTGAGACAGGGTCTTACATAGCCCAAGCCAACCTGGAACTTGTTCGGTAGCTGAGGATGAACTTGGACCTCTAGCTTCTCCTACCCCCTCCACCTCCCCAGTGCTGGGATTACGTATGCTGTGCCACACCCAGTCTCGGTACACAGTGCTGAAGATGGGATCCAAGGTTTCATCTGTGGTGGGTTAGTGTCTACCCGCTAAACTCCATCCCCGGCAGGATGTGCTCTCTAAATCTCCTGTAACATAATCCTTCCTCAGTGAGGCTTGTGAGGAGGGCACTGTGTGGAATCTGGAGCGCAGGAGCGAGTTTGCTATAAGCCTGGGGATTTGTTCTTCTAAATCGCAGGCAGTCTCGCTAGACTGTGATACATAACCAGCCTGCTGGAAATGGAGTCTCCAGCCTGATGTTAATTAACCCGCTGCTGTAAATTGGATGTGTTCACATCTTTTTCTGTAGAAAAGCCTTAGTTGCTTCTGACAGGTCTGAGCTGAGCACAGCGTGAAGCCAGATTCCTGGGCAGACGTCTTATAGAAAGGGCAGGCAAGTCTGCACACAGAAGCTCCTGGCAGGGATGGGGGCCTCTGCGCTCGCCACCTGTCATCTGACAGGGGTCTAGGAGGTACCTTTCTTTCCATCCCTTCCCACCCCTCCTCTTCTGTCTTGCCTTTTTTTAAATTTATGAACAGGTATGTGTGCACATATGTGCATGTAGAGACCAGAGGGCAACATCATGTGTCTTCCTCTGTTGCTGCCCGCATTTATTTACTTACTCATTTGTCTATTTTTGAGACATGGTTTCCTTACTGAACTGAAGTACACCCATTTGCCCGGAGTGACTGACCAGTGAGATCTGGGGATCTGCCTGTCCCTACCCAGTCACTCCCAGTGCTGGGCTTACAGACTGTCCCTATCCCATCGCTCCAATGCTGGGGTTACACCGTTGCACCCAGCTTTATGTGGGCATTGGGGATTTGAACTCAAGGCCTCATGCCTGTGCAGCAAATACTTTACTCAACTAGCTATCTCCCCAGCCCGCACCTGTCCTAGGAGGGAAACCTCTCCGTGACACCAAGTGTCTCAGCGGGCAGACACTGCCCCCTACACTGTCTCCCAGCTTGGTATTGGTACTCACGAAGGTCAAAGTGGGGAACGTGGGCTATGGCCTTCTGCTGAGAGTCCCACGTCACATACCCTGCAAGTTTAGTATTCTATACGGGAGGACCTTTCATCCAGAGCACATGAGACAGCAGCCATGTTCCGGATAAGCTTTGATCTGCTCGAAAGCAGAAATGAAAAGACAGAGGGGTGCTGGGGAGGCCACAGGGACCCATGCCCGCTCTACTTCCCTGCTGTGGGCATCTCTGCCTCTGCACTGTTCTCTCTCTTCATGCACACAAGACTTTTGGTAAAGTACATAATCTTCCTAAGGAGCATCGTTTAACCTTCTCCCATAGGACGTGAGGAGAAAAGCTGATGCTGATGTAACTGGAAAAGGCGAGAGTGAGAAAGAGCCTGTGCGTGCATTCGTCCAGTCCTTTCTGGCTAGCATCCCTTGGCACCGGCTCATCAGCTCATTGCTTTGTCTCCTCCTGACGGAGATGGACACATTTTCCCCAAAGCAGCAGTGTCCTCTAACCACAGCCCATTTCAGGAATGCTATCTGTGAATGCCAGCAGAGCTGGGGGGTCGGGGGTGGGGTGGGGTGGGTCTGACTGCTGCAACTCCTGACAGAGCAAGGCTGAGGCCAGACTCCTTGGCTGGAGGCCTTAGAGGTTACCATCAGAACACAGGGGACAGAGAGTGCCATTTCCATGGGAGACAGGAAGCATCACCATGGTGCCCAGGGCAAGAGGGACGGAAACATGACAGTGAAACAGGGACACATCACGTGGAGACACTGGGTCAGCCATGTGTGGCTTGTGTTGTTCTGTTTCTGCTGCTCTGTAGTGACAACTCACAGAGAAAACACAACTGTGCACCTACTGCGAAGTCACACAGACACACAGAGGCTCTTGGTCCCAGTTTAGCGGTCTTAGGACAACGTCCAAGCTCCTTAGCCGGGCATAGAACATTCATTCTTCACTATCCATCTCAGCATGACTCTGTCCCCCGTCTTTCCCTTTAGGGTCCAGCAATACAGGGGTCACTTGCCATGGCCCCAGTCACCTCACTCATCCCAATGGTCTGATCTAACTCTGTGAGTCTCCATTCATACTGGAGGCCCAGGAAGCCTTCCCTGGCTTTTTCTAGAATGGACCGGAAGCTCTTTCTCGCTCCACCTGTAGCAGGTGAGTTCTTTAAGAAGGGGGGGGGGCTGTAGTGTTTGAAAGTAGCTTCTCCAGCAAAGCCTCCTGGGTCCCCAGTCCTTGTCTGAAAGTCTTCTGGGAATGTAAGCCTTCAGTAGCTTTTCTCTGCTAAAACATTATAATGTGGCACCCATCTCTTGCCCCAAGTCTCCCCAGGCTGAGCCTCCAGCCCAGAGGTGGTGACTTTGTACTTCTTGTGCTAATTATCCATTTCCCCTACATCTCTGATGCTTTTCCTCAACCCCATTTTTTTCCTTTGAAACAGAGTTTCAAGTAGCCCATGCAGACCTCATATTGCATACTTGGTGGAGGGTGACTTTGAATTCTGATTCTCCTGATTCTACCTCTGCCGTGCCAAAGAATACAGGCATTGCCACAGCTGCTCACTGTGACTCTGATGATGGAATCCACAGCTGGTACTCATAGATCGTCTTAGTTAGGGTTTTACTGCTCTGAACAGACACCATGACCAAGGCAACTCTTCTAAGGTCAACATTTAATTGGGGCTGGCTTACAGGTTCAGAGATTCAGTCCATTATCGTCAAGGCAGGAGGAAGTATGGCAGCATCCAGGCAGGCATGGTGCAGGAGGAGCTGAGAGTTCTACATCTTCATCTGAAGGCTGCTAGTGGAAGACTGGCTTTCAGACCTCTAGGGTGAGGATCTTAAAACCCACCCGCACAGTGACACACCTACTCTAACAAGGTCACGCCTCCAAATAGTGCCACTCCCTGGGCCAAGCATACACAAACCATCAAGTAGGTATTCTTTCTACTGACGAGTCACACCCCTGTCCCTGGAATTCTTGATTTAGAAGAGGACGCTGTTTCAGGTGCAAAGGTGGCCATGCCCCAGCCTCCCTCCCTTGGACGTGAAGGTGTCCTTGGGAGTCAGCTCTGACTCCTGCACAGGGCCGGCCATGCTCGATTCTTCTGACCCTCCTGCCATTGATGTTCTATTCTTGTCTCCCTTCCTTTTCCTTGCCCACATCCATCTCAACACCTGTATTTTTAGAATGCCCAGGGTCTGGTATTTATGGCCCCGCGTGAGCACAAAAGGCAGGGACTCCACCTCAGGGACGTGCATCTCGAAAAGAACGTGTGGAATGTGGTTGGATGTGTGATTAATCTTCACTTGCCAACTCGACTGGGTTCAGAAGCACCTCGGAGACAGGTGAAGCCCACCTCTAGGTGTCCGTGAACGTGTGTTCAGAGAGGATGAAGGAGGAGAGAAGGTTCACCTTGAACTTGCATGACACCTTGGGCTTGGCGGGAAGGAGGAAGCCAGCCGAGCAGGAAGAGCTCAGTCTGTCTGCTTCCCGACCACCACAAGGCGACCAGCTCAGCTTCACTAGGTCCTCCTTGGCACAGAGTGCTCAACCTCTGAGATCAGGAGCCAACGCATCCTTTCTCCTTTAGGTTGTGACCAGGCATTCCTGTCACAGTGGCTTGGAAGTACACAGTATGCTGCCCACAGAGAGATTCTGCTGTCTGTGCCATTCAGCTCCTCTCTCTTGCTTACTCTGAGAGAACCCAGCTGCCATGCACTGGACTGGCCCAGGAGAGCAAGGAACCGGGTCCCAACAGCAGCTGGTCGTGAGGAGCCAACTCCTGTCATCAGCTGTGCATGTCAGCTTTGCAGAAGACCGGGCCCTTTCAGCTTCTCAGATGAGATGGTAGCCCAGGGTCTCGCCTTCTCTGAAGCCTTTCAAGAGAGCCGAGGATGCTGGCCCAGAGAAACAGAGACAATATATGCCTGCCATCCCGAGCCTCTACATCGAAGAGTGCTTTTCATGGAGTGGTAGAGAGCGGATACTTGCAGAGTTTTGAAATCTCACACACGCTAGGTGAGACTGCCACTGGGTTATGTCCTCCCCCAGTCCTTTAAAAAATGATTTTTTTAAAATTATTTTATTTTTGAGACAGGATTTCTCCATGTAACAGACCTGTGGCTGTCCTGGAACTCAATCTGTAGACCAGGCTGGCCTCAAACTCACAGAGATCCTCCTGCCTCTGCATCCTGAGTTCTGGGATTAAAGGCGTGTGCCACTATGGCTGGTTATTTATTGTTTTCGAGACAGGGTTTCTCTGTGTAGCGTTTACTGTCCTGGAACTCACTCTGTAGACAAGGCTGGCCTTGAACCCACTAAGACCCACCTGCCTCATTACTTCTTATGTATTTACTTTGATTTCTGTACATATGTGTGTTCTTGTGTGACATTATGTGCGTCACATGTGTGTAGATGCCTGTGAAGGCCAGGAAAGAGTGTAGGATCCCCTGAATCTGGGGTTAGAGGCAATTGTGAGCCATCTAATGTAGGTGCTGGGAACTGAACCCCCGTCCTCTCCAAGAGCAGTGAATGCTAAATGCTCTTAACCGCTGAGTCACGTCTTTAACCCCAACCTTACCCTTTTAGACTGGGGCTTGCTAAATTGTCCAGGCTGGCTTTCAATCACAAGTAACCCAGACTGGCCTTGAACTCACATTCCTCCTACCTTAATTGCCAAGTAGCTGAGATTCCAGGCCTACACAGCTGCGCCCAGCTACTTGTTCATGAACAGTGGCTTTCATCAGAGACACAGGCACTGTGTACCACCGTCAGAGCGCTAATGTCTGCTGTTGTAGTTGTGACCTTGTTTGTGCTCAGAGGAGATCCTTGAGCATCAGGGGACTGAAGGAGGCAGGAGCAGAGGAGGCTCCCATGCTTCTATTTATTTCCATCAGAATCTGGGCCTGCGCCTTAGGGTTCTGATGACACAGTTGCCCTGAACGACAGAGCACATGGGGCTCTGGAAACTCCACGCATCAGCCTGTGTGCTGCACAGCTGGCTGCCAAGTCAAAAGGCTTTGGTTTTAACAGCACAGCCTCTCTTGGGCCAATAACTACAGCTCTTCCTAGGGGATACTGTTCAGCGAATTTCTAGAAGCTTCTGTTGAGTAATGTCTGCCTCTGCCTGCTTTCATGAACTGCCTTGTCCTGCGCTTGTGCTTTGGTTTCTTTGTTTTTTGTTTTTGTTTTTTTTTAACTCTTTGATTTTTTTAAAGATTTATTTATCTATTTATTATATGTAAGTATACTGTAGATGTCTTCAGACACTCCAGAAGAGGGAGTCAGATCTTGTTACGGATGGTTATGAGCCACCATGTGGTTGCTGGGATTTGAACTCCGGACCTTCGGAAGAGCAGTCGGGTGCACTTACCCACTGAGCCATCTCACCAGCCCCTCACCAGCCCCCCCCTTTTTTTTTTTAAGATTTATTTATTATTATAAGTACACTGTAGCTGTCTTCAGACGAATCAGAAGAGGGCGTCAGATCTCATTATGGGTGGTTGTGAGCCACCATGTGGTTGCTGGGATTTGAACTCAGGACCTTTGGAAGAACAGTTGCCAGTGCTGTCCTGGAACTCACTCTGTAGACCAGGCAGGCCTCAAACTCAGAAATCTGCTTGCCTCTGCCTCCTGAGTGCTGGGATCAAAGGTGTTCACCACCATCACCTAGTTAATTATTTTTACCCCCCCCCCCCCGCTGAAGCGGTTAAGAGCACTGACTGCTCTTTCGAAGGCTGAAGACAGCTACAGTGTACTAATGAATGATAATAAATACATCTTTAAAAAAATTATTTTTCCCCAAAGAACAGAAAGTACAGACTTTGAAACATTATGCTAAACTATATTTTGTAATTCTGCATTTCACAGTGTTGGGAGGCCACTGAGACGCAGCTCAGGGAGGTGAAATGCAGAGGCGATAGGCCATGTTTCTGTGGTGCGGGGCTTGTGGGATGCCAACATGCTGCTCGGGGGGGAGGCAAAACACAGCTGAAGCTAGCAACTCCAGCCTATGTTTCTCTGGATCAGAAATGGCATGGGCTGCAACAGAAGCTGTGGTTCTCAAACTTCTGTGCACCCAGATGCCTCTGGGAACTTCAAAGAGTTGAGAACTGGGCTCAAATCCTCTCGTGTATCCAGACTCCACTGAGGACCACAAGGAGTTGGGAAGAGGGATGGGGGATCAGATGACCCCGGGATGAGGGGAATCCAGCTTAGCTCAGGGTGAGCACAGGAGTGTAGAGACCCCCCACCCCCCACAGCAGTCCTTGATGAAGGAGACAACACTTGCTTGTCCAAACTGTTTATTCATAGTGGGGAAGTTTATTGGCTAAACCCTCAAGGCCCATCTAGGTACCTCACTAGCATGGAGAACTCTGGGTTTCTATGCTATGTGATCAATTGTCATTGTCCTCTTGTGGGGTGCTATGGTCCCGTGTTCCAGGACAGGAACCAGGCCAGGAGTAGATTTCAATGCCTGCCGTTCTCAATTATGAGAATTGCCGGGGTTCCTGAGTCTGCTAGGCCTTACCTGTTCTTCTGTCTGGTGGCACTGTTCCACTTGCGCCAGGATATATAGCTTTTGTTGATTTAATAATTAAGAGTTAAAAACACAAAGATGTTAAAAAAAAAAAAAAAAACAAAAAGGCCAACCCTTTGTATTCCCAGTAAGGGGGCTTCTGTTAACATTTCTGCTTATTTTCCTTCAGGTTCCTCCTCTTTTCAAACTTCTCCCCTCCCTTTGGGACCATGCTGATGAGTCCTCGAGGCTCCCGAGCTGTTCTGTGTTTTGTTCTGTTTTACAGAAGAAACCTAGGGCACAGGTCAGGCAAGTGCTCTCCGACCAACCGATCTCCAGCCTCAATGTTTTTAACCACAGGCAGCATGGAAGTCTTCATCTGACAGCCTCATTGGGATTCTCTCTCTCTCTCTCTCTCTCTCTCTCTCTCTCTCTCTCTCTCTCTCTGCACATGTGCATATGCACATGTATGTGCTTATCAATGCATAAAACAGCTAGTCCCTCCCTGGTCAGTGTGCATGCCTGTGCACCAAATCTTTCTTCTCCTCTCTCCCTCTCCCTCCCTCTCCCCCTCCTCCCTCTCTCTCTCTCTCTCTCTCTCTCTCTCTCTCTCTCTCTCTCTCTCTCTGTCTCTCCCTCCCTCTCTCTCTCCTACTGAGCATTCCTCAAGAACAGACTCTATTTCTTCTGCGTTATTTGTCTGCAGCATCCAGCACATTCGACAGGGGAAGGATACTCAGTAAACAGTCAGAAAGGCACTGGGAATCAAAGTCCACTCACATCCGACTCTGCCACCTGCTAGCTGTTTGACCTTAGACAAGTGAGGTTTGTTTGTTTGTTTGTTGGTTTTGTTTTGTTTTGTTTTTTTGGTTTTTCGAGACAGGGTTTTTCTGTGCAGTCCTGGCTGTCCTGGAACTCACTCTGTACACCATGCTGGCCTCAAACACAGAAATCCACCTGCCTCTGCCTCCCAAGTGCTGGGATTACAGTGGGCAAGTGATTTAACCTCCCTAATCTTTGCTGTTGTTTATTGATAAAGGGAAAGGAAAACCACTCTCAGGTTTGCCAAAGGAGACTGCAGCGAGCTTGCAGATATCAAAAACCTCAGCACAGCTCCCAGGTCACTGTGGTGACCCCACAATCACTGTGGGACTACTTCTGTTGAGACAGGGCCTCGAAATGTCACCTTGGCTGGCTTGAAACTTCTTATGTAAACCCAGCTGGCCTCAAACTCACAGAGATCTGCCTGCCTCTGCTTCCTAAGTGCTGGGGTCAGAGGTGCTTACCACCATGCCTACTGGGATCCCGATTCTATGCTGAGCTCGGCCATGGCTGAAAGCCCTCGGCTACACTGCCCATCATCTAAAAACAGAGGTGGCAGCCAGCTCCCAGAACCACTGAGCACTGAAAACCAACAACACAAAAGCATGCGACACTGAGGGCAATCTTTTCTACCTTGCCCACACTTCCCGTTACACCACGCAGTCAATCACAGCTGTGGGCAGGGGCTGGCGCCAGGAGTCAGGTCTCTACTGGGCCCAAACCACTCTCTAGCAATGGTGTGCCAGTCAGCTTTCTGTCCTGTAACAAAGACCCGTGAGAACCAACTCAAGAGGAGGGAAGGTTTACCTGGGCTTGAGGTCTTGGAGGGTCTGGTCTGAGGCACCTTTGACTTTGAGCCTCTGGCAGTCGAAGCGCACATCACTATGTGAGTGCGTGGTAAAGACCAGCTTACCTCATAGCTGGGAAGTGATGAAGAGGAGGTACAGCCTGGAAGCCTCCATATCCTTCAGGGACACATCCCCAGTGACCTAGCTTCCTCCCACTTGCTCCGTGGACCTTGGAGGCACGTCCCATGTCCAAACTATAGCGAATGGGCTCCTGTATTCAAACCCTGCCTAGGGGCCTCCCGTCCAAGAACGCAGGGGCAAGGAGCTTCGGACCTCAGCTGCCACTTAGAGAGGCACCCCGGGAAGCTGCCACATCCTCCGCCTGAAGAAAGCAGCTAATACTGCCTGCCCCATGAGACGAACCATCCCTGAGAACTGTACACACAGACTGAGAACAAAAACACGTTCTTCTCAAACAGGACGTGCCGTGGTGTTTATAATCTGAACAGTCACACGACAGAGCCTAGGAAGGCTGGTAGGGAGGCAGCCCAGGCCTGGAACGCCCGGGTCCTCGGGAGAGGGAGGAGAGGAGTGCTCTGAGTCCCCAAGAGGATGTGGGCTTTGGCCCAGGTGAATGGCACCTTCCATCACTCAAGGGGAGGCTGTGGTGTGTGAATCAAGGTCACCCTTGCCCAGCCATTTGGGACCCATGTGGCAAGTGTCCCCAAGGCCCAGCCAGAGACAGCATCATTATGAAGTCTTCCAAGAGCCGTGCCTTAGGTAGGGCTCGCACATTCAGCAGACATTCTATTCTTCAACCTTCATTGAATCTTCTGCAGGTCTTCAGGTCCAAACGAGGCCGGCAGCAGCTCCTGGACTGTCCTGACTACGAATGTGCCATCCGGCTTGGTCATGTACACGGCCCAGTCGGTGCCAAACTGGAAAAGAGGGCAAAGTTGTGTGAGAGAGGCTGTGGGACGGAGGGAGGGACAGAAGGTATGGGTTCGAATGTGACTCTACTATTTTCTTTGTGCCTCAGTTTCCCTTACCTGTCAAATGGGAGTAACAATAATTGTACCTGGCTCACAGAGCCTGGGAAAGAGCTCGATGGAAAAGCACTGGCCAACAGCACAGCCTGTTGTCAATGGGCCACGTGCAGCCCCTTGGAGGATGCTCCTAGGAACTCTGTAAAAATAATACCTTCTCTCCGTTTTCATGTATGTGTGGTATACACATGTGTGTATGCATGTGTGTGGGGTAAACATGCATGTGGAAGCCCAAGGGTTGGGTCCTGAATCATCCTTCATGGCTCTTCTGCCTCATTCACTGAGGCAGCGTCTCTCCATCAAATCCAGAGCTCGGCCATATTGCTAGTCCAGTCAGCCACTTTGCTCTGGGGATCCCTTGTCTCTGCCTTCCAAGACTGGAATTGCATCCATCTGCCTAGACCACCTGGCATACGTGGGTTTCTAGGGATCCAAACTCTGGTCCTCAAGGATTAAATATATAAGGGTTTAACCACTGAACCATCTTCCTAGCACCTGGTGAAATATCTGTGCCTTGGGCTGCAGAGATGGCTCGGCGGCTAAGAGCACTCAGAACTCTTGCAGAGGAGCCAAGTTCGATCTCCAACTCCTACACTGGGAAGCCCACGATTTCCTTTAACTCCAGGTCCACGAAGATCTGATGCTATGGCTTTCATGGGCAACTGTGTTTAAAATGCACATCTTGGCACAGACATAATTAAAAATTAAATCTTTGTAAAAAGACTATGCCCCAGAGCTAAGCTTCCTTCTGCAATGACAAATAACAGCCAACACCTGCTGCCCCCTATAGGTCCCCCTTTGTACTTCCAAGAAGGAATCTTTGTCTCTAGACACTCAACACACTATGTTGGCATTATAGCATTATCGCCCCCTGGAGGTGGTGGCTGTCATTACACTCCTTTCACTATTGGAGAAACAGACTTAGTGCTATCAATCAGCTGTGGTGGTTTGAAGACGATGGAATTCTTGGTCCCCAGTTGGTCAAGCTGTTTGGGGAGGGCTGGGGAGTATGGGCGTGCTGGAGGGAGAGCTGCTGGAAGCAGGCTCCGAGGTTTCAAAATCCATGGTTTCCAGCCCTCTCACTGTTTCCTGTTCACTGTTCCAGATGTGAGTGAGCTTCCAGATGTGAGCTTCTAGCTTCCAGCTCCGGCCAGCACGTCTCTCATCTGCTGTCCCTGCATTGTGGACCCTAACCTTCTGGAACCATTAGCCCCAAGTAAACTTCAACTGCTTTGGTTGTGTCTCGTCACAGCAGTGGGAAGGTAACTAATACGTCAGCAGAGATGAGCATGTCTCCAGAACTTTCTCCCACACCCTATCTGGGTCCTCTGGGGCTCTCTGTCTTCACCTACGATGTGTTTTAGTGATGGGAGTCCTCTCCTATCCACCAGTGAGGTGAGTAGGTGGGGAGTTAAGTCGGCAACAGAGAGGAAGTCCACAGACCCAACTTCTTCCTGGCAGGCATGGTGAGATTCACAGACCCTGGCGCCAAGTAGGTACCCAGTTCCCAGAGGCCTTGGCATCGTGACTGATGTGTGGGCTGCCAGCCGAGGCTGGTCCACAGCCTCCTGCTCTTGCATGTGTCTGTCTGAAACACTCTCAGACACGGCTACCAGACACTATCTATCTTTGGGATTTTTCAGAATTAAGGTTTCAAGGGTGGCGATTTTTCATGCCTGGCAAGCTGTGCCCGAGGGTGAGGGGGCAAGCTTGGTGCAGGCGAGTTTAGATGCCAGGTCCCGGGCTCCCAGGCCTCAGAGCTCACTGCTCACATTGGTTTATGCTTCCTTCTCCCCTGCAGATTTGTCATTTGTTCCCTCTCCTTTGCCAGCGTCTAATCTGCTTGCAAAAAAAATGGCCATAAGCAAGTGGATCAAGTTGGGGCCCTGGGAGCCAGAGACTTGGTACTTGCTGGTGGCTTCCTTAGGCACGGTCACCATGCCGGCAGCTGTGGTGACCCTCCATCCCCACCCCTGCCCCTTGATGATGTAAAATTCACTGTGTGAATTAAATGCCTCTGGGATGGCTTCTCCATCTTGCCTTGGGAAATGGGTTCTGTGAACTGCAGGGCTGGTAAGCAGAAGACAGTCGAACAAGCCAAGCTGCCCTGTCTGGCAACACCAGTTCCAAAGCATGAAGGCTCACAGAGCAGGCAGCATGAAGCCGCCCTTGTGGCAAAGCCCCTCTCCCCCACTTTCCTGGCCCAGGGTATGCATACAGGACACACAGGCAACGAGAGAGTCTGGAGCCAGCCTTGGCTGCCGCTGATCCTAGTCCTCAGGGGCTGCTCAGTTTCTTTTGACACTTCTAGAGATAGGGACGATCGTGGCTGATTCTCTCCTGGGCTCCTGTGGGGCTGGCAGAGCTGCCAGGTTCTGGGTATTCTCAGAGCAAGCAGCAGCTCAAGGGCCATCCTTGGCATTCTCCAGACATGTGGCTTTTATTTTGGGAGACCACAGAGGCCGTGAACTTCTTTGGCGCCTTCCTCCTGACATCCCCCTAATGTACGTGTTAACACCAAAAGCTCCCACTGGACTGGGCGTGGTGACAGGCAGGTCGATCTCTAAGTTCAAGTCCAGCCTGGGCTACAGAGTGAGTTTCAGGATAGTCAGGGATACACAGAGAAACCCTGTCTGGGAAAACAAACAAGCAAACAAAAACAACTCCACTCCTACAAAACAAAAACAAAAACAAAACTAGAAAACAAAACACCCTCCACTGGGCCTGAATGAGACCCCATGGTTAGGGCTGGGATGTAGCTCAGTGTACAGCCTAGCACACTCAGGCCCACAATTCCACCCATCCCCAGCACAGCAAAATCAGCCAGCCAGCCCACCCTTCATCTTTACACTTAACAAAGCCTCACATTGGTACACATTATAAAGTTTGCCTGGGCCAGCAAGATGGCTCAGCCGGGAAGGGTGCTTGCTGCCTGGTCATTTGAGTTGGATCCCTGAAGCCAACACGGCAGAAGGAAATAACAGACTCTCAAAAAACTTGTACCCTGACCTCCACACTGGCACTGTGGGCACCCGCTTACACGCTCATGTGTGTGCACATTCACAATTAAAAATAATAAGTAATAACACTTGCTTCATATCTTGCTTGGTTTCCCCTTTCCTCCCACCCCCCTCTCATTTTTCAACTTTGTTGCTTTTGTTTGTTTTGAGGCAGGATCTCCCTGTATCGCTGCAGCTGTCCTGGAACTTGCTACAGAGCCCAGGCTGCCCTCAAACCTTGTAGGAAATCTCCTGCCAACTCAGGAGTTCTGTGATTACAGGGGTTTGCCACCATGCCTGGCTTTTCTCAACTTTCTGAAAACAGTAGTAAAATACGCATTACATAAGACTAGTCATTTTTGTCATTACTAAGGGCATAATAATAACAGAGGTTCCCTTTATTCTGGAATAAACATGCTCTGTGTTCTCTGGGTGGCATGGCCATGTGACCCAGGTCCAGCCTCTGCCTGTGATCCTATATCTCACTGTTCCTCTACCCACCACCCTTTGCCCTACCGCTGTTCACACAGCAAACATCTAGGCCAGTGTGAAATTCTCCTTTCATGAGTTATATTTCTACTAGAATGTCACCTTCAACGAGAGAGCCATCTAGAGCAGCAGCTGGCAAAGGCCCAAATAGGAAGTATTTCAGGTTGTCCAGGTTGTGTGGTCTTCCTGTAACTGCTCCGCCCCGCTACCACTAGGCAGGAGTGGCTACTGTCCACCCAGCAGAGACTGGGAGTAGCTGTGGCCCCATCAGACTTATCTACAATCGAAAGACTTGCTGGGATTGGCCTGTGGGCTGGGGTTTATCATTCTCAGTCTCCTGCTGCCCACTGTCCCCTGAATTCTCTTCCTGGATTTTCTCACAGCTTCTTGAAGCTTAGTGAGGTCAAGCCTGGCCTCGTTGTTCCCAGAGCTAGCTCACTCAGTGCCTGGCATCCACAACAGAAGACTTGTGTACCCGAAAGAGGGACTTGTTTCCAGTGACTCACGTGAACCCAGGAAGGTCCTGGGAGTCAGCCAGTAGAGTATAGAGCCTGGACAGTAACTGTCCACACTGGCAGTCTGGTTTGATCCCCTAAGAGACCTCAGGGATGCTTTCCAGGAAGGGACCAGTCTCTTACCTCTCTCATGACTTGTCGGCAGGCACCACAGGGAGAGATGAACTCTTCTTGCAAGTCACTGGGGAAACAAAGATTCAACTGAGAGTTGTCTGCCACAAGGCTCTTAGCTGATGTCTGAAATCCACAAACTGAGTCCCTGTCCTGTTACAAATCAGGTCACATTCCATCAGACACTCCCTGAGTCCCAGAATCATGGGTCCTGGAGGCTGGGAAGGCGACTTGGCTTGGCGGCTGGCCACACTTCCGAAATCAAAGCCACGGTGGTAACACTACCTCATCAGTGAGCTCATAAATGTTTAAGGGGCCCTTAGCTTGTCTGTCACCACGCTCCAGGAGACAGGGATGAAGGAGAGCTTTTCTCTGGCCTTCGTAGGATGGCTGGGCCCAGGAGGCATGACACAAAACTAGATGATTTATTATTTAAGTAAAATGCCAAAAGAATGCATAGTAAAAGAGTAATAAGCCGGCCACAGGAGTGAGAAGCTATAGGTTTGGTGAGATAAATAACAGAATGGCTATCCTGAAGTCCGGGCACGTTTTGTATTTTAGACAAATAAATATGGGGGTGGGTGGTGGGTGGTGGGTGGGTAGAGAGATGGCTCCATGGTTAAGAGCACTTTCTGCTCTTCCAGGAGAACTGGGCACCTGTACAGTGGCTTACAAACATCTGTAACTCTGGCTCTAGAAGAGCTGAAGCCTTCTGCAATGACAAATGACACACACAGACCACACACACACACACACACACACACACACTGTACTGGCTAATTTTGTGTCAACTTGACACAGCTGGAGTTATCACAGAGAAAGGAGCTTTAGTTGGGGAAATCCCTCCAT
>NC_034595.1:89295792-89300786 GCF_900095145.1 Mus pahari
CAAGCCAGTAAAGAACATCCCTCCATGGCCTCTGCATCAGCTCCTGCTTTCTGACCTGCTTGAGTTCCAGTCCTGAATCCTTTGGTGATCAACAGCAGTATGGAAATGTAAGCCAAATAAACTCTTTCCTCCCCAACTTGCTTCTTGGTCATGATGTTTGTGCAGGAATAGAAACCCTGACTAAGATACACACCATGTATATAAAAATGTTGGTAAAAAGGAAGAAAGGAAGGGGAATGGAAGAAAAAGGAAGACGGGCCTGGAAGGCTCTAGGATGGAATACCACGTATGTGTATCAAAGAGAATGATGGGCTGCTGGCATCTGAGGGAAAGAGCAAGCAAGACACACGCTTCCAGACAGGTCGCCTTCAAGAATTCAGGCACCTTTGTGCCATTGTCTGGCTCAGGCAGAGGACAGGGGATGATATCCAGAGAATGAAGATTTGGCTGTAGGGGCCTTGGTGGCCACAATCCCTACCCTTCTTGGCCCACAGCTTGGGGACAGCTTGGAAAGAGCATGAGATTTGGGCCAACTTCCTGTTTTGCTCACTGTGTGGCTCTGAGTCATCTTAAGTCACCCAGGATTGTTCCTTTGTCTGTCACACGTGGGTCACACTGACACTGTCATCTACTTGGAAGGATTTCAACAAAATGACATAGCATGTCTCAAGGATGTATAAACTTTATTTTTAAGACCAAGTCTCATGTAGCCCAGGCTGACCTTCAACTTGCCATGTAGCTGGGGATAACCTTGGTCTCATGTGCCTCCGGCTTCCATCTCCCGAGTTCCTGTATTACAGGCACGCACCGCCAGGCCTGGTTTTATGCAGTGCTGGGGATGGAAGCCAGGGCTTTATGCATTCTTCCTGCTGAGCCAAGTCCCAGTCCCAGGGTTTTATAAGTCTCAGAGTGCTATATTGTTGTTGCCTGGGCTAATTTCCGCACACCTTCCATGTGTGGCCTCTGCTATATTTTAATACTTTATTGCATACTGTTTTATTTCATGCAGTGTGCTTTATGCCATCTATAATTAATATTGCCATGCATCAACAGCAGCTGTTGTGCCATGTACTGTGTGCCTAGCGTGCTGAGCTCCCTGCAAAGCATTCTGCAGAGGCTGGCTCATTTCAGATGACTAATATTTACTGAGTACTTACTACATGCCTGGCACTAGGAACTGCCGGGGGTACTACAATGAATAAGACACACAAATTCACCATGGTCATGTCCTTATAGATTAAAGAGAGGAGGGGACAACTAACCAGCCAGCAATGAACCAAGTGGAGGCAGCTAATGATGGGACAGAGCGGCCAGGGGCAGTTTTTTAGATTCCATGATAATTGACTTGTATCCGAAGGTCCAATCAAAGAATGTTTCTGGCTGGGCAGTGGTGGCACACACCTTTAATCCCAGCACTTGGGAGGCAGAAGTAGGCAGATTTCTGAGTTCGAGGCTAGCCTTGTCTACAGAGTGAGTTCCAGGACAGCCAGGGCTATACGGAGAAACCCTGTCTCAAAAAAAACAAAACAAAACAAACAAACAAACAATGTTTCTGTTTTATCTTTTCCCCCTTCAAGTACAGGATTTCTCTGTGTAGCCTGGCTGTCCACTCTGTAAACCAGGCTGGCCTCGAGCTCACAGAGGTCCACCTGCCTTTGCCTCCTGAGTGCTGAGATTAAAGGTGTGCTCTATTGTGCCTGGCAAATCAAAACTGGTTTTGCTCCACAAAAAAGCGGGGTATTCCCGGAGAAGGCTTCCTGCTTCAGAAGAAACCCCATGGGAACCTGAGGGAATGGGGGCCTCTCTGCAGGCCACTCTATGAATCAATCAAGTAAACTGTGCACTTTCTGGGTGACTGGTGTTACAAGCTTAGCCTGTCTTATGTTTCATTTCTTTCTACCTGTGTTGATCCAGGGCCATGCCAGGCAGGCATGGAAAAGGAGCAACAGAGACCTCCCAGAAGTTTCACCCAGGGAACTCGGCCTCCCTTCCACAGCCGGTGAGACCCTATGTGATCTGCCCCTGTCATTTCCCTTCTTGGATATGGTGGCCCGAGTCAGGAGTAACCAGAGGACCAATCCCGCGTCCTGCCAGGAAGCTGGATTCAGCCTCGGTTTCAACCACCCAAAGTTCTAAACTGAGCTAAATAGCTCGCTTCATTCTGCATTGCAGAACCAAATGTTCAGCCGAGGCTCTGCAGAGGAACCAGCCAATCAGCTCATTTAATCCTCTAACATCCCAAAAGACATGAACCTGTGTGCAGGCTCTTGCTACATGTTAAAGATCGTGGAAGAAGCAACTTAGGGTCACAGAGCCAATCAGGGGCAGGACCGGGCTTTGAACTCAGAACCCACAAACTCTGCCTTCGCTTTCCTTGTGGCTTGCAGAAGTAAGAGCAATAATGCCACAACTGTGGTTCTCCTCGGTGACACACTGTGTGAGAGGGAGTTCGCAGAAGTCAATTCATGTGGCCAGGCAACTCCCTCTCACGAATTTTCCAGCTTAGAAAGCCAGGCTGAGGGCTGGGATTATAGCTGGACAGATAGAGTGCTTGACCACAATGCACAGAGCCCAAAGAGGGTGTGATGGACGGCACAGACCCACAGACCCATCACTCAAGTGGTGAAGGCAGGAAGATCGGAGCTTCAGGGTCACAGCCTTTCTTGCAAAGTAAGTTCTAGGCCAGCCTGGCTTATGTGAGACCTAGTCAAAATAATAATACTAATAAAACAGCTAGGCTTAGAGGCTCCTAAGCACCTTAGGTGGACAGTAGGGCAGTCCCCAGTGACCCGGGAGCTAGGGCTTTTATCTGTCAGTTAACATATCTGGCAAGAATGATCAATAACCATCAGACAAGTTGGCTGCATCTAGACATCTCTCCCATGCTTTCCCGATTCTCCTCCCCGGGATACCTTTTATCCCTGGAGCTCAAGGGTTTTTGTGTGGTTTTTGCAGACCTTGGCCGCACACTGAGGTCACGCTTAGCTTGGTGAGCTAGAAACCTACTGACTCTGAGAACAGAGGCTAGGCGTCCAGTGGGACCCCCAGGATCTCACCTGGCTCTGCCAACGTCCACAGCACCCCATCCTTTGTGATCCCAGACAGGGGACTGGGCTGCTCTCTGCCCTGGTCTGTGTCAAAAAGAGCTAGCTGGCCTTCCTCCTCTAAATCCAAGCTCTCTTTAACGAGTCATTAGTGTGATAATGACTGCATTGCTGGCTAGGGGATTCGGTGATGGGCTGAAAATCCAGAGGAGGCCAGTTGGGTGCTAGAAATTGCAGGTGTTTGTGTAAGGAAGTCTGATGATCGCAGCAAGACCTAACCGGTCATGTTTAAAGGCAGGCGATGGGCAAGAGAAAGAGCCTTCCGTTGGGCAAATGCTAATGGAGCCAGCAGGCTACAGACCTCTCTTTCCCCAGCACACCATGGCCTTCTTGGATCAGCTCTGCAGTTGAGTTATTTCTCCCCATTTCTTCGTGAGTGCAATGCACATCCTGCTCAGTGCTCGTTTGCACAAAATGTTCCCAGCTCAGCCTCATTTATCCTCTGAAAACCTAAGGGAACCAGGACAGCCCTGGGCTCCAGAGAAAGCCTGGAACAGCAGCCTGGCTTCCCAAGGGCACACCTGGCTCTGGTCACTGTAACATGACCCTGGAGTGGGTTTTCGGGACCCCTTTGGGGCCAGATGGAAAAGTCACAAGGTCCCTTTCTGTTGCACAGACTATGTCAGGCTTTCTGTAAGCCTTTGCCGCTCTACCAGGCTGCCACTCCATTCACAGGAAGAAATGATCTTCTAGGGTTTGTGTCCCACGCTGCCAAAGACCAATGAATGCTTGGTTAGCCGGCTCTGCTGGCTGGATTTCACTGTGTCCTGTGTCAATTTCTTTAACCAATAATTTGCCAAGATTCCTTCTCGCCTAGCCAATAAAAAAAAAGGGGGGGGGTGTACCAAAATGCAACTCACCACAAAAGCACGAAATTGCTGGGATCTAAACTAGTAAAGAGCCCATTCACACAGGCCTGTGAGCTACACAGCCTAGGTCCAGCGCCAACAGGACCCCACCACACTCCAGTTGGAGGAAGCCCACAGGAGCCAGAGCCACTACATCTGAGGTACTAGAGAGCATTGGCTAGAGATCTAGTTCAGCCAGACCCTAACTGAAGTTGGATTAGCTTAAGCCATAGTCAGTGCTTACATGACTGTCACCAAGTCACCGAGCCAGCTTGCTTTTGAACCCTGGTTTTGGCACCTTTATCTGGAGTTAGCAAAGTTCAACAGATCATTCTGGGCCCACTTAAGAAGAATGGGCACCAATGTCTGCCTCCTGGCACAGAGTGGCACAGTGAACTGTGCCCTGGACTATGATTCTGGGACCAGAGTTTCATCCCAGCTTTATTTACAGCTAACTTCCAGGAAAGTTCCTTAACTTCTCAGGCCTCAAGGTTTTTTGTTTGTTTGTTTGTTTGTTTGTGTCTGTAAAAGTGAGGCGGTGGCCAGGGAGCCCGTGCCCAGTGACTCTCAGGTCCTCTGGCTGTGAGGTTTTGTGTGACATCTTTCTTGTGTACCTCCAGGGATTTATGTCGAAATTGGTGTTACTGAGCCAAAAAAAAAAAAAAAAAAAAAGTCCCTGCTGTGCCAGTCCTCCTGAGTTTACCTGCTCTGTGGGTCAACCCTAAGGGTGGGGTCTGAAGAAGACCTGAAAGACAGGGAAAAGGAGATGGATGGGCACCACTCACTCAGGAGACCGGGGGAAGCCTTTCAGCAGCTGAGAATGAAGAACACCAATTATTAGCCTTAGGATTTAAGGTCAGGTGGTGCTGACCTTTAATCCTAAGGGAGGCAGAGGCAGGTGGATGGCTGTGAGTTGGAGGCCAGCCTGGTCTACAGAGTGAGTTGCTTAGCTGAGCAGACTGTTAAGGACACAGAGTGAGACCTTGTCTCAAACAAAAACAAAACAAAAAAACAACAGAAAAGAAGGAAGGAAGGAAAGAAG
>NC_034595.1:89300817-89308630 GCF_900095145.1 Mus pahari
GAGGGAGGGAGGGAGGGAGGGAGGAAGGGAGGAAGGAAGGAAGGAAGGAAGGAAGGAAGGAAGGAAGGAAGGAAGGAAGGAAGGAAGGAAGGAGAGAGAAAGAAATCAGCTGTACCGGGAGCTTTCAAAGCTTCCAAACCCCTCCTACAGTCACTACTGGGATAACAAAGTGTCTATTTCTTTTGAGAAGCAAGGGCCTAAGCTTTTGGGTGTGGCTCACCCTTCTCCTGGGTGTCTCTCTTTCTGTTAACTTTTGTGCTTAAAGTCTACATTTAAAACACCCTTTAAAGGGCTGGGAGACATGGGTCACTTGTTGCTCTAGCTAGAGGACCTGGGTTTGATTCCCAGCATCCACATGCCGGGTCATAGCTGCTTGTAACTCCAGTCCCAGGAGGTCCAATGTCCTCTTCTGACCTCAGGCACTGCGCATGCCTCTGGTGCACAGACATATATAGCAAGCATGCAAAGCACCTATACACATAAAACAAACCCGAGAAGTATTTTGAATGTCTTTTAATACATTCCAATTCTGCTTCATGGTGGTTTGTCTTAAAACGCCTTTCCCCAGCAAAGGCAAGAATTTGGTTTTACCTATAATGGTGGCTCCTAAAGGTTTACAGAGGACTCCTCGGGCTCCTGGGGGGCAGTTCTGGGCTGTCTCCAGTTTCACTACCACTGACCAAACCCATTTATTATTTTAATTATTGTTATTTTTCCTTATGTGTGGGGGTGGGGTGGGGAAATGTATATGCTTTTGTGTGCGTGCATACATTCGTGGGTGTTCGTCCATGTGTGCATGTGCTCACATGTGCATGTGTTCATGTGTGCATATGCTCACGTGTGCATGTGTTCATGTGTGCATATGCATGCAGGTATGTATGCACACATGTGTGAAAGCCGAAAGTCATTTTCGGGCATCTTCCTCAGTCACTCTCTGCCTTATATATATTTTTAATCGTTTTATTTTATGTGTACGGGTCTTTTGCCTACATGTATGTCCGTGTACCATGTGCAAGTCTGAAGCCTGCAGAGACCAAAAGAGAGTGTCTGATCCTGTGGAACTGGAGTTATAAGCTACCATGTCAGTGCTGGGACTCAAACCTCAGGTTCTCAGGAAGAGCCGCCGGTGCTCTTAACCACTGAGCCATCTCTCCAGCCCCCACCTTATGGTTTTGAAAGGTGTTCTTTCCCTGAACCTAGAGTTTGCTCTTTGGACTACACTGACTGGGCAGCACACTCTGGGCATCTGCCTCCCAACATGGTCGCACTGCTGGAATCGTAGGGACAAACCACCACGATTATTTTTTACCTAGTTTGTGCAGGGGCAGAACTCAAGTTCTCAAGTGCAAGTGTCAAGTGCTCTGCCCACTGAGCCACACTGCTCCAGCTCCCCTTGTCCTTGCTCTTTTTGCGACAAGGTCTCACTATTTAGCCAAGGCTGAACGTGAACTCACTATTTAGCCAGGGCAGACCTTGAATTTCTGATCCTCCTGCCTCTGCCTTCTGAGTGCTGGGATTATAGGAGTGCAAAGCTATGTCCACCTTTATGCAAGGCTGGGGATCAAACCCAGTGTCTTTGTGTCCTGGGCAAGCACTCCTCCAGCTGAGCCCTGTCCCCAGCCTCAGACTCTTATTTCTTATTTACCTTCTGATCCCTGGCCCTGTGTCTGCCGGGAAGAACATGTACAATAGTCATGCGACTGGTGAATGAATGAATGAGTGAATGAAGTGTGTGACATCAGTTGGAGAAATGATGAACTCTGCTGTAACTGGCCCACCCCACTCACCTGGAGATGGCAATGGCCCTGAAGTCCTTGTACCCTTCGGAGATGGCCTTCTGGATGGCAGTCCGCTCGGCACACACACCCAGTGGGTAGCAGGCGTTTTCTATGTTGCACCCTGAGGGGAGAGAAGAGACCAACGGTATGGACAGCAGAGCCATTTCCCGAGGATGATGTTGGAAGAGGTTCCTTGGGCCTCTTTTGTATGTCTTCACTCATGAGAGTCATCTGGGATGAGAGAATCTCAATTGAGAGAATGTGTGCGTGCGCATATGTGTGTGTGCGCATGTGTGTGTGTGCACATGTGTGCACATAATAGAGTCATTTGGGAAAAGGGATGATTTTCTTGTCTGGGGGGCATTTTCTTGATCGATGACTGATGTGGGAGAGCCTAAGCTCCTTGTGGGTGGTGCCACCTCTGGGTCCTGAGTACTTTAAGAAAGCAGGCTGAGCAAGCCATGAGGAGCAAGCCTGAGAGCAGCATCCCTCCATGGCTTCTCAGGTTCCTGCCTCCAGGATCCTGCTCTGACTTCCTTTGATGACGGACTCCGACTTGAAACTGCAGCTTATGTGCGTCCTTTCCTCCCCATCTCGATTTTAGTTATGCTTTATCACAGTGATAGGACCCCTAATGAGAGCACTCCCACCACCCAGGCCAGGGAATCGGCCCACTGTTATGAACAGGGTAATGTGTTCAGAAGCATCGGAGGACACTGGGACTTGCTGTGGTGTGGATTTTCCAAGAATGTTTGGGTCTTTGTTTCCCTAATGCCTCATCCTGGTTCCCAAACCTGGGAGCAGAGGACATTGCAACTGGGCAGGGGAGCAGCCGCATCATCCCTAAGGTCAAGGTCAAGGGAGATGCTGCTGAGGCATCTGTGGCTGAGTGCTCGCCTGGTGTGAAGATGCAGATTGCTTGCCCAGTGCTGCAGAGGGAGAAAAAAGATAGAAGCAGCCTCAGGTCTGGGTCCAGTTGATGGAAGCTTCAGGAGAGGCCCTCCGTGTGGTCTGCATGCTTTTTGTCTTTTTCTGTTTCATTTATTTGTATTTTATGTATATGGAAGTTTTGGCTACATGTATGGATGTTTTGCCTACACGTATGTACGAACAACCGTCTGTGTGCCTGGTGCCGACAGAGGCCAGAAGGGAGTGCTGGATCCCCTGGAACTGGAGTTACAGATGGTTGTGAATCACCACGTGGGTGATGGGAACTGAACCAAGGTCCTCTATAACAGCAGGCTCCCACCACTCCCAGCAAATGTATCGCCAGTGACGACATGACCAAGGAAGAAGTTCCTGGATAGCTAAGCTGGAGACCCCAGCAGATAATAGATAAGGGATATGCCGGGAGAGGGAACCTCCTACTTTCTGTCATGGGGTGGAAGGGTCATAAGCTGCCAGGGTTGGTGACTATGTGTCACCCCCCCCCCCCGCTCCGGTTTAGCTTGTGGGAGATTCTGTTGTTATTCCATCTATAACCCCACTCCGTGTGTTGTGGGGATGGATGGGGAGTAGGGATGGAAAATGATTCAGTTCACAGACCACCATATCAGCAGAGCTACATCTGGACCAGAGGAGAAGCGAGCTGTGAGACAGTGGGACTCTGCCCACAGAGGTTTCCCTTAGACCAGTGGTAGGCGGATGCCTTCTGTATAAGAAGAAGAATCCGTACAGGTCCTTATAGGGGAGCCTGGTGACAGAGGCTGCTAATTGCTCCCCATGAGTTTAGCTGGACATAGAGCTATCCGTCTAGAAACCACATTCTCCAGCTTTGGAGCATCCTGTTGTGTTAGTTTTGTTGGCTTGGGTTTGTGCCTGCGAGACATGTATCTACCTGTGTGCATCTGGGGAGGCCAAAGATAGGCTAGAGAATGCTTGCTGTGTCATTCTTGGCTTTATACCCATGGGAGAGTGAACCTAGGGCTAGACCGACTGCCGGCAGGCTCCAAGGAGCCCCTTCTCTCCCCAACAGCACTGGGATTACAGGCAAATGTGATGCGTCCAGCTTTCTACAGTGTATGGCTACTTGGGATTTGAACTCGGGGCCTTGTGCTTGTACAGATGAGCCATCTCCTTAGCCCAGGACTGTGAGCAAATGCAATTCTGGAAGCTGGCTGCCTGCCCTCCTCCTCCTCTTTGCCTTCCTAGGGCCTGAGACTTGATTTTTGTTTGTTTGTTTGTTTCATTGAAACAAGTCTTACGAGGAAGCCCTAGCTGGCCTGGACCTTGCTCTGTAGATCAAGCCGGCCTCAGACTCACAGAGATCTACCCACCTTTGCCTCCTGAATGCTGGGATTGAGGGTGTCCAGCAGAGGGCTAAGACTTGAACGGCACATTGTGCCAGTTTGAACCTGTGCATGAGGGTGCCACTCTGGGGATGGTGGGACACCTGGACAGGGTTTGTTTGTTTGGTTGGTTTTTTTTATCTCCAGCCGTGGACCAGAGCAGGGCAGTCCACAGGCCTAGACGGTAGCCTGACTCTTGGTCTGCCAGAGAAAAGAGCGCTAGACAGTCACTCATCTGAAGTTACTGAGTTATCTGTCATGTCAGCTCAGTTCTTGTTTGCCACACTCCCCGGGTCCAAGTCTGAGCGTTCATCATGATTCTGTGGTATTTTGTCCCCCAAGTGATTATGGGATCTGGAAAGTATAAGAGAAGTCACTGGAGCTACCGCTGCTGCCAGAGTCGGCATGTCCTCTTGGGGTTTCCTGTTCCTTCAGGATCTGGATTAGCATACTGGGAGCAAGTGGATTCCTTACGTTGCTCATGGCTTTTGAGACCACATGGATCCATGGTCCAGAACTGATGGCTGTCACTAGACCTTTGGCAGGATGCCATAGCTGTAAGTCTGCTGGGAGGAAGGCCAGCATGTTTCATGGCCAGGCTAGGGCTGGCCCTGTGCTGTTAGATGGTGACAGGTTCCTACATCGGGGAGGAAGGGCTGCTGTATACAGTGGGCGCCACTGTAGAATGCAGTGGGCACCAACCGCTTTGACATTAGTGTCTCTTTATTTTGCTACTGTGACTGTGCATGTGTGTATATGTGCATACGTGTATGTGTATCCATGTGCACACATAGTTAGGGGCTGGTGTTGGAGTCTTCCTCAGTCACTTCCTGTCTTATCTGGAACTATGTGCACACATGTGAGTGTGATTGCTGTGGAGTTCAGAACGAGGTGTTTGGTCCCCGTGAGAGCTGGAGCCACAGGTGGTCATGAACCTCCTGGCATGGAAGCTGGGGACCAAACTCAGGTCCTCTGTAAGAGCAGTGTGTGATCTTAACTGCTGAGCCATCTCTCTAGCCCTTACCTTTGTTTATTGATTGATTATCGTTTTTTTTTTTAAATTACTTATTATTTTATGGATATGAGTACACTGTCGCTCTCTTCAGACACACCAGAAGAGGGCATCGGATCTCATTACAGATTGGTTGTGAACCACTGTGTGGTTGCTAGGAATCGAACTCAGGACCTCTGGAAAAAGCAGTCAGTGTTCTTAACCACTGAGCCATCTCTCCAGCCCAATTATTGTTATTTATGAAGACCAGGTCTCTCGTTGGACCTGGACCTTATCAGTTCACCCACTCTGGATGGCCTACAAGTCCCAGGGGTCCTGCTGTCCTGACTTTGCCTGCCCTAATCTGGGATAGCAGGTTATCCTATTATGCTATGCCAGCTCTTTTTATGTGCGTGCTGGAGAGCTGAACTCAGGTTTACAGCAAGTACTTCATGGACTGAACCACTTCCCCGGCTCTTCTTCCTCTGTTTTACAAAGGATCACCTCATTCCCCCACAGGTGATTTAGACGGAAGCTGCCATTTTTTTTTTTTCTTACAAGGCCTCCCTACTGACTAGCCGACAGATTAGCATCTCACCCAAACTGGCCACTCAGGGCTCTTCTCTGTGTAGACCTTCTGATCTGCCCTGAGGATGGCCATATTTCCATTTGTTCTGGAAGGGACCATTAGAGGACTTTTGCACAGAATGTGAGACATATCTGCCCTTAGGCAGCTGAGGCCTGGTTAGTCTCCAGTTCCTTCCATGGGGTAGTTACGTGAGTTCATACATTTCTTTAGCCTACCACAGTTCATGTGTATCTCCATCACCGCAGTGATGAAGAGGCCACAACCTGGGATGCTCAGGACAAGGCCACCCTGAAAACAACAGCCAACATTTGGTACTTGATATGAAACTGGGGGTTATCACAGAAAATGGGAGGTGTCCATGGCTGGCTGAAGAAAGGAACAAGCCTCTCCTGGGTAAGAAAATTATTGGTTTTTTTTTTTTCCTATCAAAGGAAGCTAGCCCACCAAGGGCCAATATTACACACACACACACACACACACACACACACACACACCACCCATTGTAAAACTCATGAAAATCTTGCCTTCTCCATCCTATCTCTCCAGGCGGGTCCCTTTGATGGGTAGAGGGGACTTGAGGGGTTCCTGACGACTGAACTTAGTACACTGAATGCCAGGCAAGGGCTCTGCCGCTGAGCTACCTCCCTCGGACCCTTTGTGGGATGTGTGGGTGTTTTTTTGTTTGTTTGTTTGTTTGTTTTGAATTTTAAGAGAAGATCCTGGCCCGGGTCAACACTAAACTCCTGCTGTAGACCAAGATGGCCTTAATTAAATGTGCCATCCTCCTGCCTCAGCTTCCTGAGTAGTCAGGTCTGGTGAGCCAGACTTGGCTCTAAACCCGGTTCCTTATCCCAGCCTGAAAAGGCCTTGAAGCACCTCTTGGGCTGGTAGGGTGTCTCAGCCACTAAAAGCACTTGTCCTAGCAGGCCCACTGACTGTGCTCCCTGGAACTCGTGGAGGCAGGGAGAACAGACTCTGAAAGCTGTTCTCTGACCCCCAATCTCTCCACACTCACTGTTGCATGCTTACAAGCGTGCGTGCGAGCATTCGCGTGCGCACGTGCACACACACAGGTTTTTTGGAAAGAAGAAATACTTCTCTAGCCTGCATGTCTCCCCAGCCTTCCCTGACCTTCTTACTGGTCCCTGACTCAGGCCTGACAATTTCCTGATACACATGAGTCACGCCAAGCTTGAGCTCCAACGGCCGAGTGACTGTTAAAGCAAACTGCCACGGTTAGAGAAGACAACTTTCTCAGGACAACTGTGGGACCTGGGCCGGAAGCTCAGAAGTGCTTTGTTTAAACTACAGACAATGTCTGAATACTGAGGTGAGTGGAGGGATGGGTTCAGCAGGACCCCATCTCTCTAAGGCAAACTGAGTTTCTGTCCATCCCTTTTGTCCCACAGACTCTGAACATTTAGTGTAGGAACCCTGTCTTCTCGTTCTTAAATGCCCATCTCAAGTTCTGAGCCTCAAATAAAGTCACCCTGGGCTGAGAAGTTCCAGGTCACCAAATCAAAATTAAATTCTTATCAGATCTTCTTAGAAATCAGGAGAAAGAGATAGGGTAGTAGAGACCTGGAGCCTCAGAACTTGACAGAGGGAGGCAGGAGGATCAGGAGTTCAAAGCTAGCCTCAGCTACACAGTGAGTTGGACCTAGTTTGAGCTCCATGAGACCCTATCTCAAGAAAAGAACAAAATCAAACTTGGAGTAACTTCATCTTTTTGTTTGTTTGTTTAATTTTTCTGTTGTCTATTGTCTTGGGCTTAGCTGCTATGACGTAGACACTGAATGTGTTTCAAAAGTCTGAGTGGTCCCTAGGGTGGGACTTTTAGGAGGTGCTGTGTCCCTCTAAGAGGTGGCCTGGCCAGAGGCCCAGAAATTACACAACATGTAGACCGTTACTCTAAAGTCAACAGCTTCGAGTGTTTCATTATAGTGATGCAAAACTGAGACAAGCATCTTACAAGTAACAAAAAAGACCCGGCCTGGCTTTGCCCTTGTCTCTTCTTCAGCCACCTCTGCTCTGCTCACTACATACTTTCCCCTCTCTCTCTCTCTCTCTCTCTCTCTCTCTCTCTCTCTCTCCCTCTTTTTTTCCCTCCCTCTGTGTCTGTTTGTGTCTTTGTTTCTTTCTTTCTTTTTTTTGAGCTGAGGTCTGT
>NC_034595.1:89308722-89342475 GCF_900095145.1 Mus pahari
CTTCAGCCACCTCTGCTCTGCTCACTACATACTTCTTCCCCTCTCTCTCTCTCTCTCTCTCTCTCTCTCTCCCTCTCTCCCTCCTTTTTCCCCTCCCTCTCTCCCTCCTTCTTACTTACTTTCTTTCTTTCTTTTTTTTGAGCTGAGGTCTGTTGTAGCCAAGGCTAGCCTCAAAACAGATACATAACTGAGGGTGACCTAGAACCTCACCCCCTACCCCTGACCTCTTC
Organism: Mus pahari; assembly: GCF_900095145.1. Lineage (NCBI taxonomy): Eukaryota > Metazoa > Chordata > Mammalia > Rodentia > Muridae > Mus > Mus pahari. The sequence continues at coordinate 89,308,953 of NC_034595.1, forward strand.
TACCTCTGTAGTGCTGCCATTTCCTCCCAGACTGAAACATTCCAGCAGTCCTGGGAAGCTCCTTAAGACAGCAAGTAAACAACTCAGAATAGCTTCAGGAAGTCCCTGAAACTGACCAGATTCACTAGGCACTGCCCTCCCCAAGAGTGAGGCGCAAAGAATGCTGGGAGTCATTCTCAGACAAATGGAACTGCCTGGAAGAGGTTGAGACCAACTGAGGCAGCTGGAAAGGACACTCTCCAGCCTGCAGACTGTGCAGTGTGTTCCAGGTTCCCAGTTTGTGATCTCTCGCCCACGCTGGGATGGACTTTGGTGATGCAGCTTCTGAGTCATTTCTGTTCCTGTGACTTCTCCCCCACATTCCTGTAAGTAACCCCAATAAACACATTGGTTCACCAAGTTGGACTTTGGTGCTCTCTCTAACTTGGGTCTGTTATAGGCTCCCTATCTGGGGTGAGTAGATGCATGTTGTACTGGGGTTCAAACCCAGGGCTTGGAGTTTGTTAGGCAAACAAACACTCTACCAGTCAAGCTACAACTCCAGCCTCCTGAACACTCGATTCATTATTTTGTATAGGTTTTCTTAATTTTTCAAAAGTATGTGTATGTATGTGGGTATGTGCATGTGTGTGCTGCTGCCCTCAGGGATATGTGCACACATTTGGTGGCAGAAAAGGCGAGAGGCACTGGATCCCTGGGAGCTAGAGCTACACGTGTTTGTGAGCTACCTGATATAGGTGCTGGGAATGGATTCTTCCACCAGAGCGGTACACGCTCTTAACTGATGCGCCACCTCTCCAGCCCATGAACACACTATTAATACATGAATCTGTTGCTAGACCCAAAACTGAATCCAATTAATGTCTCTACCCCAAATGGGTTGTCTTTCTGTCCTTAGGTACCAGATTCATGGCTCCCCCTACTCAACCCTGTCGGAAGCCTTCCCTGACAGCCTCCCCAAACTTTCATCTTCCGTCTCCTCCCCTCTCTGCTTGTGCAGCTTTAATTTTCTTCCTGGTGCTTCTGGGCGGAAGCACATCTTTCTGTTATTGAACTCAAATGGGAATTTGTGAGGACAAGCATGGTTGTGTTGTGGTTATGATAGTGACCAGAGACCAGACCAGCAAGTTCTTGGCTATGAATGTGGACATGCCTCCCTGCTTCCCTTGATGAAGCCTTAACCAGTATTGTCACAGAGTCAAGAGGAGAGGCCTTGGTAAGTGACTAGATTTAGAAGAGGTGGCCATCCTCACATGAAGGGATAATAGAAGGTAGCCAGCCCTACGTGGTGCCCTTAGAAGACACCACATGTGCTCTTTCCTGTTGTGCCAAGACATCAAGAGGAGGTGGCCAAGACTGGAAGCCGCTTGGACTCCTGAGCTTTGAGACTTGTTTGACTAACAGTGTGTGTTGTTGAAGTGACCCAGCCTGTGCCATTTTGTTATAGCCATCTGAGTGAAAAGGATTTACTGATATTGAGCAAGGAAATCACCCAGTTCTGAGCTAGATTTTTAAAGTGGAAATAACTGCATTCAGGGTCTCCAGAAAATAATCTTAAATTCCAATATATATATTATATAATTATATTATATATATTATATATATATCACACACATCTAAGATGAGACTGTTGGTATCCCACAGCCTCAGCGACTGGGCATGGGCCCACCAGGTCTCTCCGGAGCACCTTGCCTTACTTTCCTGTGTCAGTGAGTCCTTTCATGAGCCAGGCAACGTGGGGACCATTATGACTCCCTCTTACAGGAGGGAGGAGCCCAGGGATCCAGGGATGCTCTATTCAAAGGACTGTGCTAATTTTCTATGGCATTTGTTTTAAGCAGATTTATGCCAGGGTAGGACGCTTCCACCACTCTAGCAAGCAAAAGAGGCTCCCAATGGGGAGACTTACCCCAGTACTCATCTCCATCCAGCAAAGTAGCTCCTCCCTTACATGGTGGATAGAGAGGGGACAGGGACAGTTGTGTCCCAAGATCACACAATAAAGAAGGAAAATGTGCTTTCTCTTAGGTCAGCCGTTCTCAACCTGTGGCTTGTGACTCCTTTGGGGGTCAAAGTGACCCTTTCACGGGGATCACCTGAGACCACTTTTGAAACACAGATATTTACATTACGATTCATCACATAATTACAGTTATGAAGGAGTGACAAAGGTAATTTCATGGTTGGGGTCACTACAGCAGGAGGGACTGTATTAAAGGGTCACAGCATCAGGAATGCTGAGAGCCAATGCCTTAGGCAGTGCCTGCCAAGAGTTGACAGGAGCCACACGCACTCTTCCAAGATCCTTTCTTATGCTATGGTGATCCACTCATTGAGGGCAGAGGCCAGAGATGCTTTCTGAAGTATGCCCAGGGCTCCGAGTGGTCTGTCCTCTCTGCTGCCCCCTTTATCCATCTTCCACCTGGCTTCCCATGACCACCGTGGTGGACCTTCTTCCCCGTGAGGTGAGGATGGACTCTATCTCCCTGGCCTGGTTCTTTCTCACTCTTCCTGTTCTGTCCGGACTCCTGTTCATCCCACCCCACCCCACCCCAGCTCTTGCTCTCTGTCTCTACCCCCACCCCCACCCCCTCTGCTTTCACCAGGAACTGCAGAAGGTTGCCAGTCCGTGAATCATGGCAACACAATTGTGGTTATCAATTACCAGCCCAGGTGACCCATCCATCTCTGAGGCTCTCCCGGCAGGGTAGAGAGTAACAAAGAGAGTGCTTATTTTTCTCTGAGGTTGCTCACAGCAAGGCTGTCAACAGCAGACTTACTTTTGAATGGCATGGGATGCCTGCCCCTTGTGCAACAGAAGCTGTGGGGAGCCGGAGCCGGAGCCAGAGCCGGAGCCTGGGATTTTGTTGATTGGGAGAATATCACAGAGCTGAGCAGACACAGCTTGCTATTAAATTACAAACTCGGGGTCTAATGTGGACTGTGTTCTCACTGCTCCCTGGTCTCTCTGCTCACCCCAGGATGCTCCAGTTCCCTCCGGTTGTTTGGGGACCCTATTCCCCATAAGCTGACCACATGGCCCTGCTTTTCTGCATCTGGCCCTACCTCCAAGATCAGAAGGAGATCCCAGACTTCTGCTAATGTCTTCTGTCAGCTCACCTCTGAGCAAAATTCTGTCTTCTCAAAGACAGTTAGAGGAGCCCAACTCTGCCTAGGACAACAGGGCAGAGGCCAAACACTGTTGATGTCTAGGGGGATAGTTTGGGACATAAAGTGTTGGGGCAAGCTTGAGGAACAGAATTAGGATCCCCAGCACCAGTGTAAATGTCAGGGTGGAGGTGGGACCTATCTGTAATCCAGAGCTCACTCAGAAGGCAGACTCAGGATCTCCACAGCAAGCTAGCTAGCTAGACTAGAATGTGGTGAGCGCTGGGTTCAGTTGAGAGACTCTGCTCCAGGGCTCAGGGATGGAGGAGAACTCCTGATGTCTGCCTCAGGCCTCCACACGAACACATGAGTAAACGGCCATACACACAACTCACACAAGCATGTTGTTGTTTTCAAGACAGGATTTCTCTGTGTAGCTCTGACTATCCTGGAATTCATTCCGTAGACCAGAGTGGCCTCAAACTCAGAGACAGAGACAGGGAGAGAGGGAGAGGGAGAGGTGGGGCAAGAGAGAAAGAGAGAGGTCTGCCTGCCTCTGCCTCCTGAGTGCTGGAATTAAAAGTGTTTGTCACTAGGCTACAGCTACACACCTTTTTTTTTTTTTTAACCACTGAGATAGTAATTTTTGTATCAAGATGTTGGGTCTCTTCTGGAAGCCTGTTGTTTTGTTGTTTTTTGTTTTTTAAGATTTATTTATTTTATGTCTGTGACATATACATACATATATGACTTATGTGCCAGAAGAGGGCGTCAGATCCCGTTATAGATGGTTGTGAGCCACCATGTGGTTGCTGGGAATTGAACTCAGGATCTTTAGAAGAGCAGCCAGTGAGTGCTCTTAACCACTGAGCCATCTCCCCAGCCCTGGAAGCTTGTTTTAATGTTTTTCTGTGAATGGATACCCACCATTCAGACTTTCCCTTCTTCCCAGCAGTCTGGAGCAAGCGATCCTTCCCAGAAACCTGCCCTGGGCGGCAAAGCCTAAGCACACCTTCGGAAGGCATGACTCTTGCACCAGCTCACAGGTAGAAACCTTTACCCCAGGAAAGACACGCCTCAGTGAACTTTCAGACACATCCAGCCTTTACCCAAGGACAGCTACGATGGCGCCCCAACACAAAATTGTAGCCTTCTAAACATTATGAGATTGGGGGGAGGTGGGCGGGGCTGAAGCAATGGCTCAGTAGCTATGTGCTAACCTTGCAGAGAACCATAGTTCGGTTCCCAGCACACACAGCAGGCAGCTCTTAGCCTGGAACTCCAGGTCCAGGGGATCAGATGCCTTCTGGTGGGCACTTTCAGTCATGTGTTCATACCCACACACAAACAGGTAGATACACAGGCAGACAGACAGACAGACACATACACACAATTAAAAATAAATCTTTAAAAAACAAGAGATTTTTTTTCAGGGTGGTGGTGGTACATGCCTGTAATGCCAGCACTTATGAGGCAGAAGTAGGTAGGGAAAAAAAGAAAGACAGAGACAGAGAGAGACGGAGATTTGTATGTGTTTTGTTATATAGAAGACAACATTCGTTTGTAATGTGAAAAGGTTGGTCACACCGGCCACTTGACTCTGATCCAGTAACTCCAGCCACTTACCTCTGGCTGCTCTGGACCTTTCAGAGGCTCCTGTCCAAAAGAGGGACGCTCCCCCTTAGTGACTCAGGATGGCTTGTGATTGACAGATGGGGGACGGGGCTGAGATAGGTCTTCATAAAACCTGAAGTGGTGGGAGGTTGCATGTTTCAATTTGCATGCCACACCCATGAAATAGCCACTTGCTCCGGGCTCCGGCAAAGAACGTCTTGAGGGTTTTTTTTTGTTTTGTTTTGTTTTAACGTTCTTGCATTCTTTATGGTGGGTAGAGACTCCTGCCATTGTGGGTGGGGCGTGTTGAGCAGAGAACGAATGCAAAGAGGAGTCAGCAAAAAACCGTGCTGGCCCTGACAGTTGTGGCAAAAAAACAAAACAAAACAAAACAAAACAAAAAAACCGTGGCTAAAGAGTCTCAGAGAGACACTGGGTGTGGGAGGCAGAGGCGGTCCGTCTCTGGGAGTTCGAGGCCAGCCTGATCTACAGAGGGAATTCCACAACAGCCAAGGGCTACACAGAGAAACCCAGTCTTGAAAACCAAATCCAAACAAAATGAATTTCAGAGAGTAGAAGCTTGGGAGAGCTAGGGGTGGAGCCCGCCTTAGGCATCAGAGTTCTAGGCAGTTGACAAGCCCTAAAGGCCAACCCTGTGGACACCCAAGGCTTGGGAGCCACAATGTCAGCTGATCACAGTGACTGCAGTCACCAGCCAAAGCCGTACTAGCCACGGGCGATCAAAGCCAGAGCCGTAAACCGCCAACGTGAGCCCCTGAAACTCTCCGTCTCTAACTTCTAGGTTGGGGTACCCCAAGCGTCCAGATCTCAGGACTTGGAGCACTGACCCGTGGGTCAGCCTGTCCACACCTTAAGCTTTGTGCACCAGAGGGCCCAGCACTTCCCCGCTAAGTCTGTCTCTCCTTGGCTACTTGAGATTTCCATCCCAAGCAGACAGAAGAACCCCTCAGCTCAGTGGTAACAGCTCCGCACATCCACTACGAAGCAAGGATCTGCCCAAAGAGCTTGGATTTGGAATAAGATCTAAAGCAAGGGTGCAAAGGGGGTAAGAAGGAAGAACCAAGGGGCTGGAGAGATGGCTCAGAGGTTAAGAGCACTGACTGTTCTTCCAGAGGTCCTGAGTTCAAATCCCAGCAACCACATGGTAGCTCATAACCGTCTGTCATGGGATCTGATGCCCTCTTCTGATGTGTCTGAAGACAGCTACAGTGTACTCACATTCATAAAATAATAAATCTTAAAAAAAAGTTATCCTGAAGGATTAAAGGTTTAAATGTGAAAAATTAGCCTCTAAAATTAATTAGAAAAAAAAAAATAAAGAGCCAAACCTGTTCCTTGGTGGGTAGAGAAGACCAACTGCCAGCTAACAGAAAGCAAACGTCATGAGAGTGGTACGTGTTATACCGGGCGTGGTGGCACACACCCTTAATCCCAGCTCTTGGGAGGCATAGGCAAGTGGATCTCATTGAGTTCCCAGCTCTACAGAGCAAGTTCTAGGACAGCCAGGGCTGGACGGAGAAACCGGGTCTTGAAAAAAACAGAAAACAGGAAAAAGAAAACATTCTAATGATAGGCACTTAGGTGCATGGCAGTGCACGCCTTTAATCACAGCTCTGGGAGGCAGAGGCAGGCAGACATCTGAGTTTGAAGCCAGGCTGGTCTATTTGTTCTGGGACAAAGAGAAACCCTGTTTCAACAAACAAACCTGTCATGGCGCTTGAGTTCCTGGGCTAGCCTGCCCTGAAATGGGAGTTACCCTGGCGGTTTTATCAGTTTTATCACTGCTGAGAGAAAGCTTCCTGACTAATGCACACGACACTCATCTGCCTCCCTCTGGCACTGGCTGTGAGATTGCGAGAGATCCACACAGGTTACAGAGGGCTCCTCATTCTACTGTACCTTCTGACTGTGCACTTGGTCCCTCCTTTCATCCTATTGGTTGTCTCTCACACCTTCACACTACCTCCCCCTCCTCTTCCTGTTCCTCCTCCTCATGTGTGTGTCTGTCTGTGTGTATGTGTGTGTTTGTCTGTCTCTCTCTGTGTCTGTGTGTGTCTGTCCGTCTGTGCATGTGTATGTTTGTTTGTGTGTATGTGTGTGTTTGTCTGTGTTTGTCTGGCTCTCTGTGTGTCTCTCTGTGTGTGTCTGTCCGTCTGTGCATGTGTATGTTTGTCTCTCTCTGAGTACCTGTCTATGTGTTCCTGTGTGTGTTTCTCCCCCCACCCCCGTCTCTCTCTCTCTCTCTCTCTCTCTCTCTCTCTGTCTCTCTCTCTCTCTGCCTGTTTGTGTGTATCTCTCTGCATCTCTCTGTGTGTACAGGTACATATGGATGGAAGCCAGACTGGGTCAATGTCAGGTATCATTCCTCAGACACCATCCACCTTGTTTGAGACAGTCTCTCACTGGCCTGGAGCTTGCCAATCAGGCTAGGCTGTCTGGCCAGTGAACCCCAAGGATCCATCTGTCTCCATCCACCCAGCACTGGGATTACAAGTGTGTGCTGTGCCCGTTTCTACCAGCTCTGGAGATCAGCACTTTACTGACTGACAGATCATCCCATCTCTCTTTTTTTTTCCTATTTCCACAGTCCTGGCCCAAGCCCCTTGCTCATATACTCCACAGACCCCATCTCAGGAGAACTCAGAATAGCTTCAGGAAGTCCCTGAAACTGACTAGATTCACTGGACAGCCTCCCTGCCAGAGTAGACAGTAAAAGCTCAGAGTCCCTCTCAGAAGAAAGAAGCTGAGCTGCAGTAAACACTCTAAAGCTAGCTGAGCTGCCTGAAAGAGGGCTATACCACTGGAGCCACCTGCAAGGACGCTCCCCAACCTGTGAGCTGCCTGCAGGCTTTGGAAACTGTCACCCATGCTGGGGTGGGCCTTGGTGATAACAGCTGTCTTTTTTTTTTTTTTTTTTTTTTGAGTCCTTTCTGCTCCTGTAAGCGACCCCTCACCCATCCATATTCCTGTAGGTAAGTCCAGTTGGTTCACCAGGTTGGACTCTGGACGTATCTGTACTTCAGTCTGGTGTGGGCTCCCTGTCTTCGGTGAGTAGGCTTGTGTTGCATCTCCCCAGGGAAGGTTTTGTCACACACCGGGGTGATTCATGAAGCCCACAGAGGCTCAAGTCAACAAGGCATACGAAAGGGCATGGTACTTGTCACCTGTCCACACCATGTCCCAACTGAGCATGTCCTGGTTTACCATGCTCCCTTCTTCCCTCCCCCCTCTCCTCCTTCTTCCCTTCTCCTTCCTCCCTCCTTTTCCTTCTCCTTCCCTTCCTCCCTCCTCCCTCCTTCCTTCCCCCCTCCTCCCCTCCTTCCTCCCTCTCTTCCTCCTCCTTCCCTCCCTCCTCCTTCTCTACCACTCTCTCCTTCCCTTACTCTCTTTCCCCTCCTCTTGCTCTCCTAAACCCAGACCCTTGTGTATGTGAGCGTGCACCACACCATGGCTGCAGCCCACTCTGCCTACTTGAGTGTCTATAAACATGAGCTCAGGGCAGATCCTTGTTAACTCAGTACAGACTGCTGGACTCCCAGACGGTGTCTGGATCCTCTCCTCCAAAAACAAACAAACAAACAAACAAACAAACAAACTCTGTCTGCCCGGATGCCATTCCTCCCCAGCCATCCTCAGCACCCCAGGGTGCAGGAAGGTGGGGCTTTGGGTGCACCAGCCCTGGGTCCCTTCACCAGTGCCTCCTGTAACTTAGGTCATGTCTCTAGCCTCAACTTCTTCATCTTAAAATGGGTCTAACCTAGGATAGAAGGTCAGAGAAAGAACTAACTGATGGGAGGTGAATACTGGGCATACGGAACATTCAGTAAGTAATTCGAGTCTCCTGCCCTGCGGGTCGTGGGCGGTCTTCATTTTGGCTTCTCCCTCTAATCTCCCGTGCAAATTCCCTTCCAGACTCCAGCCTTCTAAGAACAGAGAGGCACTGTGCAGATAAACAGTTGAGTGAGCCCACCGCCTGGGCAGGGGCAGGGGAGGAGCAATGAGGAGGGGATCGCGCTGTTTCTCCTCTCCACCTGTACCTGGGCCCCATCCATGCTGCCCCAGAGGGGACTCTGGCGCCAGCCCTTACCAGAGAAGATCCTCCCGTCCCCGGTGAGCAGGGCAGCCCCCACAGGGAAGCGGCTGTAGGGGCAGTAGGCTGACTTCTTGGCCTCACGAGAGGACAGCAGCAGGCGCTGGACGTGCTCGGGTTCCACGGCACAGGAGGGCCGTTCCTGGGCCATGTCGGTCCGAGGCGGGGGAGCCGGCAGCTGCAGAGGAGAGGAAACCGGTGCTGGCCGTCTGCCTGCACTGGCCAAGAGAGGTGGCTCCTCCCCCCGGGGTGTGTCAGTGCGCTAGACGGAGACCTGGAGGCTGGCTCCCAGGCTGGCGGGATGCTGGCCAGGACTTGGCAGCTGAGTGAGTCTCCCAGGGCTGGGATATGGAGTTTACGCCTGAGCTGCGGGGGGTCCCACGGTGGACCGGTATGTGGTGCCCACCAATGAGGCAGTTGCCTTTAACGACTTCACTCACTGTCAACACAGATCAAGAGTGGGCCACAGGGCAGTGGAGGACTGTAGACACACAGTCCCAGGGAGGAGGATTCTGGGTGGGTCTGCGTGACACCTGAGGTCAAAGCTCAAAGGATCCAGATTCCTCGGAATATTTAATGGCTTGTTTTTTCAGCCTGAGAGAAGGGATCGGGCTGAAAGTTCAGAACTTGGGCAACCACGTGCCAAGTCAAAATGTATGCGAAGCCTGGGAAACGTCTCTGTTTTCAGTGGTTTGGCTCCATTTCCTTCCTGTTCTAACCGAGCCATTAAAACCATCTCAGCTGGAGGGAAGCAGGGCCCTCCTTCTTCCTTCCTTCCTCCCTCTCTCCTTCCCTTCCTTCTTTCCTTCCTTTCTCTTCATGGACCTTGTTGGGTTGGTGGTACCGGAAATGGATTTACACCCTGGCTTTCCTCTTTTTCTCACACACAAATGTTAGTGGGTTCCTTGTCAGATGTCGGCGCGTTCCTCTGTCTACAGTGGGGGTCGCAACAGAAGTGCAGGAGCTTTGGATTAGAGTGGGCTGTGGCTTGGGTTCCAGGTATCTGTTTATTAGCTCTCCCACGAAGAGCTGCGCTACCTCTCCGAGCCTCAGTTTCCTTCTCTACAAAATGGGTACACAATTGGCAGTCCTTTCCTGTACGGTCCAACGAGCCTGTGGGGAGAGGATGTAGAAGTGGAACATGGGAACACTTCAAACAAACCGGCTTATTGTTCTTAAGTGACTTGGCCAAGTCCATATAGAGTGGGCCAGATTGCAGCCAGCGCAGCCAGACAGGTCCAAGTGTCCCCGGATGGCCACCATGCAGGAGTCAATCAGCTGGTTCTCTGAGGGCTTGTGTAGTGCTGAAGACTGGGAGGGAGAAGGCAGGAGACAGCAGAGAATGGGGCAGCATCTCCCCATCCCCCACCCCACCCCACAAGCAGATACCTCTGCCCAAGAGTCTAGCAACCCTGTACCCAGGACCCTGGGCTCCTAGCCATACATAGATGAAACCCATGTCCAGCAGTGCCAATGCCTGGTGGGTAAGGTTTGCCTCATTTCCTCCCGACATCTCCCTCCATTACGTGTCCCCTTTCACCATTTCCAGACTCAAGAGGTTCTTACTCCCCCACCCCCACCCCCCACTCCCCCACAAACACCAAGCTGGCACCAAGGACCCGGCCCTCCAGTTGCTCATTCTCCTGGGTGGGACTTTCAGTGTGAGGACAGGCCTGTGGATGTAACTGATGCGGGACTTTCTCTAAAATGTTTAGGGAGCAGGTATAATTACCATTGGGGAAAAAGATGGTGTTCTCTGTAGGCGCAACAGGCCTGGCATAGAATTCAATGTGTAGTCTCCTCTGTTCACCTCACCCTGAGAAGGTAAAGGGACAGGCAGGAGGGCTCAGCTGGTAAAGGGCTTGGCCAGCAAGCTTGACAACCTGAGTGAGGGCCCCAGAAGACAAAGAAATGACTCTCCAGAGTCGCCTACGGACCCTCAAGTGCATGCCATGGTGAGCATGCACCCAGAGTCACATGGCACAAACAACACGTTTGCTCATGTGCGTACACACAGAGAGAGAGAGAGAGAGAGAAAGAGAGAGAGAGAGAGAAAGAGCATGCGTGAGAAAGAGCTTTTGTGTTTCTGTTTCCTGAGTTGCTTAGCTTGTACTCCCACTTGAGTGTGTACCATAATCCTTTCCTTTTAAAAATATTTCATGTTTATTATTTTTTAAAGACTTATTTGCTTATTATAATGTAAGTACACTGTAGCTGTCTTCAGACACATCAGAAGAGGGCGTCTGATCTCATTAAGGATGGTTGTGAGCCACCATGTGGTTGCTGGGATTTGAACTCAGGACCTCCGGAAGAACAGTCAGTGCTCTTAACCGCTGAGTCATCTCTCCAGCCCACACTTATTATTTTTACCATATGTTTTTGTGCAGTGTGCCTATGTGAGCATCTGTATGTGAGTGCAGGTACCAGCAGAGGCCAGAGGAAGGCACTGGATTCCCCTGGAACTGACATTACAGGAAGTTGTGAGGATGTCTGATATGGATGCTGGGAACTGAACTCAGATCCTCTGGAAGAGCAGCAAGGTCTCTTAAGCTCTGAGGCATCTCTGCAGCCACCTGCATCCTCTCCTTAGCTCTCATCTTCCATTTCCTTCTTCACCTCTCCCTATCTCTGTCTCCATTCCTTCCTCCCTTCAGTGCTTAAACCTATAGTTAAATCAATCTTAAAAACAGCCTGTGGCGGAAGCACACACCTTTAATGTCAGCACTTGGAAGGCAAAGCAGTCAGGTCTCTGTGAGTTCGAGGCCAGCCTGGACTATAGAGTGAGTTCCAGGATAGTCAGGGCTACACAGAAAAACCCTGTGTCCAAAACCAACCAACTAACCAAACTTTTACAAAGTTAAACTAGTTGCAAACTGATTTATCCTGGCATAAATTATTTCTGTCATAAATCAAGACCTGGCTGCTTCTGAGGAAAATTCTGAGGAGAATGCCTCAGAGCTGGCAATCCTGAACTGTGTCCTTGCTTCTGCAGACAACTGCAGCCCTTGCCAGGCCCAGCTCTGCTCTCCTGGAGTCCACAGCACTAGGACTCTGGTGCCTGCCAGGCGAGTGATAGACTTTAACTCCTTGGAAACTCTGAACCTGAGCTTGGCATAGATGAAGATTGTACCTATGGAAGCTCAGCAGTGCAGAGACTAGGAGCCAGCAATGACTCAAGGGTTCTTCATAGAAGGGAGTGGGGTGTCTGTTGAATGGAGCACAAGAGGACTTGGCAACCTGCTTAGAGGTAAATTATAGATCAATAATATTATCAGAATTTTCTAAATATATTCTACTTTATATAGAATTAGGGAAAGTCAGTTGTCTTGCTAGAATATCTAAGGAGAGGTTTTTTATTTTTTTCTTCCTTCTCTCTTTCTTTCTCTCTGTGTGTGTATGTGTGTGTATGCATGTATGTGGTGTGTATGTGTGTGTGTGGTGTGTGTATGTGGTGTGTGTATGTGGTGTGTGTATGTGGTGTGTGTATGTGGTGTGTGTATGTGTGTGTAGTATGTGGTATGTGTGTGTTATTGTATATGTATGCATGTGTGGTGTGGTGTTTGGTGTTTGCGTAGTGTGTGTATGTAGTGTATGTATGTGGTGTGTGTATGTGTGTGTGGTATGCGTGTGCATGTGGTATGCATGTGTGTGTGTGGTGTGTGTATGTGGTGTGAGTGTTTGTGGTGTGCTCACGCACTCATCCTAGAGGAGGACATTGGGTGTCTTCCTCCATCACCCCCCACCTTACTCCTTTGAGCAGGGTCCCTCACTAACCTTGGAACCTGCTGGTTGTTGGCTAGGCTGGTAGCCAGGTCTCACCTACCCCACGGTGAGCTCGAATCTCACTTTTTAAAAAAAAATATTTATTTATTTTTATTTTTTTAAAAAAATATTTATTTATCATTATCTTTAAGTACACTGTCTTCAGATGCACCAGAAGAGGGTGTCTGGTCTCTTTATGGATGGTTGTGAGCCACCATGTGGTTGCTGGGACTTAAACTCAGAACCTGCGGAAGAGCAGTCAGTGCTCTTAACCACTGAGCCATCTCTCCAGCCCCCATATTTATTTTTTACTATATCTAAGTACACTGTAGCTGTCTTCAGATGCACCAGAAGAGGGCATCAGATCTCATTCCAGATGGTTGCGAGCCACCATGTGGTTGCTGGGATTTGAACTCAGGACCTTCAGAAGAGCAGTCAGTGCTCTTAACCACTGAGCCATTTCTCCAGCCCCCTCGAATCTCACTTTTGACATTTGTTGATTAATTGACTGGTTGGTTCTGTGTATGTGTAGAAACTGTGTGCCACAGTGCGTGTGTGAAGCTTGTGGGAGCTAGTTCTCTCCTTCTACCATATAGGTCCTGGGGATCGAACTCAAGTCATCAGGCTTGGCAGCAAGCACCTTTCACCTACTGAGCCATTACAGTGGCCCAAGGGTGGTGAGCTTAGGAGGTTTCTTCTTAGATAAGATATGAAGCAGTGGGTGTTTTGTTTTGTTTTGTTTTTTAAGATTTATTTGTTATTATATGTAAGTACATGGTAGCTGTCTTTAGACATATTAGAAGAGGGCATCAGATCTCATTACAGATGGTTGTGAGCCACCATGTGGTTGCTGGGATTCAAACTCGGGACCTTTGGAAGAACAGTCAGTGCTCTTAGCCGCTGAGCCATCTCGCCAGTCTGGTCAGCGTGTTCTTGGAGACTTTATGCTGCCACCCTGTTGTGATGATGTGTCTGGTCTTTTATGATCCCTCTGGTCCCTCTGGGAAGACACCTGCCACGAATCAATGAGGAAAGGACACAGAGCAGATGTTGTCGGAAGAGTGGGAAGGGAAGGAAAGGCATTCATTATCATCTGTTCAGTGGGTCATGGGCCATGGAGGGAAGCCTGAGAGTTTTTCTGTCTTTGTCCATGTGACATCTGCTGATTGTTGTAAAACCTTGTTAGCTTTAGCTGTCAGTACAACTTAGAGTCACAGGAGAAGGGAATCTCAGAGGAAGGATTGCCTAGATCCGATTGGCCTGTGGGCATGGCTGTGGGGGAGTGCCTTGATTGCTAATTAATATATAGGAAGATCCAGTTCACAGTGGGCAGCACCATTCCCTAGGCCTATGATTCTGAGCTGTATAAGAAAGCTAGCTAAGCATGAGCCTATAGGCAAGCCAGCAAGCGCCATTGCTTAAAGCTTCTGCTTGAGTTCCTGCCCTGACTTCCCTCAGTGTTGAACTGTGACATGGAAGCCAAATCAGCCCTTTCTCCCCAAGTTGTCTTTTGTCAGTGTTTTGTCACAGCAACAGAAGGGAAAGCAGAACATTGTTTTTGTTTGCTATGGCTCTCAACTACTCCAGAACGTCAGAGAATCGGATTCATTGGGCAGTGGATGGGCCAGGTAGTAGGTCTGTGGATCAGACAATCAGTTAGTTCTTTTCTTTTGGGTGCAGAGGCACTTGAACTCTGCGGTCCTTCTGGCTTCAGAAAGTTAGGATAACAGTGGTGTCCCCACTGATGAGATTGGATCCACAGGGTTACAACTCTGCTCAGAGAGACCGCCTGCATCTTTTATTTTGCTTCTTTCAGGGGAGAACCCCTGGTGGGCTACTAATCATTGTCAGCAGGTACTGGCAACACGAGCCAATCAGAAGCCCCATCGTTCTGCTGAGTTGGTGGGAATGTGTTTCCCATTGAGGCTGCTAATCCAGGCTGTAACTACTGCTGATAGCCGGCCTCCTGTGGTCCAGAGAGCTTGCTTGCAAAGTGAAGCCACTGTAAGATGCAAGGCTAAGAGAGGAGACTGTCTAGCCAGGCCTGAAGGCATACTTGCCCCTTAGTGAAGCCAACACACTCCCTTCTAGTTTAGGCCTGTTTGAGTTTTCGGCTCTGTCAGCCTCATAGCCCTGAGTGATAGATATACTAGTTCCTGAGATTATTGTCTTTTTTTTTTTTCTTTGAAAGATTCCTGCCCCTTCCCCAATATGTTATATGTTTGTATCTCTGTGGATGTGTGGGTATATAGAGAAACCAGAAGAGGATGTCAGATTCTCTGGAATTGGAGGTTGTGAGCTGCCGGATACGGGTTCCAGGAAGCAAACTCAGAAAGAGCAGGACTTGTTCTAGCCACTGAACCATCTGTCCAGCCCGGGATGGTCAGAACCAAACCAGCTGAGCTACATGTGCCTCTTAGGACAGCGCCTAGTAGCAGCGAGGATCCAACAAGAGTTACTTCACAAGTGTTATAATGATGGCTGTGTGCCGGGCCCTGCTCTGGCCACCACCTGATGATGAGAGGTGCATTTCAGTGAGGGAGACAGAAAATCAACGGGTGCAAAAGACTGTAACACACAAT
Source organism: Mus pahari (assembly GCF_900095145.1). Lineage (NCBI taxonomy): Eukaryota > Metazoa > Chordata > Mammalia > Rodentia > Muridae > Mus > Mus pahari. The sequence goes on from NC_034595.1 coordinate 89,324,130, forward strand.
TAGGACCTGGGGCCTGTGGCAATGCTGAAGACCTAATAGTCTAGGGGGAAGGGTGGGCAGGGCAGGCTGGGAAAGCTTTCTGGATGACAGAGCCCAGGAGGAGTCTTAAATGATGGGGGCAAGGGTGTTTGTGGCAGATAAGGTGGGTGTAGCAGATGATGCCATCAGAGTCTCCTGACATCCTTTAGCCACACCGTGATCTCTCCCAGCTTTTGTAGGCAGTCCTGGACATTACCGCGATTCTTCCCTTCAGCATCCTCTTGTCTCTACACTGAGAATAGGCCAGGCTATCAGGGTCCCAACACTTCCTGGAGGAGAGGAGAAGGACCCCCAAGATTTAAAGACCCCCTAAACTCAAGGAGAAGACAGGCATTGTAATAGAAAAAGCAGACAAAGCCTGAGGCAGGCATTCCACAGAGCAAGCCAGTGCTTGGGAAGCTGAGGCAGGAGGATTACTGATAGTTTGAAGCTGGCCTGGGCTTCAGTATCATAGAGACACTGCTTCAAACAATAAAAGAGGAGCCTTTCAAAAGCTTTGAGCCTTCAGGCTTGGCCACATGAAACTCAATCTGGATTCCGTACAGTATTTTGTAGACAAATACTACTGAAGGCTGAAAACTAAAACAGACAAAATGAAACGGCAGATTTTTAACGGGGCATACAGTAATTTATGGGAACTCAGTCAGAGACGTTAGGAAAGAGCATAGGGCAGATGCACAGGAAGCTCTTGGTCAACGTCCTTAGTCAGTTTCCACAGAAATGAATGGGATGTGACTGACATGTCCATCAGAACAGCCCAGAGAAAGAAACTGGGTAAGTGTCCCACGACTGGGAGCCTGACACTAAGGAGGCAGAGGCAAGCAGATCTCTGTGAGTTCAAGACCAGCCTGATCTACATAGTGAACCAAGTCCAGGCCAGCCTGGGATACACTGTGAGACTCTGTCTAAATATAACAATAAAACAAGGGCTAGCTGGAGGGCTGGAGAGGTGGCTCAGCGGTTAAGAGCAGTGACTGCTCTTTTAGAGGTCCTGAGTTCAATTCCCAGCAACCACACGGTGGCTTACAACCATCTGTAATGAGATCCAATGCCCTCTTCTGGTATGTCTGAAAACAGCTACAGTGTACTCATATAAATATAATAAATAAACCTTTTTTAAAAAAATGTTGTAGGAATAGAGCCAATCCGTGTAGTGCATGTTTGCAATACTAGCAGGCGAGAGGCTGAGGGCTACATAGTGAGAACTTTGGGGACTGGGGTGGTTTACTGGGCTATTAGGAGTTTCTGCTTCCTCCTGGGTCAGCTCAGTTAACCAGTTGAAGGGGACTTATTTGTCCCTGGTACTTAGAAGTTCAAGACTGGCCTGGTCTACCCAGTGACTTTAAGGCCAGCTATGGCTACACAATAAGACCTTATTTAATACACACACACACACACTCACACGAGAGAGTCATATTTGTGCCTAATTGATCTGTCAGGTTCTAGGAAAGGTTTGCTAAACTCTGACTACAGCTTTAATTCATACATACTTTAATGTTGCTTTACATCTTTTGCTGCTCTAAGGGGCGTGATTTAGTGGTTATTATATTTTATTATTTTTCTTTTAAAAATATGTATTTCTCTATTTCTTATCCTAAAAAAAGAAAAAGAAAAAGAAAAAGAAAAAGAAAAAGAAAAAGAAAAAGAAAAAGAAAAAGAAAGAAAGAAAGAGAAAGAAAGTCGGGGCCAGAGAGATGGTTCGATGAGACCAGGAGCTTGCTGACTGAATGTTCTGAGTTTGATTCTCAGGGCCCATGTGGTGGAAGGAGAGAATTAATTCCCATAATTTGTCCTTTTATCTTCACACTCACACCATGCTATGTGCTCATTCCCTCCAAGTAAATAAATAAATGTAACAAAAATTTAAAGTATTAAAATTGCTACAACTGCCTCACCTGATGTTGATATTAATAGTGTAAAACTGTCTTTATTTAGGGCTCATCAACCACCTTCATAATGCCCTACCCCTTTGATAGTCTTGTGAAACCCAGAGAAACATTTTGGAAATGCTGAAATGTATTGAAATAAATACTAGAATAATTAAAATATTTGTGATATCAGTATATATAATTTGTTTTAAACAGAGTCTCATTATATATCCTGGCTGGCCTGGAAGTCACTATGTAGACCAGGCTGGCCCTGAACTTACAGAGATCCACTTACCTCTGCCTCTGAAGTGCTGGGCTGGAAGGCTTGTACCACCATACCCCCAGTGAGTATGCATACATTTTAATTAATGCACCAAATAGCACAATCCAGAAATAGGCTTATTAGTTATTGTGACTTTGAAAGAGCAAAGTAAAAAATATTTATCAGTCAATAAGTTAATCACTGTAATAAAGTGATATGGAAACAGAATTTATATTGGGGTCAAAGTCACTGGAACTGATAATTATCCCCAGCTATTGCTCGCATTTATAAAATGGTAAGGCTAAATGTTTATTAGCAGTTAGTGAAATTCTCTTTCCAAATTCATAGATTCCATGGGCCCCGAGATAACAAAGCTCATTCTTATTTTTAGTCTTTTGGTCCTTTTAAAGCAGATTCTGCTCCGAGTGGCATTATCACTGCCTAAAAATAAAAACAACCTACCCAGCACAGGAGAGGCAGAGGCAGGCAGATCTCTGAGCTCTGAGCCTCAGGTAAAAAGTGAGTTCTAGGCCTGATAGGGTTATGTAACAAGAGCTTGTTTCAAAACAAATAAGGCAGATAGGGAGAGATGCTTCCGTGTTTAGGAGCACCAGCTGCTCTCACAGAGGAGCAAGGTTTGATTCCCTGCACCCACATGGAGTTCACAACCATCTCTAACTCCAGTTCCATGTGATCAAACTTTTCTGGCTTATATAGGCAGCAGGTATGAACAAGGTGCACAGTCATATGCAGGCAAATGCTGATACACATAAAAGAATTTTTCATATCATCTTATATTGTTCATGTTAGACAAATGTTCTACCATTCTTTCGTTGTCATGTCTGAGCCAGGGTCTCTCTAAGTTGACCAGGCTATCTTTGAACTCAGTCTGTAGTCCAGGCAGACTTCAAACTCACAATCCTCCTGCCTCAGCCTCCTGAGTACCTGGGATTCCAGGCTTGTGCCTGGCAGCCTGCTTCTTTCTACAGTATTAACTTTTCTGCAGTGTTTTGAGAGCTTGCCTTGAAGCTGAAGTAAATCCTGGGATGGAACCTCAGTCAGCCCTGGAGTGGATGCTGTAGATCTGGGATACTACAAACTCTGGAGTGGAACTACTGTAAACCTCAGAGTGGAACTGCCGGAAACCCCATGGACTGCCAGAAATCCCACAGGTGGATGCCAGAAACCCTGGAGTGAAGGGCTGCTTGATTGTAATAAAGAGTCATTCCCTTCAATCAAGCACACAGATCTGAGAGGAACAAACACAAGGCCACAAGGGAGGAAAGAGACTGTCTTAGTCAGGGTTTCTATTCCTGCACAAACATCATGACCAAGAAGCAGTTGGGAGGAAAGGGTTTATTCAGCTTACATTTCCACATTGCTGTTCATCACTGAAGAAGCCAGGACTAGAACTCAAGCAGGAGCTGATGCAGAGGCCATGGAGGGATGTTCTTTACTGGCTTGATTCCCCTGGCTTGCTCAGCCTGCNTCTTTACTGGCTTGATTCCCCTGGCTTGCTCAGCCTGCTTTCTTATAGAACCCAGACTACCAGCCCAGAGATGGCACCACCCACAAGGGAACCTCCCCCCTTGATCACTAATTGAGAAAATGCCCCACAGCTGGATCTCATGGAGGCATTTCCCCAGCTAAAGCTCCTTTCTCAGTGATACCTCCAGCCTGTGTCAAGTTGACACAAAACTACCCAGTACAGAGACACCAGCTTAGCAAGCTAGAGGAGTTGAACCAACTTGTGGTGGTTTGAATATGCTTGATTCAGGGCCTGGCACTATTAGGAGAGTTGGTGAGATGGCTCAGGGGGAAAAGGCACTTAGCATCGGGTTTGATGTCCTGAGTTCAAGCCCTGGAACCCACATGGGTGAACGAGAGCGGCCTTCCTCAACAGACTGTCCTTCAGCTTCTCAAATGTGCACCCTGGCACATTGTCCCTAAATTCACTTCAAACTCCAAGATGGCTCCCGAAGTGTTAGTCTTCACAGACCCTTTCTGAGGATCAGGAAGGAAACGTGGGGGCGGGGGATGGAAGGAAGGATGGACCCTCATTCATGTGTCATTGTCCAGAATCTAATAAGCTTTCATCTGATAGCATCATCTGATAGCAAGGTTGGTTGTCTTCGGGCTGAGTATGCAGAGGGCTTGAATAAAATGGGGACTCTCTTCCTGAGGTGACCCGCAGTTAGTTGTCTAACCTTCGGCTTCCCATCACAGCTAAGTGTCCATCTGCCAAGAACAGTGACTCAGCCTTCAACATGGTAGCAGGTCCTGAGAGGGCCAGACTGCCATCTGGTGGCCTACAGGCCACGCTGGAAGCTGTCATTTATGGAAGTTGCCTAGACTAGTCCCCTGTGGGGGCAGACATTTATTCTGGTTCTGCCAGGGATCTCAGGGAGATTATCAAATACCCAGCGTCATGGTCGTCCAAACAGCGTCACTTCTGAAAGGAAGCTCCTCCCCCCACTTTTCTAGCAAAGATGAAAAGGTGAGCATTTGATGTGCTGGCCATACCTGCGGCATATTCTCACCACGGTTCCCTGTTTTACGCGTTAGTGACACGAGCTACTGGGGCTTTGTTAGTGCCAGCTAAGAGACAGACAAATGTATCCGGAACGAAGAACGAAGAATTTGGCGTATGCTGCAGCCAGAATCCAGTGCAGCGAAATACTGCTTTTCCATAATTCATAGCTCAGGGAACACAAAGCTTTGTTCTCCGGGATGGTGGCCTTCATTGTCAACTTCCCACAACCTAGAATCCCTGGAGAAGTGAGTCCGTGGCACATAGTCTAGCTCAGGTTGGCCTGTGGGCATGCACGTGAGGAATTCCTTCTTAATTGGGATAGTGGAGGTGGGGAGACGCATCCATCAGTGGACTGCGTATTCTGTGTTTGGGGCTTGGACTGGAGAGGCACAGAGAAGAGCTGAGGAGCGAGCGTTCACAGCTTTATTTCTCCACTCTTGATTGACGTGACCGGCTGCCTCGGTGCCTGCTGACTTTCCCACCATGATGGATTGTAACTGGGAATAGTGAGCTGAATAGCCCCTGTCTCTGCTGAGTTGCTTTTTGGCCTGGTATTTTATCACAGGGACAGAGATAGAAATGGGGCACTCCCCTTCTCAAGACCATGACCTCTGCTTCTGTAGAGGTTCTAGTAGACAAAACAAAAAATTGCATTTCTATCAGAGTATCCCCAAAGAGCCACTGGTCTGGAAGTTGAGACTCATATCTGGCGATTGTGTATTCCTTATGCTTGGTTGAACAGAGGGAGGGGGTAGGGGATAGCTCCGGGATGAGTTCTAGGTTGGCATAGTAACCAATTCTTCCAGATGAAAACACAGAAGAATCAGCCTCTGGACCCTCTGAAACTCCCCGAGTGCCATCACCTTCCTTGACTACTTGTAAAAATTAATAGAGGGTGACACCCCCTCAGCATGGCCGGCTCATGCCTGACTCGGCTCCCTCCTGAGTTAAGTGCAGATGATCAATCCATGATGCAAACCTCAGATTGTGCAGGTGGTGTGCTGAAGGCCAAGGCCTCGGAAGGGGAGTGGAGGAAAGGATGTTTGCTGCAAGGCACACACTGCTGATGCTTCCTGACTTGTCACGCTCAGATTTCTTCTTGCGAGTGCTAACCTTGATCTCTCTCTCTCTCTCTCTCTCTCTCTCTCTCTCTCCTCTCTCTCTCTCCTCTCTCTCTCTCTCTGATGAGGAGGTTTTGGGATGGTAAACTTTACAATTTAGTCCATAAGTATAGCTTATCAAGATGGAGTCATGACTAACCTGGAGACAGGACTATCACCCAGGATCCCCCATGTAGAAGCCAGATGCAGCAATCTGCAGGTTGCTGGGTGATCCTTTGGAAACAAACAATAAAGGTTTCATTATGTTTTTTTTTTCCAAGATAAGGTCTCTGTACATTAACCTGACTGTCCTGAAACTCACTATGTGAGCCATGATGGCTTCTAACTCACATAGATCTGCCTGCCTCTGCTTCCCAAGTAATAGGATTAAAGGTGTGCGCCACAGGTGAACAGAGTTCTCATTTAATTGACATGCAGTCACCTTGGGCCTGGTGACACCACTTTATGATGCTTTCATGGAAATCTAGGAAGAAACAGTGGGGTGGGAATGGAGGTTGTGATGAGTGGGCTGTAAGCAGATACCAAAGATAATCCTGCTCAGTCCCGTCATGCCCCAACCCGCCCTCCCCACCCTCCTATACCCCCACTCCCGCCATCATGGCTTCTTATGCTCTAGATGCTCAGGGGTTGGGGTAACTAGGACTTCTGCTTCACAATGTGGCTTCTGTTCAGAAGAGCAGATGATTCAGAAAGGGACTTGAGCGTCAGGGAGAGGTGCACTGTGGCAGGCGTGATCTGGTTCCTCTATGGCAGCTACAGAGAGATGGCCCCTGGTGCCAGGTCGGTCCTGGCTTCTCAGTGCTGGGAAGGACCCTGGTGGATTCATGTCCTGGCAGTTGTCCTGAGCAGGGAGGTTCTGGAGTCGGTGGCAGGGGTGGCAGCTCTCCTGGCTGGCTGGTTCTGCAGAGGAATCTAGAGGTGTTCCTGGTAACTCAGCATCAGCACACCTCTTAGCTTTTACCTCTTTGCTTTTCCCATGAGTCTACAGCCAACCTGATTACAGTGATGCACAGGAGCCTCTGCGCCTGCTGCTGGGTGGAAGGGGATCTGGGGCAGGGCCCTGTGCTGGGTGGACGGGGATCTGCAGCAGAACCCTGTTCTTTAGCTTTGCTTCACTCTCGTCTTTTTCTACTAAAAAAAAAAAAAAGGACATCTTTTCTTTAAATTACTTAAAAATTGATCATTTTTCTGGGCCAGTAAGATGGCTTGGCAGGCACACGCATTTGTCTCAAAAAATCTGGTATTCTGAGCTTTGATCCCTAGAACCTCTGTGGAGTTTAAACAAGGGAACCAACTCCATAAAGCTGGTAGGAGCCTCTTGCAGGCAGCCTCCTCCCCAGGTTCCAGGGCTTGGGGAGTAAGATTGGCTTGCTCTACCACTTTCAGAGATTCCCCAGCACCAGGAATTCGTGTAGACCAAGATTGTACGTAGACGCAAATTATAAATAATATATATAGCATATAATCACATATATAATATATGTGTATTATGTTATAGATCATATTATAATATGGCAGGTATAATATATAACATTATATGTACATATTCATATATATTACATATTATATATGACTAAAAACGTACAAACACAAGCAATAAAAGTTATTTCTTTGTATTCTTCTAACTTTACCCATAATTATTATATTTTACATTTATGATAGTTCCTCTAGCTTATTTCTATTCTCTCTCTCTCTCTCTCTCTCTCTCTCTGTCTGTCTCTGTCTCTGTCTCTCTCTGTTTCTTTATTACTGAGATGTGCTCTCATGTAAGACAGGATGAACTTGAACTTCTTATGTAGTTGAAGCTGGCCTGGAAATTTTTTTAAAAGGTTTTATTTATTTACTTATTTTTATTTTGAGTTAGGATCTGCATAGGCAGCCCTAGGCAGCCCGGAACTCACGATGTAGTCAAGGCTGGCTTCAAACTCACAGAGATCTGCCTGCCTCTGCCTCCTGAAGGCTAGAATTAAAAGTTTGAACCACTGTGCAGAATGTTTTGCCTGCATGTCTGTGCATCATTTGTGCGTAGTGCCCTTGGAGGCCAGAAGAGGGCATCGGAGGCCCCGGAACTGTAGTAATGGGTGGGTGCAGGGGACCATGTTGTTGCTTGGAATTGATTGACCTTGGGTCCTCTGGAAGAGCAGTCCTCTTAGCTGCTAGCAATTCTCTAGCCCAAGAGGTGAGTTCTGATGATCTACATGCAACAGACACTTCGACACCTTTTCAGATACTGATGCTCTGAGCATATTAAGCAGGGAAGGTTGAATACACTGTAGCTATTTAAAGAGTGAGTTAGACCTGCATCCTGGAAGCTGCAGGGCCAAGCATGAGGTAAGTGCAGGCATAACTGTTTGCAGGATAATGTGTCAAAGAACGACTGTTTTGTGAAAATAAACTGCAAAACCTGTATTGTGTGCATGGGGGGTTGTAGCGGGGGACGGGGCGAGCTGTAATATCAACTGTGTAGGCGTGTGCGTGCTGCGGTATGGCAGAATGGGACATCAGCCTTTGCTGAGGGTAGGGCACTCATTTTTTTCTTATGTATTTGCTATTTCTCTTTTTTCAAATAATAACATGTTGCGTTCATGATCTTGGGAGAGGAATTTAATGGTATTTAATAGATCTTAAGGAGTCTAACATCTGGAGCTGCATCCTTTCAGACAGATACTTAATCTCTACGGTGGGGGTGGGAGGGTTGGCTGCTCCCTGGGTGGTGCTCACCCCATAGCTGACCTGTTTAAGGCAGATTCCCCGGGACTCACCACCATTTATGCCTAAGTGGGGAGAATTAGGTGGTCAGCCAATGGGATGAGGGCCTCAGATGTGGTAGGTGGAATCTTCTGTGGTCTGGAGACGGAGAGGGATGGGAGGCTGTTCTTTTTGATCCCCTAGCTGACAAAGGCTGCTGGAGGTCCCATTGGGTCCCTAGGGGCAGAAGATCACAGACAGGATTATGGCTGAAGGCCGACTCACCTCACCTGCTGAGTCCTTTCCTGCCTTCAACTGCAGAAGCAGCTCGGGCCATTCCTCACTTTGCGGACAGATGCAGAAATACACCCCCTTCACAAGCCTGTTGTGAAGAAAAGAGATGGGGGGGGGGGCTGGGGGCGGGAAGGCGTGGTTTACATTGGTATCTCCTTTTCCTGGTTTTTCCTTCCCTCTCCTCCAGGAAATCCCTGCTACATCCATTTCCAACCCCTCCCAAGGTCTGACCCAACCCCCGCCCTAGGTCTGACTCCATCCTCCCAAAGTCTGACCCCACCCCTTCCCAGGTCTGACTCCACCCCTCCCAAGGCCTGACTCCACCCCCTCCACCCCTCCTAACCCCTCCCCAGGTCTGACTCATTTCCTATGCAGTCAGTTCTGTGCAGCAGATAGAAAATCCTTCAGCCTGGGGTAGTATGCCCAGCCTCACTCCAGCTTTCTTCTGATTTATTTATGTCTTAAGTTTTTGAGACGGAGTTTACTGAAGCCAAGTCTGGCCTCAAAGTCATAGTGTAGCTTCAAGGTGGATATCCGTGGAGCCCCTGGATCTACCTGCCTCCAGTGGATGAGTGTCGGGATTACCGGCCTGGGCCACCACAATTAGCTTAGCAGTCTTGTCTTAGAGCTGTTTTAAAGTCCTCTGGTAGGCCATCTCATAGGGTGGCCTGTCCGAATATTCTCTAAAGTAGGGCTGCCGGGGTCACTGTCCCCAGAAGGGAGCCATTGAGCAGTCTGATACGGGTGAGGCAGCGTCAGACCCGGAGTTGTGAACACCTATGGGAGTCACTACTGGTTGTCACCTTGGCAGGTTCTAGACTCACTTAGGAGCTGAGTGTTGGTATTAATCTCTCTCCCTGACTTCTGATGTCATGTAACCAGTCACCAGCCCTGCCTCTCCCGTTGCTTCTCCGACATAATGGACCGCACTCTCAAACTGTGAGCCCGAATAAACCCTTCTTTCCTGAACACCACTGCCCGGCCTGTTCACCAGTCTTAGGCATTTCCTCTTTCGGAGTGGCTGCTGCTGTGGTGGTGGTGCACACCTTTAATCCCAGCACTTGGGAGGCTGAAGTAGGCAGAGCTCTGTGAGTTTGAGGCCAACCTGATCTACAGACCAAGTTTTTTGTTTTTTGTTTTTTGTTTTTTTTTAATATTTATTTATTTAATGTACATGAGTGCACTGTAGCTGTCTTCAGAGACACCAGAAGAGGGCATCCGATCCCATTACAGACGGTCGTGAGCCACCGTGTGGTTGCTGGGAATTCAACTCAGGACCTCTGGAAGAGCTGTCAGTGCTCTTAACCTCTGAGCCCCAAGACCAAGTTTTAGGACAGCCAAGGATATACAGTGAAACCCTGTCCTGGAAAAACAACAATAACAAAATAAAAACCCCAAACTCAGAACAAACCAAGATAAGATGCAGTGACCCTCCCCCGACAAATCCACCTTCATGACCCTGAAGGGTATGGTTTCAACAGAAGGCAGAAGTCTTGCATAACTAAGTGGCCTGACATGGGTGACCTGTCAGAGTCCTCCTGGCCTTGGCTTTCGTTTCATCGTGTCAGGTGGGCTGACAAGCTACACTTCTCTTTCCTGAGGCGAGAACTCCAGTTTGCAATCCATTGGTTCAGAGACCTTCCAGTCAGACTGAGGGACACTAGTGTCCGTAGAATATTTTTGTTTCTGTCAAGCCAGTTATGCCATCACATCCAGACTGGGAAGTGTTTGTGTCAGTATGCTGCCTGGAGCACATAATCATCCATCCATCCATCCATTCATTCATTCATTCACTCACCTCTGAGTGCTTGCATGTATGTGCCATTGTGCTGGGTGCTAAGATGAACAAGATGGGGACGGGCTCTGCACTTGTACAAGTGTGAGGACCAGAGTTCAGATCCTGTGTAAATGCCATTTGGGTGTGACAGACCACACATTACATCCTGGGAGGCTAGAGACAGGGTGTCTTAGTTGGAGCTTCTATTGCTGTGAACAGACACCATGACCATGACAACTCTATAAAGAAAGACATTTCATTGGGATTGGCTTATAATTCAGAGGTTCAGTCCATTAACATCATAGCAAGAAGCATGGCAGTGTCCAGGCAGACACGGTGCTGGAGAAGGAGCTGAGAGTTCTTCATCTTGATCCAAAGGCAGCAGAAAGAGACTTGAGCTTGAGACCTCAAAGATGGTCCCCAGTGACACACTTCCTCCACACCTACTCTAGCAAAGCCACACCTACTCCAACAAGGTCACGCCTCCTAATAGTGACACTCCCTATAAGCCTATGGTAGCTATTCTCTTTAAAACCTCCACACCAGAGATTCCCCAAGGCAAACTGGATAGGAATACTAGCTAGCTGTACTAGAAAACGCTGCATTCGACTGAGAGACCTTGCCTCAAAGAATAAGGTGCGAGAGAGAAAGACAGAAGAGAGTTCCTGTCATCAGCATTACACACACACACACACACACACACACACACACACACACACGCCTGGGTACACTAACATCACACATACAGACACATGAAAAAAGGTCTAAGATATTGGATCTGACATCTTGGTGATCTGGTCAGAGACCTGGCATCTGATCCCATTTGAGTTCTGCCTAAGGAGAGTTCCAGGTAAAATGACAACAGCAATAGCTACCTCAAACTGAGAGGTACTCCAGCACACAAACTACATTATCCTCCAGCCATCTAAGAAGCCAGCTCACCTAGAAATGGCAAATGGAGGCTCCAAATGTCTCTTGGAACCTGCCTGAAGTCACACAGCTGTCAAAGTCCACCAGGCTGGCATTCAGCTTGTCTCAACCACGCTGAGCTCAAGTCTACTTCCTGAGGACTAAACTAGAGGCTGCAGATGTCCAGGTGGCCATTCCTCTGCCCATCAAAGTACCAATCCCAGCCAGTGAATCTGGGAGGCAAGTAGCCATCACCAGAGGCTGCTCTGCTCTGGGAAAGTCAGCTCTGGGATTGGGGAGAGCCCAGCCCAGACTAAGGACCCTGACCTGAGGCTTTGGAGAGCTGAGCAGACCTGAGGGTAGCAGCTTTATTTAGGCTGTGGGTCTCCCCAGGCACCATCTGGATGAATGGGGCAACTAAGGAAATCTGTCCATAGCTCCTGGCAGAAGCTTGGCAGAGGGACTGTCCCTCCACCCACTTGGTTTCCTAGCCTACGGTGGCTCTTCTGTCTGGCTCACTCATTCATGTGTTCATTCAGCAGATAATCACTGAGCCCCACCAACTCTCTGCCCTTCTGTGGATAAGGATGTGCAGACATGAAGGTTCAGGAGTATGGTGAACATGAGGAGACATTCAGTCATGGTTTGTTCAAGGACCATGGGGGGAAGCAGAGGCCAAGCCCTGGGTTGAGTCTGGGGTCAGAGATCCCTGCTGGTGTGGCAGGAGCAGAGGGACATGAGTTAAGAAAATTGGCCAACAAGCAGACCTGGGCCTTGAAGAATGGATAGGATTGAAAACAGAGGCCAAAGAGAAAAACATTCCCCACAGCATGAGCAGCAGTGCAAAGGCCTAGAGGCAGGAGTGTGCTATGACGAATGGAAAACCAGGGAGCACTATGGGAGCACACACCCGGGAGCCAAGATGGCTGGCTGGTTGGCCCACTGACTATGTATTGAGCTATGGACGTGGCGTATCACATTGATCACTGGTCAGCCCCTCTGGAGCCATCAGGAGAGATGGATTTAGGCCCCACAGTTCCCAGGAGAGTTTTGTTGCCAGCCTCACTAGGGGCAACACTTGCCACTCTTTATTGCTATACCTAAAGTGCTCCCATAATGCATCTCTGGCCCAGTCAGCCAACAGGCCCAAGCCTCAGGCTAGGACATTCAGAGGAAATTCCATCACCTAAGAGAAAAAGTCTGCCAGGCATGGTGGCACAAGCAAGAACTCCAGCACTTGGGAGGCAGGGGAATGAGGATTTCTGGAAGTTCAAGGCTAGCCTGGTCTCCATAGTGAGATCCCCAGGACAGCCAAGGCTAACACAGTAAGACTTTGTCTCAAGATAAATCCGTTTTTTACAAATTGTAGACTCACATCATTGACATCATACAAAATATGGGCTCCGGGCAATTGTGGTGCACACCTTTAATCCCAGCACTCGGGAGGCAGAGGCAGGTGGATCTCTGAGTTCGAGGCCAACCTGGTCTGCAAAGTGAGTTCCAGGACAGCCAGGGCTACACAGAGAAACCCTGTCTCAGAAAAACCAAAAAAAAAAAAAAAAAAAAAAAAGGTTTAAAAACCAATAGTCCAGCCAGGTGTGGTGGTGGCTCACATTGTTTTTGAGACAGGGTCTCAGTATGTAACCTTGGCTGTTCTGGATCGTGCTTTGTAGACCAGGCTGTCCTTGAACTCACCAAGTTCTGCTGGCTCTGACTCCCTGGATGCTGGGATTGAAAGGTGTGCATCACTGTATAACCCAGGCACTTAGAAGGCTGAGACATGAGGGCTTGTGGTCAGTTCTAGGTCACCTTAGGCTACATTCTAAGCACTTCAGGTGAGACTACCCCAGCTCAGGAGAGGGTTCCTGAAGCCACAGCACCTAGCCCTGGTACCCACAGGTAGGGCCTATTTAGGCCCTAAACAGAATATCTGCTGTACCATTTGTATCCAGAAGGGCATATTAGCAACCTTATTACTCTGTGAGGCTATCTTAACCCTAGAGGCTTCCTCTGAAGCTCACAGTCCTTTCCAGGTGTGACATGTCACCTCTTCTCCTGTCTGATGTGGGAAAAACACCAGCAGAAGCCTTGACAAGTTGTGCAGGGGATGCTACAGACGGGGACATTGCTGCTTGATCAGTCATTGGTGTGCAGAGCCAGCCCTGGTTTTCTCTAGCCGACCTCTGACCCTGTGAGGGTTCAGCCTTAGTGTAGTGGCTGCTGTCCCCTGTTCAGGGAAAGCATGTCACTTTGATCACTAGCGTTGATTAGCTCTGAGACCAGAGCCCAGCTCAGCCCAGGGCTGAAGATGTCAGAGCACAAAACTCACTGTCTCAGGGACTAGACTCATCTCTTCAGTCTTTCTAAAGTAATCCCGGCTGCTCCCTCTTCTCTCCCACCCTCTGCCCTCCTCCCCTCCCTGAATCCGGCAGGGCCATGGTCTGTATCACAGGCTATGACACACACATGGTTAAAGAGAAGGCCCTGACCGGGCATGGTGGCGCACACCTTTAATCCCAGTATTTGGGAGGCAGAGGCAGGCGGATTTCTGAGTTCGAGGCCAGCCTGGTCTACAAAGTGAGTTCCAGGACAGCCAGGGCTATACAGAGAAACCCTGTCTCNGTTCGAGGCCAGCCTGGTCTACAAAGTGAGTTCCAGGACAGCCAGGGCTATACAGAGAAACCCTGTCTCGAAAAAAAAAAAAAAAAAAAAAAAACCAAGAGAGAGAGAGAGAGAGAAACCTAACTCAGCACACACTCCCCCCACCCCCCACACAAATGTCCTAGAGAAACTTGCATCCCAGTGCCTGGTGTACAGACATCGTGGAAGGCAGAGACAGACAGAGAGACTGATGGGATAGACAGGGGCTGTTCCTCTAGGGCTTGGCTGGTGCCGTTTTCAGACAAAGCATATGTTGCTGCCTCCTCCCCTGACATTCCGGGGACAGCTTCCAGCCAGCAAGCCGCAAGCCGGGGATCATGGGAGGTGGCCACTGACACTTAAAGGGGGTGTTTTCTGGGCCTTTCTCCTGTCCTTGGGCTATGTGATGACAATCTCACCCCCAGCAGGGCTGGCAAACACCACACAGGAGGGGTGACAGGCCTGAAAAGAGCAGATTCACTTTATTTACAATGATCAGTAGATGACATAGATCTTTGGGTTTTGGTGGCCTTGTGGAGACACCTGGGCAGGGCTCACCCCCATCTCTGTGTTAGTATCTCTTCCTCTCTCAGCCTGCATGTGAGTCCAGCTGCGGTCGGGACCTGCTTGCTCTGAAAGCCTTGGCTTGTCTGGGACATGGGTCCTTACCTCCTTTGGAGGTTCCACCTTGGTCCAGGATGCAGGGTACCTGGGGTAGACCAGTTGTCTGTCTGCAGAGAGGGGATGAGCAGAGTCCTGTAGGGAGGCCAAGGCAGAGACTTGGAGAGCTGCCTAGCAGGGTTGTTACCTGGCTCACTCTGTCCTTTGCATGTAGACAGGCCCATCTCAGTCCCCTTTAGAGGTGTAGCAATTGTCCCTGGGTGTACGGGAGCCCTCTGCGGGGCTGACCTCAGTTCTCCCCAACCACCACACTTCCTTATCTGAAATCTCTCCAGGGTGGCTCTTATAGGGAATAAGAGACCGAGGGCAGGGCCATTACTGCTAAACTAGACTGGGTCGTGGGTACAAACCCACCCTCCAGGGGTTCCTTTCTCTTGAGAGGCCGTTTTTTTGGGACAAGAGCAGGTTGATTCGTCTGTGGGCAGAGACTTGGCATAAAGCGTTGGGGGGTAATTCCACAGTGGTAGGCCAGGGAAACTCCCAGTGTGGGGACGTATGGACTCCTCTCCACCCCCCGCCAACAATTAAGGGCATATCCTACTTCACCCTGAGCTAGGATGAGGAGCAAGGCGACCATTACAGTGACCGCGAGGGCGGCAGGCCAGGGACCAGGAGGGCGGAAGCGGGCAGGACCGGGTTGGAGTCCAGGTCAGTCTGCTGGGCCGGGTCTAGGGCCCGGAGTCCTAGTCCTGCGCTCTCAGCGCGCCTGGCCCGCCCGCTCCCTGGAGCCGGCTTTCCAGCGGCGGGGCTGCGCTGGTGGCGGAGGTGCCGGGGCACCCCGCAGGCTGCACGTCCTCAGCTCCCGGGCCAGGCTGAGCACCTCGGGCCGTTCGCGTTGCAGGGATCCTCCCTCGCTATCCTGGGCGTCCTCTTCCTCTGCATCCTCCTCCTCGTCCTCCTCCTGGATGCTGCTGAGCCGCGGAGCCCCGCGATCGCGCTCGCCCGGCGGAGGCCGGTAAGCGCACTTGGCGTTGAGCAGGCGGCGCAGTGGAGCCCGGGGTACCGAGGCGGCGGCGCCCCCCGCACGGAGATGCTGCTGGCGCACGTGGCGCGCATCGCTCTGGCGCTGCAGCCGCTTGAAGTCGCTGAAGGCCGCCAGCGCAGTCTGGTGGAGCAGGCGGGCCAGGGAGCGCGCCTTGTGCGCCCGCGCCAGCAGCACAGCGTGGCAGCGCAGCACCACGGCCTTGTGGCGCGCCTGGTGGCGGTAGACCCAGGTGAAGACTCGCGGGTGGCGCCCATCCGCCGCGCAGTAGGTGATGCGCGGCAGCAGGTAGGCGTGCGCTGGTCGGCGGCCCCCCGAACCTCCGGAGCTGCGCTCGCTCGGCTGCATGCGGATGCCGTGCGGACCCAGGGTCAGTTTCATCTTCGTGCCCCCTCCTGGCCCGCAGCGCGCCCAGATCCTGCCCACGGCGTCGTCGGTGCAGCCGTCGCCCTTGGCGTGCAGGGTGACGGCGTTGCCCAGGTACCACACTGTGTAGGTGGGGTCCTCCTTGTTAAGCTCCACTTTCTGGCGCCGGCTGCGGAACACGCGACCCAGACGTTCCAGCGGCCAGTCCGGTAGCAGGTCCGGGCAGGAGCGCAGGAAGCTGGAGAGCAGCGACGTGTAGGCGAGCCCGGGGCTCAGGCTCTTCGCCTTGCGTTTGGCCTCGTCCTCCACTAGCACGAATTTGTTCCGTCTCCAGGGCAGCATCGCGGCGGCCCAAAGGGCTGGGAGCGCGGGGAAGCTCACTTGAGTCCTGGGAAGGCCAAAGGCGCTCAGAAGCCCACCGCCCAGGACTTGCGACAAGCTGGGAGGCGGCCGAAGACAGTCCTTACGAGAGATGCCCAGTATCCGGCGGGGCTGGCTTCACAGATGCCCAGTGCCCAGCCAGGCTGTTCGCTGAGATGCCCGTGCCGCTGCTTGATCTGCTCGGAACAGCTTCCCCCAGGAATGACTCCAGCCGTCTGGGAAGCAAGAAGGGACAAGGTTTGGAGCAATAAATGTCCCCCAGGCCCGACTATAGGGGCGATTGCCACTGTCCCTGCCGCCGACTCGTCTTTCGGGCAGAGGCTGGTGGTTGCTGGGTGAGGTGAACCAAGAGCACTGCTGCGGTGGGGACTCCTTCAGGCGTCGCGGCTCCACCTCCCTTGGCTGCCTGCATCACCGGGCGGGACCGCTAGCTCTCTTGTCCCCTCCCTCTTCCCCGCCCCCTCCGCGCAGACTCGCGCTTCCCGAGACCCAGCACAGGCGCGTTGGAACTGTTTTAAGCTTTATCATTGGAGGGATGAAGAATAGAGGGACAGAGAAGGATCGGGAATCCCCTAAAATATTGCGGAGGGATTTACGAATGCAAATCTCTCCAGCTTTACCGGTGGGCTCCGAGTTCCCAGGGAGAGCCTCTTCTCTTACGAGGGTTCCCCGCCTGCTGCCCCTCACCCACAGAGCGTTCCTACCCGCGTCTCTCCTCTCTGAGAGCGGAGATTTGGGGTGGGTTCCTGCTGAGGCTTGGTGCCCTTTACCTCTTCTGTGCACAGCGTAAAGCCAGCTGAGGTGGCCGAGAGCAGAACAGTGGAAAAGTACTGTCTTTTCCTGAAGCTTTCTCCCAGGGTCCTCCAAGGTCGTGGGCTAGGCCGCTTCCCCTGAGCTGAGAGACTGACTGGTCACACCACCACCACACCAGCAACCGCTGGTGGTCGGGACAGAATCGAGGAGAGGATTCCTGATGGTGGGAAGGGGGTTCCAGAGCAGACCGGAGACTGTGGGAACGGCAGCAGCGAAGCTCTCCCTCCGGTCACAGTGCAGCCTCTGGCTCTTTGAAGATTAGACAGATAATGTCCTATCTGCAGAGACCGCCTTCTGAGTTCCCAAGTGCTTGGCGTTCACTGTCTCCTCAACTCCTTCAGACAAGGCAGTTCCGGCTCAAGTGGTTGGAAGGAGATGGGTCACTCAGACCCTAGTGACCCTAGAGCTGGCCCTCCCCCTCTCTCTTCCCTCCAATCTTTGGCCAATCTGCATAGAGTCCAGGCACTTGTCTCCATCCCCTGGGGAGGGGCTCTAGAGTACTGGAAAAACAAACCAAAACCAAACCAACCAACCACTCACCCAATCAAACAATCAAACAAACAAACAAACAAAAAAACGGCCCTATGTCAGGACACATAGTTCTCTGAGTTTAAGCCTCAGGCTTCCAGACTTCCTGGACTGCTCTTATGTGGGCCCCAGATCCCAAGGCCTTAAGGCTCTCTACTGCCAACACTAGTTAAAAGTTGGGTCCTGGCCCAGCGTGGTGGCACACGCCTTTAATCTCAGCACTTGGGAGGCAGAAGCAGGCAGATTTCTGAGTTCGAGGCCAGCCTGGTCTACAGAGTGAGTTCTAGGACAGCCAGGGCTACACAGAGAAACCCTGTCTTGAAAAAAAAAAAAGGTTGGGTCCTGGGAACAGACAGGTCATAGGGAGGTGCCCTCCAGGTCAGCAAGGAGCTCAGAAACCCAACAGTGGTAGCACGTGCCTTTAATCCCAGCACTTGGGAGGCAGAAGCAGGCAGATTTCTGAG
>NC_034595.1:89342720-89352546 GCF_900095145.1 Mus pahari
CGGGTTGGTGAGATGGCTCAGTGGGTAAGAGCACCCGACTGCTCTTCCGAAGGTCCAGAGTTCAAATCCCAGCAACCACATGGTGGCTCACAACCATCCCTAACAAGATCTGGCTCCCTCTTCTGGAGTGTCTGAAGACAGCTACAGTGTACATAAATAAATAAATCTTTTTAAAAATAAATAAAGGTAGCCAGCACCATGCCTGGCTGAAAAACACCCTCTCCCTGTTGGACAACTTTCCGTGTTTTTTTTTAAGATTTATTTATTTATTATATGTAAATACACTGTAGCTGTCTTCAGACACTCCAGAAGAGGGCATCAGATTTCGTTAAGGATGGTTGTGAGCCACATATGGTTGACTGGGATTTGAACTCAGGACCTTTGGAAGAGCAGTCGGTGCTCTTAACCACTGAGCTTTCTCGCCAGCCCCCTTTCCGTGTTTTTTAAAAGAAGTTAGTTAGCTTCCTCACTTTTAAAACAGACTTGTGTACGCACCTGTCACTAACTTATCCTCCAATTCATCAACAGAACCCTCAAGCTTCTCTTGGCCTGGTTGAACACACAGGTGATGTTTCTAAGTTTGCATTTCTGTGAACCACGGCTGGAGGCATCCTGCCTGGAGTCCCATCTGGATTGGTAGCTTCATATACCTGGGCAGCTGTGGCAGTGAGTCCTCACTGTACTGGGTCGGTCCTGGGGACCCCCCCCCTTTAATCTTTTGGATCATATTTTCTGAATCTCTCATTCCTCAATTACCCTGCCCCTTATGCTTTGTCTCCTTGCTTTAGTAAAACTTTTTGGACACAGGGTCTCATCATATAACTCTTGTTAGACTGGAATTCACTCTGTAGACCAGGCTGGCCCTCAAATTCAAAGATCTGCCTGCCTCTGCCTCCTGAGCTCTGGGATTAAAGGTGTGAGCCTCCACTGCCTGGCTTCTGGTTTTTTTTTGTTGTTGTTTTTTTTGTTTTTTTGGTTTTTCGAGACAGGGTTTCTCTGTGTAGCCCTGGCTGTCCTGAAACTCACTCTGTAGACCAGGCTGTCCTCGAACTCAGAAATTCACCTGCCTCTGCCTCCCAAGTGCTGGGATTAAAAGCGTGCGCCACCACACCTGGCGGCTTCTGGTTTTTTATTTGTTTGTTTATTGTCGCTATCCTGATGGTAACTCACTATAGCTGTCTTTTTACTTGGACATTTGTGTCCTTGGATGCACATACATTTGAAATTTTTTTATTAATTAAATTTGTTCTTTAATTATTTTATACATATATAATATATTTTGATTGTTTTAAAATGTTTTAAATAAATAAATGTTAGTTAAATTAATTAATTTATACATTTTAGTTAATTAATATAAGTAAATAAGTTTATTTAAATTAGTTGTTTTTAGAATTACATTTATCTTGGGGTGAGGCACCTGTGCTCCATAGTTAGTGTACAGGGTTCAGGAAACAGTTTGTGGGACTTGGTTTTCTCTCCCTACTCAGCTGTTCTGGGGTTAAGCTTGGGCCATTAGGCTTGGGGGGCAAGCACTATCGCCCCCTGAGCCAACTCACAGGTCCATGTTAATGCGTTTTTGATACAGGGTCTTATTATGTAGCCCAGGATATCTAATAACTCAGGATCCCCTTGCCTCAGCCTCTAGTGGTGGCTTTGCAGGTATTTGTCACCACACCTTATGTGACTTTTTTTTTTTTTAGTTTAATTCTAATGTATTTATCTTTTACTTTGGCTGTCTGTGCTTTGGGGGTTGTATTAAAAACTAACTATTACCATATACAGTCTCAGGATACTCTGAAGTTTGTTCTGATAATTTTATAGTTTTAGTTCTTACACTTAGACCTTTGACCTTGAGTTAGTTCTGGTATGTGGTATGAGAAAGTGTTCCATCTTTGCTTTTTAAGTTGGTACTATGCTGTTTCAATTTCTGTAGCTTTGTAGTTAGTTGTTTTTTTTTAAAAAAAAAAACATTTATTTTATATGCCGGGCGTGGTGGCTCACGCCTTTAATCTAGCACTTGGGAGGCAGAGGCAGGCAAATTTCTGAGTTCGAGGCCAGCCTGGTCTACAGAGTGAGTTCCAGGACAGCCAGGGCTACACAGAGAAACCCTGTCTTGAAAAAAAAAAACCAAAAAAACAGCAGCAGCAGCAACAACAACAACAACAAAAACACATTTATTTTATATATATGAACGTTTGGTCCATGTACCACATATATGCCTGGAGTCTCTGGAGGTCAGAAGAAGGCATTGGATTCTCTGGAGCTGGAGTTAGAGATGATTGTGAGCCCCGTGTGTGTGGTGGGAACTGAACCCAGGTCTTCTGTAAGAATAGCCAGTGCTCTTAACCACTGAGCCATTTCTTCAGCCCATTGTAGTAAATTTTGAAAACGGAAAACATTGCCCTTTCCTCCTCTCTCTCACTCTCTATCTCTCTTTCTTTTTTGTTTTTGTTTTTGTTGTTGTTTTGTTTTTGAGACAGGATAGAAAAGGAAAACCAGTTCCCACAAACTGTCTCCTGAACCTCACACACTAACCTGGAACTCACTCTGTAGATCAGGCTGGCTTCCAGCTCACAGAGATCCCCCTGCCTCTGCCTTCTGAGGGCTGGGATTACAGGTGTGTGCCGTCACTGCCCTCCTTCACTTTCCTTCTGCTGTTTGTCATCCATTGGCATTTTGATAGAGATTCCATTTAATCTATAGATTGATCAGTGGTTCTCAACCTTCCCAATGCTTCAACCCTTCCTTGTGTTGGGGTGAACCCCCCCACCATAAAATGTTTTTGTTGCTACTTCATAACTATAATTTTGCTGCTGTGATGGGCTGTGATGTAAATATTTGATAATCAGGATATCCGATTTGCGAACCCAAAGGGGTCACAACCCACTGCTCTACAGTGTTGCCATCTTGAAAATACTAAATCTGTAATTCACGAACACGGGTGTCTTTCGATTTATGTATATCATCACTTTTTTCAACATTTTATTGTATGTCGTGTGTGTGTACGCGCGCGCGCGTGCGTGCGCGTGCGTGCGTGCGTGCGTGCGTGTGTGTGTGTGTGTGTGTGTGTGTGTGTGTGTGTGTGGTGTATTCAAGTGCAGATGTTTTGAGGCCAGAGGTTAAGTTGGTGTCTTCCATTATCCATTCCCACCTGACATTTGAGGCAGGGTCTTTTATGAGCCTAGAGAACACTAATTGTCTAGTTTGGCTGGCCAGTGTGCGCAGGGGACCTGCCTGTCTCTTCCCTTCTAAATCTAGAGAAACAGACCACACCCAGCTTACAGACCACACCCAGCTTACAGACCACACCCATCTTACAGACCACACCCAGCTTACAGACCACACCCAGCTTACAGACCACACCCAGCTTTTACCTGCATGCTTGTCCAACGGACACTTTATGGACTGAGCCATCTCCACAGCCCCTCCTCAGCAAGATTTTCTCTTTTCAATGCACGAGTCTTTTGCTTCCTTGGTCATATCCCTAAGCTATTTTGGAGGTGGAGGGCTGCTAGGTAAATGAAATTATTTTAATTTCCATCTCAGATTGCTCATTGTTGGTGTAGAGAAACCCAACTGATTTTTTGCGTGTTGATTTTTCAACCTTGCTGAATGTATTAGTTCTCAATTTTTTTTCTTTGTAGACTTCTAATTATAGCTGTCTTTTATTTTTAATCTTCTGTATCTTGCATTGATCTGCCTGGGTTTCTCTTCTTTATTCCTGCATATTTAAGTATAAATCAAACATCTACATTTTTTTTTTCCCTTAAAATGCCTAGCGACCACTGTAGTTCAGTCCTATCCAAGAAATGGGAGAGCTGACTAGAAACTAGAAGCAGAGAGGAAATGGGTTGAGTTCTTCAGAGCCGGTCAGTGTCCCTAGAGTGCTACCTTAAGGAAGGGGTGGGTGAGCCTGAAGGTGTTGATGGGGCCATAAGGTCCTGGTCCCCTCTACACTTTGTCTGGGCTCTGCAGCCTGGAGGTCCTTTGGGTCAGTCCCGAATGGTCCAGCTCAGGGTTGGTCTTCAGAGTCTCCAAGTTAGAGGCACCAGGTTAGGGTGGGTATTTGGAGTGCCCCCTGCTGGCCGTTGGTGGATCCTCTTTTTGCCACCACCAGGCACGTGGGCTGATTGTAATTCCTGGGATTTCCAGGGCTGCATCCTTGGATCTTTTCTTGCTCTGATGAGCTATGAGGTTGGTCCCAATCCTTCCTTTGCCCTAAATGTCTTGAACCCCACCCCATGGCCACCATTTCTTTCCTCCTCCTCAGTGTCTGCCTCTTTTCTTTCTTGATTGCTGTGGTTCCAGGCTTGGTAGGAAGAGGCAGTTAGCTTTTCTTAGTGCCTTTCTGATGTCTTGTTCTCAGGGTTCTTAGTGGTTTTCTGATGCCTCGTAATTGTCCTCAGGGTTCATGTAGTGGCTGGGTGTGGTGGCATCCTGTCTGTAGTGCATCTTATACAGGAGGCTGAGGCAGCCTGGAGTTAGAGGCCATCCTGTGTTACACAGCAAGATCTCAAAGAAAAAAAAAATTATTATTATTTTTTTTAAAGACTTGGGGTTCATGCTTATAGGGTTTCATTCTTCTTCTTCTTGGGAACGTAGGTGCTCTGAAACTCAGGCATGGTGGCTGACACCTGTAATCCCAGGCACTGGGAAAGCAGAGGCAGGGGGATCACTATAAGTTCAAGACCAGTCTGGTCTACAGAGCAAGTTCCAGGCTAAGCCAAAGGAGATTTTATTTTTTAAGATGTACTTATTTATTATATGTAAGCACGCTGTAGCTGTCCTCAGAGACTTTTTCTTCTCGCTCTGGCCTCAAGATCTTTTCACAGAACAAAACAACCCACAACACATCCAGGCTGGGGGCTGTAGCTTAGTTGGTAGAGTGCCTGTTTGGCATGTACAAAGCCCTAGCTTCCTCCCCAGCATACACAGCCTGGATGTAGTGGCGCATACCTGTAATCCCAGTGCTTAGAATATAGAGGCAGGAAGATCAAGAGTTTAAGATCACCTGCTACAGAGCAAATTCATGGCCAGCCTGGGCTCTTGAGAATCTTCAAAATGAATGAATGAATGAATGAATGAATGAATAGGTGCATAGCCACCCATTAATTCAAATGTATTTATTCATACATTCAGCCATGTTTCTTCTGACAAATGAGAAAGCTAAATACCTCAAAATCCCCCCCCCCTCCAGTTTGGAATTCTGCCTTCACAGGAATTTAAAAAATTATTTATCTATTTTTTTGTTTTGTTTTGTTTTGTTTTTCTTTTTTTTGAGTTTTTTTTTTTTAATATTTATTTATTTATTATATGTAAGTACACTGTAGCTATCTTCAGACACTCCAGAAGAGGGCGTCAGATCTTGTTACGGATGGTTATGAGCCACCATGTGGTTGCTGGGATTTGAACTCCAGACCTTTGGAAGAACAGTCGGGTGCTCTTACCCACTGAGCCATCTCACCAGCCCTTGTTTTGTTTTTTGAGACAGGGTTTCTCTGTATAGCCCAGGCTGGCCTCGAACTCAGAAATCCGCCTGCCTCTGCCTCCCGAGTGCTGGGATTAAAGGCGTGCTCCACCACGCCCGGCGATTTATCTATTTTTATTTCATGTATATTAGTGTTTTCCCTGCATATATGTCTGGATAAGGATGTCAGATCCCCTGGGACTGGAGCTCCAGACAGGTGTAAACTGTCCTGTGGTTGCTGGGAATTGAACCCTGCTCCTCTGGAAGAGCAGTCAGTGTGCCTAACCACTGAGCCATCTCTCCAGCTCCCATAGGATAATTTTTATCGAGTGAGTGCTGAATTCAAAACTAGACTGCTGGTCTGAGCACACAGACTTGAGAAGACATCTGCTGTGTCTGGCCCCCAAGATGGCTCTCAGGGTGCCTCACTTCTAAGTATCCATTTTGGGTGGGGCTCCTCCCTTCCTCCCCTCCTGGACAGGGGTGGCTAAGTAGTGGGTGAGGTGCAGAATAAAGTAACACTGGTTTCTGCAGCCAGATAGAAGAACACTGCAGCCTGTTTCTCTAGGGTCACTGTGGCGGGAACCAGCTGTCTTGTCACATGGGCTCGGCAGCAGCCTTGTGACATCAGAGAGGCCAGGGACGGAGGCATCCCACTCTTGGCCAGCACCTGTTTACCTCTCTGCAAGCCAGCTGACTTTGGTAATGGGCCCTCTTGGCACCATCTAGTGACCAGGGGACGACAGCCTCCAGAGAACCAGAGTCAGAACCCTGCAGTGAATGTGCTCCTGATTGGCTGACCCGCAGAAACTGTGAGGTTATAAATGCTGTTTCTGTCTTAAGCTTTGAGACACTCTGTCTCTCAGCTGGGGCATTTAACTAGTCATACCTCTAACCCTTAACCTGCAAAGCTCTGAATGACCCCTCCACTCCCCTGTCCCTCTGTGACCCTCTTCCACAAACACCTCTTTGCCCCAGCCATGCCGTGGTAACTCCTTCTGGGTCTTCTAAGAGTGAACACGTTCTTGCCTCTGGTCCTTTGCACGAACTCTTGCAGTCTTGGATTTTTTTCAAGCCAGTGTTTCTAGGCAGTGGTTCCTTGATAGCTCTTGAGTCTTTCTGGTCTTGCTCCTCAAGGTTGCTTCGTCAAAGTGGATCAGAATTACACTTAGCTAATCACTTACATAATGATTCAGTTACATGACCCCCTCCATAACTAAGCGCCTTTGTACTGTGAGGGCAAGGACGCCTATCTTAGGCACTGCTTACTCTACAGTGTCCTAGACAGTGGCTGGCACATTGTAGACCCGCCCCCTTCCCCCGGCCTCATTCTATAGCCCAGACTATAACTGAAACTTACTACATAGCCACTGCTGCCCTTGAATGTACGAATTCTCTTGTCTCAGTCTCCCGAGTGCTGGGATTACAGGCATGTGCCTCCATGCTTAGCTCAGAGTAGGTCCTCAAGACCTCCCTAGACAGTGTGACAGTGCCCGGCACGTAGTAGGTCCTCAAGCTCACCACGGACAGTGACCGACACACAGTAGGTCCCCAAAAAGTGGCTGAAAGCTGCATATGAGCTGTCTTCCTGCTGTGCGACTCGGGTCCCTTCTTTTCCACAGCAGGAGAAGCAACCGAAAACAAACTCCTGCTTGGTGGCAGCTCCGTCCGTTATTCTCAAAGGACAGTACATACACTTTTATTGGGGGGGGGGAACCACCTCACTTCCGACAGTGACTCATCTGGTGACCTTGAGTGGCTTGCCTTTCCTGTCTGAGAGAGGTAGATAGCAGTCAGTACAATGCTCCTGCTGAAGGCTGGGAAACTGTTTTATTTAGAGCCCTTGGCGCGTGTTCAATGCTTTTAAAGGACACTTTTCTTAGGTGGTTTTTAAGTGATTTGAGCCTCAGAGCCAGGGTGACCTGTGGTTTACAAAGGGGATATACAGCAGTCATAGGGGAGAGATGTGCCTCTTGGTGCTGGGTTCACACACATACATGCACATGCATGTTCCTTCTGCTGGTCTGTTTATTTCTTTGGAGATAAGGGTCTCCCTCTATAACCACAGTCCTCCTGCCTCAGTTCCCAGATGTTGGGATGCTGGGATTACAGGTACATTCCTCTATACCTGGAAGGAATGCGTGTGTGTGTGTGTCTGTGTGTGTGTGTGTGCACACGCGTGCGCATGCTCATGTGGATGCATGTAGTATATGCTTATGTGTGCACATATATATTTGTGCTCATGTGTGCATGGCGATTTTGAACCTAGAGATTGAGAATGGATGTCTTCCTCGGTTGCTCTCTGTCTTTCTTTATGAGGTAGGGTCTCTCACTGAACCCGGAGTTCTTCTATTGGATAGGCTCAGTTGGATAGTGAGCGGCCCAGAGTCTGCCTGCCCACCTAAGAGCACCCAACACCGTGATTACAGGCATGCACCACCGCACCTGGAGAGCCATGCGCCACCGAACCTGGAGAGGCATGGGGATATGGCTCAGCTGGGATTCAAACTCAGGTCCACATGCCTGCCCAGCAAGTGCCTTACCCACTGAGCCATCTCCCCAGCCACAAACATTCCCCTGAAGAATCTAGGTTTGTACAGATGACCTTTGTTCACAGATGGCCTAAATTCTGCCACAGACCTATTTCAGACTATCATTGTTTGACCTTCTTTGAAGCTGTATTCATTTCTAACAATAAGTCCTCTTTTTGTTGGTTTGTTTGTTTTGATGCAAAGCTAATAGAATATCCCAGGAAGGCCTGGAACTCATTCTCCATCCTATACTGGACTCGAACACATGATGACCTTGCTTTAGCCTCCTAAGTGTTGGGATTCTACGCCTGAGTTGTACCTGCCTGTAAATCCATGCTTCTTTAAAAATACGTACCAGATTGTGACAAACCTTTCATTTTGTTACAGCTAGTCCTCACAATTCTTGTTGCAAGGCACCAATCAAGCATTATGTGCTCATGTCACATGGTTTTAGGGCTTTAGTTACTTTTCTATTTCCATGACAGTATTCATCAACAAGGCAGTTTATATAAGCAAGCCTTTAGATAGGCATAGTTGCACATGCCTTTAATCTCAGCACTTGGGAGACAGAGGCAGGCAGATCTTTGTGAATTGCAGGCCAGTCTGATCTACAAAGTGAGTTCCACAATAGCCAGGGCTACCAGAAAAATCCTGTTCTTGAAAAAAACACAAAGAAGAAGAAGAGGAGGGAGGAGGAAGAGGAAGACAAAGAAGAGGAGGAAGAAGAGGAGGAAGAGGAGGGGGAAGAAGGAGGAGGAGGAGAAGAAGAAGAAGAAGAAAAAGAAGAAGAAGACGAAGAAGAAGAAGAAGAAGAAGAAGAAGAAGAAGAAGAAGAAGAAGAAGAAGAAGAAGAAGAAGAAGAAGAAGAAGAAGAAGAAGAAGAGAAAAGAGGAGGAGGAGGAGGAGGAGGAGGAGGAAGAAGGCATTCATTTATTGGGGCTGACAGTTTCAGAGAATGAGTCCATGACCATCTTCAGGGAGTATAACAGCAGGCAGACAGGCAGGCAGGGTACTGGAGCAGTAGCTGAGGACTTACATCCTTATCTGGAGGTGGGGGGTGGGAATACTAACTTGGAATGTCATGGGCTTTTGAAATCTGAGAAACCCCTGACCCCACATACTTCCTCCAACAAGGCCACACCTCCTAATCCTTCCCCAAACCTTTTACCAGCTCTAGACCCAGCATTCAGTATAGGAACCTAGAGGGGCCATTCTCATTCAAATCACCATGTATAGACAGAGTTGAGACTTAGAGAGGTTTAGTAATTTTCACATTATCACAGAGGTAGCCATAACTGAATCTGGGTGTGACATGCTTTGACAAAATTGTTCATGGGTATTTATGACTAAGACCATAAAAGGAGAGGGGAGATGGTAAGGTCCCTGGCGAGTCGACATGAGGTCTTGAGTTTAGTTAGATCCCAGTACCTATACATGTGGCGAACATTTGTAACCTCAGAGCTGGGGCGCTCACTGGCTAGCCAGCTTCAGAGCTGGGGCACTCATTGGCTAGCCAGCTCTGTGAATCAATCAGCTCTAGGTCAGTGAGATGCCCTGCCTCCAAATTTAGGGTGAAACAGGGCAGAGTGGCCCACCCCTTAATCTCAGCACTCAGGAGGCAGAGGCAGGCGGATCTCTGTGAGCTCAAGGCCAGCCTGGTCTGTCTACAGAGTGAGTTGCAGGACAGCCAGGGCTACATAGTGAGACTTTGTCTTGAATCTCACCCGGCAAAATGGTGAAAAGCAATGGAGACCAACACTGGTCATTGCTCTCCACAGGCAGGTATATATATATATATATATATATATATATATATATATATATATAT
>NC_034595.1:89352557-89353567 GCF_900095145.1 Mus pahari
ACACACACACACACACACACACACACACACAGAGTCATGAAATTCAGAGTTTGATCCCAGCACCATATAAACCCAGAATGACAGTGTTCACATTTATAATCCTAACACTGCAGGGGCAGGGGGCAGGAGAATCAGAAATTCAAGGTCACCTTTGGCTACATAGGCAGTCTGAGTTCAGCTTAGCTACAAGAGATCCTGTCTCAGGGAGGTTAAAAAAAAAGGGGGAGGAGGAGTGTGACAACGGTAAGGGAGCCTTTAAGATTCATGAGATGCTCAGGTGCCCAGTGGAATGAATGTAAAGGAGGGGCAGAAGTGATAGATGAAATGTTACCTGCAGTGCACCTGTACCCAAGAGATAAGCCCTGGGCGCATCCATCAAACTCCAGTCCAGTTCAAAGCAAAATCATGTTTGCATAGCAAAGAACAGAGCCGTGTCAACAGAGGCCGGGATTTGGTTACAGACTCATCTCAGGAATGTAGACACCTGCACCCGGGAGGCCCTGAGCCAAAGCAGATGGGATCTCAGACAGGTTGGAGAGGCTGCCTCGGAGTCACCCTCCCCCACTCCCCCGCCCACCCCCCCCCCCCCCCCGTGGGACAAAACACCCCCCCCCCCCCCCCTGCCTGATGGTACAAATCCCCCCCCCCGCCCCCCCCCCCCCACGTGGGAGCAGAGCACATCTGGCCACTCTCCAGTCACTCAGACATGATGTCTGAGCACTCACCATGTGCTGGTGCTGAGGAGATCAAGACCCTGGAAACCCCTCCTTGGAAGAAGGCTCCTGTGGTCTTGTTTGTGAAAGGGATGGATGTTGGAGAAACACGGGCATGAAAGAAAGTGTACAAATGATGACTGTGGCATTCAGCGGGAAGCTGCTGAGGTTGGAAGGTGGAAGATTCCCACCCGGTCTGAAGAAGGAATTCATGTGAAACTGAGAGGTGTTGCCAAGGGAGAGGCAAGGAGAGAGAGGGAGAGAGAAGAGAGAAGAGAGAGAGAGAGAGAGAGAGAG
>NC_034595.1:89353578-89363599 GCF_900095145.1 Mus pahari
GAGGGAGGGAGAGAGAGAGAGAGAGAGAGCACGAACGAACACGTGGGTGCCTGTATGTGTGCTGGGAGACAGCTTGTCTGTGTGGAGTGCTAGTCTGGTACTATAACCTGAGTTTGACCCCCAACTCTGCCTAAACTAGGCACAAGGATTTATATACACTTGTAATTTGATCTTTTGGAAGGTGAAGGCAGGAAGAGCAGGGGTTCAAGGCCATCCTCTACTACATAGGCAGGTCAAGGCCAGTCTGGCCTGTAAGAGACCCTGTCTCAAACACTAAAACCAAGCACACACACCCCCGTCCACTGCCCACCTTGTTTCTTGTCAGGGAGCTCTTGAATGTCCTCACGACATGGAGCCGCCAGATGAGAGGTCAGAGGGAAGTTGGAAAGCCTTTACCTCAGACATCTGCTGTGGGGCTCTGGAGGCTGTCAAGATTGTTCAGCTCCTCTTTTTTTTTTCCCCCTTGGTTTTTCGAGACAGGGTTTCTCTGTATAGCCCTGGCTATCCTGGAACTCACTCTGTAGACCAGGCTGGCCTCGAACTCAGAAGTCCACCTGCCTCTGCCTCCCAAGTGCTGGGACTAAAGGCATGCGCCACCACCGCCTGACTTGCTCAGCTCCTTGACCTCAGTATGTACACTGGTATATTCTATTTTCCTTCCCCCACCAACCACACATACATACCAACAAAAATCAATGAATGCCCAGGTGTGGGGACACACACCTTCAGTCCCAGCACCTGGGAGGCAGAAGCAGGCTGATCTCTGAGTTCGAGGCCAGCCTGGTCTACAGCGTGAGTTCCAGGGCAGCTGGGCTAAACAGAGAAACCCTGTCTCAAAAACCAAAAATACACAAAACAAAACCCAAAAGAATCTGAGTGACACCTGAAGCTGTCCTGACCTCCATACGCACGCATATTTACATGCACATATACCAACACACTCATATAAATACCCCAAACCCATTGCCATGTAAGAATTCTTGTATACTCCGCTGACTGCCCGGGGCAAGCTCCAGTCTAGAGTGGGAGAAGCCTGCCCTGAGGCAGGCATTCTGGGCCACTGATCACAGTGATGTATTTGAAGGCTGGGTATCTGTTGAATGGTTCTTGTCCCTTATTCTCCAGCCATTAGCTCTGCAGGAGTCAGATACTGTTCCCCTGGTTGTTCCAAATCCCACCCCACTCTGGATTTAACCCCCTTTCACTGGCTCAACCCCACCCCACCCCACTGTTCCTCTCTGCAGTGGTTTTTCTACTACCTCTTCGAACCCCAGTCCTGCATCATAGTTACCCACCATTTCAACCTCAAAAAGTGGTCACATAGCATCCCAGCCTCCCGTGCCCCTGAGGAGGCCCTTGGTCTCTTCTCCACCGCATCCCTCCTTCTCCTGTAGCCTTGAATCATAGCCACCTTAAAATACCACCTTAAATCACCCTGTGGCATAAGAGCTTCTCTCTGAGCTCAGCTCCTCAGCTCAGGCAGGACCTGAGGGTGACTCAAAGGGCAGCTTTCTCCCTCCCCTGTTAGACCCTGGTGTTGAGTTCAGGGTGCCAGGTTTGTATGGCAAGAGTCTTTATCCCCAGAGCCATCTCGCAGGCCCACACTGGACAGAGGTCTGACTTCTAAGTGTTCTTGGCTTATTTCCCCCTTCCTCAGTGAACAGGCCCTCCCTTGCATGGATACATGTCCCATTGCTATTGTCACAGATGGCCGCAAACTCAGTGGCTTAAACCAGCAGTAGTTTACCTATCTTGCAGCTGTGGAGACCCGAAGTCCACAATGGGGCCTACTGAACTACCACGAAGCTGCTGGTGCGCTGGGTTAACTTCTGGAAGCATCTATTCTCCTGCCTTTTCCAACTGGGAAGTCTGGAACCTGGGACCATCATATTGTGACGTCACCTGTGTGCAGGTTTATAAGAACATGCATACGGAGGGTAGAGGACAGATGACCTTGGGTGTCATTCTATAGTAGCTATATCCTCCTCCTCCTCCTCTTCTCCTTCTCCTCCTCCTCCTCCTCCTCCTCCTTTTGTTCTCATTATGTTCATTGTCTAGCCCTGGCTGTCCTGAAACTCACCATGTAGACCAGGCTGGCCTTGAACTCACAAAGATCCGCCTGCCTCTGCCTCTCCGGTGCGTGCAGCCTGCCTTGTTTAGGTTGAGACAGGGTCTCTCACTTGGCCTGGAACTCATGATTAGGCTAGGCTTACTGTTCAGCAGGCCTCCATGCCTGACCTTTTTTTAAAGGCAGGTTCTGGGGATCAAACTCAGGCCTTTATGCTTGCAAGGCAAACCCTTTTTCTACTGAGCCACATCCTCAGCCTGAGCTGCAGCTTTCTTGGGGTTCCCTCCACTGATGGGGACCCCTGTGCCCACTGGCCTCAATCAGGTAAAGCAAGATGATTCTGTCCGCCCCACAGTTGTCTCCTTCCCTGCTTTCTTTTATTCTCATTGCGGGGCTGAGACTCACGCCCTTTGCCACTGTAACCTGATGTGTTCAGGGATTCCAATCCCTGGCCAGTAGATAGCTGTGAGGGGCTCTTCCATCTCTCAGCAGCCCCTCAAACATTCTGCCCCTCTGTTTCTCTTCCTGACCTAAGCAGACTCCCAAAGCTCTCCTAAACCCAGCGGAACATCCCTCCATGCCCGGTGAGCAGGAGACACCAAGGCACGCTCAATTCCTTCGGGATCATGGCAAGTGACCCCAGCACCGATACAATCCCATACAATCCCACCGTTAGTTCAGAGGTTCCTGCAGCTGCCTGGCTCCCAGCGGCTGGCATGTGCTGCTGTCTCTCCCTCCCCTCCCCCGCACTGCCTTCCCATCCTCACTCTCCGCTGCCTTGTTTCCTCCTTCCCAGAGAAAACTAGGGCAGTAGGAAGGAAGCACGCTTCCTCAGGCTCAGCGGTGCCCACCAGCATCTGTGCTTGGCTGGGGCTCCCTCCCTTCCCTTCCTCCTTCGGCTCAAATCCTGCTTGAAGTGTCCTGCCTTGCCGTACAGCGCTTCCCTGCTCATCACTCTCTAGGCTTCTGTGGCTCCCTTTCCTCCCTTTGGTTCATTCTTCCATTAGCATATAAACCTGCTCTTATGTCTACCATCATAAACCGGAGCAGACCTACGCCCTTTTCTGTCCCCACCTCCCACCCCCTTCCAGTACAAAGCCTTATCTCTCTGTTTTTCTTTGCAGGAAAAATAAAATCAAATCTGTGCTCTGTTCTCTTCCATTCCCTTGGATCCACTAATATCCGGCTTTGGCTTTCACTTCAGTGTGTCTCAAGGTCACGGGCAGTCAGCCGCTGGGCAGATAAATACAGTGGTCAATTTTCAGCCTTCGTCCATTGATGCTGTTTACCGATCATTCCTGCAGACACTCTCCACGGTCCTTCCTGGTGTCCTTGTCTCTCGGTGAATCGCTCCTTACCAGGCTTCTCTGCTGGATTCTTACCTTCTTGCTTCTCAAGATGTTGGGGCAGGAGAGGGGTGTCTCACATAGAACCTTATAAGCTAACCCAATAGAACCTTATAAGCTAACTCAATTCCAAGTTCATTTCCATCTTCCACTTGAGGACGCGTAAACTCAAAATTAAGCCGAAGTGATGGTTCACTGTTGCTTAGGCCAAGAATTCCATCCTCGGCCCAGAGTCCTCTGCTTCCCTTCAGACTTAGCTATCTAAGCCAGTCTGCATCAGCCTTGCTTCTGGGGGTCTCCCTCCTCATCCCTTGCTGGCCCAAGCTACTGTCACTGATTGACTGTATTAACCCAGGAATTCCACCGCCACTCTGCTCGTCCTCAACAGAGGGAGGCTTTGGGAGGCTAGGTCCTCTCCTGCCCCAGGTCTAATCAAATTCTACAGAGATGGCAGCTAAGCCTACTGTAACCTTACCACAGGCTGCTTGTCGCCAGCTAACTCCCAGTGCCAGGTACTTCTCCCTCTATGGCTTTCAAACTGTCTTCTCGTCCAGGGACAGTTTTCGGACACCCAGGGCTCTCCCTCATCCCTCCTTCACATTTCTGTCCCAATGCCACCTTTTCAGAGTAGCTTGTAGACCCCCTGGCTTAGACCAGCACCCTCAGCGGCCCTGTGCCAGCTGGGCTGCAGCTCTCTCTCCGTGCACACCCCACCCTGGCCGAGTGGGTGTATCCTGTTGTCTCCATAGCAGATACTAACAGTCTACCACACACCCACACTGGCTGTGGATGCATCCTGTTGTCTTCATAACAAGCTCTGTGAGTGTGAACGATAACATACCGAAGAGAGGACTGAGTTAGCCGGAGCTAGACTGACTCCAGGATAGGCTGCAAACTGGCAGTGTGGGAGAGTAGGCCTAAGTTTCTGTTTCCTAGAAATGAGAACCCGGATCTAGGAACCTGTGGTCAGCCAACCACAGCTCCAGGCAACCAATCGGAGGACACCTTGTCATCTGGCCTGAAGTAAGAATAGGTAATTAGATAAGTGACCCGCCTGGGAAGTCTGCAGAGCCTAGCCAATTGTAGAATCAGTCAGACCCCTAGAGATAGAGCTAACCAAGGTCCCTGGAGTTTCCATGACAATAAAAGCCAGGGCCTGCAAGTCCACCAGAGGTCTCCATTCCTAAATGGGTAGATCCCTGGGGAGCCAGCTGAATAAACGCTCTTTGCTTTTGCATACTGTGTGAATTATTCTTCTTCGATTCTTGGGACCTAACACTGAGACCAGCTAACACTGAGACCAGCTTTGGGGAGACAGATCAACTTTACTTTAAATCAAAGTTTATATCGTTTTGGAGACAGCGGTAGGGATAAGAGGGTGGGCAAAGGTCATTGGCTGAAGACTAAGGTCCTCAGATACCTCATTAGCAGGGGGAGGCAGTCCAGAAATCTCAGGTGGTAGCTGAAGGGGTTCTTTTTATTATTATTATTATTTATTTATTTATTTATTTATTTATTTATTTATTTATTATATGTAAGTACACTGTAGCTGTCTTCAGACACTCCAGAAGAGGGAGTCAGATCTTGTTACGGATGGTTGTGAGCCACCATGTGGTTGCTGGGATTTGAACTCTGGACCTTCGGAAGAGCAGTCGGGTGCTCTTACCCACTGAGCCATCTCACCAGCCCGCTGAAGGGGTTCTTAACAAGCTGAACCTGTAATCTAACCAAGGTTTCGTGACATTTCGAAGGTATAGG
The DNA here is from genome assembly GCF_900095145.1 of Mus pahari. NCBI lineage: Eukaryota > Metazoa > Chordata > Mammalia > Rodentia > Muridae > Mus > Mus pahari. Next base: position 89,358,751 of record NC_034595.1, read on the forward strand.
GTGTGTGTGTGGAGGGGGTCTGGGATCCCCCTAGGCTGAGAAGAGGAGGCTTTGCTGACAAATGGAGACTGCCATTTTACCCTGAGCTCCAAAAGCTATCTGGACAGTGGTAGGCTTTGACCTTAGTTCGCGGGCAACACTCCTCAGGCGGCCATGTTTGTGGCCATCTCTCTCCTTGCTTCTTGGTCGGTCCACCCTCTGTCCCTGCCACCCCTCCCCCACTTGACACGGGTCTCACCCTGTATCCCAGGCTGTCTCACATTTTCTGTAATCCTCCTATTTTAGCCTTCTGACGGAAATGACTGGTGTATTACACCATGCCTGGCTCTGCACATTTGTGCTATTTTCAAAAAGATGTATCATCTCGTTATTTGTGTATGTGTGTGTATGTTTGCTTGTTTGTGCATGCATATGTATGCGTGTGTATGTGTGTATGTGTGTGTGTATATATGCAGTGTATGTGTGTGTATGTTTGCTTGTTTGTGCATGCATATGTATACGTGTGTGTGTGTGTGTGTGTGTGTGTGTGTGTGTGTGTGTGGTGCCTGCAGAGACTAAAGCAAGTGTCTTCCTCAGTCTTTCTCTACCTTACCTTTGAGACAGAGTCTCTCACTGTGCCTGATACTCACTGGCTGCTGTGCTCCAGCGTTCCATTTTCCACTTCTCCCTACCCTCTCAGTGCTTGCCCTAGTTAGGGATTTACTGCTGTGAACAGACACCGTGACCAAGGCAACTCTTATAAAGGGCAACATTTAATTGGGGCTGGCTTACAGATTTCAGAGGTTTGGTTCATTATCATCAAGGTGGGAACATAGTAGCCTCCAGGCAGGCATGGTGCAGGAGGAGCTGAAAGAAACAAACTGTCTCTTCTGCATTGGGCAGAGCTTCAAAGCCCACTCCCACAGTGATACACTTCCTCCAACAAGGCCACACCCACTCCAACAAGGCCACACCTCCTAATAGTGCCACTCCCTGGGCCAAGCATATACAAACCACCACAGTGCTAGAGTATAGATGCATACCAACATAACTGGCTTTTACATAGGTGCTGGGGAATCTGAACTCAGGTTCAGACTAAGTTATCTCCCTAACCCGAGGTGGAGGTCGGATCCAGTCCCCTAGGGACAAGGTCTTTGTATGTAGTCCTGGCTCTCTTAAAACTCTCTCTGCCTTTGCTTCCTGAGTGCTTGGGATTAAAGGTGTGTGTCACCACTTCCTAGCTCAGCTGTGTTCTTGATGGCAGAATGTAGGTTTTGTCTGTCCCCTTATCTATGGCTTTGGGTGGTTCACACTAGCTGTGCAGTGAGTATTGGTTTGGAATGAGCATCTAGCTCTCAGGCTGAGCGCTTTATACACCAGCCCCAGACATGGCAGCTGGTCGAAGCACCTGCCACCTGTATGCTGGGCGGAGTCCACAGTGCAGAGAGTAGCTTCCCAGAGGGCTTTGGGCTGCCCTTCAGCCTGGACTGGCTTTGGGAAGAGCTTGGTTCATGTACTGCTCAGTGAGCTTTGATTTAATTCCTTGATGTGTATTGAATTCTCCGCTGAAGGCACGGTCCCGCCCTTGCACTCCAGGAGATGTCTAGAAAGAGCCTCCTTTCCCTCAGATTTGAACCAGAGATGTGTGTTCAGTCTGGAAAACATGGTGTTTGTTGCCATAGCAACCGAACTTCTAAAACCATGGATGTCAAGTACCATGTGGATGCTGGTGCTCATAGCAACTGCCATTCTGCATTTGGGAGGGGGAGGGGGAGGAGGGAGAGTATGCCTTGCAGTCTTTCTGCCCCTGAGCTAGCGAGGGGAGAGAGGGGTGGGGTGGGCAATCGGGATTCCTTCTAGAATGGATACGACGGGGGGGGGGGTTGGATTTTAGAAATAATGAGGTTCAAGGCTGGACCCCAGGGCAAAGGGAACTCTCAAGTTCACATGCCAGAGCTCCATACCCTTCCCCCAAGGGAAGGAATCTGTTCCCCACCCCTCTCACCTCTGATACTGCTCAGACCTCTGGACGTTTGCAGAGATCCAGCAGGGACCCACACGGGCGCGGACAAATTGATAGACATACGCTCCTGTGGGCCAAAGCTCTAACAAATGTAGCCATCGCCATTCACCGGTCCTCCTGTTTACCACATCCTTGCTCCATGTGTATAAACACAATACTGAGTGCCTACTGTGTGCCTGCACTCGGGCCTCAGGAGCAGAGAAGACACGATTTGCTTCAGGGTGTGCTCCTGGCTCTCCAGCCCCGAGTCTTAGCAGATGATAAACAAACGTGTAGGTTGCGCTGAAGGCTGAAAGAGTGGGGCGGGGCGGGATCCGAGCGTCTCGGGAAGGAAGGGGGTGATTAACGGGGGAGATGCTGCTGGGGGCGGCGGGAACCAAAGAATTCGGCCTCAGTCTAGTTTCTTTCGAGGAAAAGGTGGGCCAAACCGTACTCATTCCCTGCGGTTGGAAAAGGGGTCTCCATGAAGTCTCTCCGAAGCATCGGGGACCGGGGACAGGGGTTCCTCCTGCTGCTCTGTTGCTAAGGTCAGGCTGTGTCTTGGCGGGGATCAGTGACTGCCCTAATTAAGATGTCTCCCATCTCCAGCTACATTTATTATCAGTGACACCTTTGAGTCAGGAACATGAGTGACTTCCCCTCTTCCTCCCAGACCTCAGGGCCTCTCATTTGCCTTTTACACCCCTGCCCACCTTCCCCTGAAGAAGTGTGGCCTTCCCCACCAAAAGACAGGTTGTGGGTCCAGTTAGAAGGACTCTGAGGGGTGGCCCCTGCCTTTGGTGACGTGTATGAATTCTGGAGCCACTATTTCCCAGCCATGGGGTCCTCTCTGAGCCCCAGCATCCTCACCTACAGGACCGTCATGCCACTTGCCTGCTGGGTAGGTTACTCTTCAGTTCATCCAGTCACCAAGCGCATACTGAGCGCCTACTATGCGCCAGGCGGTGTTCAAGAGGAGGATGTGACAGGGGGACAAAAAGTATGATCTGGTGGTCTCGATGCACTCACATCACTAGGGATAACCACTGGTCATTTGGATCTACCGTTTGCATGGTAATTGGTGCTCTGGAGACAGCTAAACAGGGACAGGATGGGGAGAGCCAGTGTGGGTGCTGGTAGTAGAGGCCGGGTCCCTTTGGGAGCAATAACCAAGGCAACATGGCTCGGGGAAGAAGTTTCTTATTCCTGATTCTTTCCTTAGGATTGGCAGGGTGTGTGAGATTCAGTAAGGAATCAAGAATATCCCCCCTTCCCTTCTTCCTTCACCCTCGACACCCTCTGGTGGGGTCTCCCTGTATTGGCCTGGAACTTGCTTTGTAAATTAGACTGGCTTCAGATTTACAGATCCTTCTGCCCCTGCCTCCCGAGTACTGGGATTAAAGGTGTGCACGATCATACCTGTCTCGCCCCCCCTCTCTCTTTGAAGCAGGATCTCTCTCTGAACTGGGATCTCATATATTAGGCTACATTACTTGGTCATTGAGCTCCAGGGACTTTCCTGTCTCCTCCCTCCCCCAAATGGGGGTTTTAGGTGTGCTTTCTATGTGTCTGAATGACCTCTGGTCTTCATGTGGTATTTTACTGTCCAAGCAACCTCCCTAGCCCCAGGGAACGCATTTAAACACTTGTTTACAATCATTTATTTATGTTATACGTTTGTGCATGTGAACTCTTTGTCATGGGACTAATGTGGAAGTCAGAGGACAGCTTTCTACTGGGCGGTTCCTGGGGATCAAACTCAGGTTAAGAGGCTAAGTGAGGGCCAAGTGGAACCTCGTCACTAGACGGAAACTGGCAAGGTCGAGCAGATTAAGAAACCCTGACAGTTCTCATAATTGAGAAGGGTAGGCATTTGAATTTGTCCTGACCCGGTTCTTGTCCTGGAGTACGTGACCATGACACTCCACATGAAGACTGTGACAACTGGTCACATAGCATAGAGTCCCGAGTTCTCCATGTTAATGTGGTATCCAGATAAGCTGGTTCTGAGGGTTTAACCAATAGACTTCCCTTCCCCAACATTCCCTCCTGCAAAAGGTATTTAATCTCTGGTCCACCTTGAGTAAGTCTGTATGTACCTTTTTCATCGTGAATAAACAGTTTGGATAAGCAAGGGCTGTCTCTCTCATCAAGAACTGCCGTGGGGGGAAGCGTTAGCCGTGCAGCCCCAGTCTCCTGCAGAAGGCCCCTCATTTCCTCAGTGCTCAGGACAATCACCCTGAGCTAAGTGCCCCCACCCGCTACTCCTAATGGTTCCTAGTGGCATCTGGCCTGGGAGGTTGAACCTCAGCATCAGCCTGTGCTGTCTCTCACCCGGGCTGGGGCCCCCATCTTAGGCTGTATCCCACCATCCTCAAGTGGGTCCCCGAGTTCTTCTGCCTTTTCCTCCTCTATCCTTGGTCTGCCAGCCAGAGGCGGCCATCTTCCTGGTTGGTGGGGTGGTTTCAGATGTTCTTTCAAGAACCCAGATAGGCTTAGGGTGGTCCTGTGAGAAAACACAAGCAAAATCCCCCCCCCCCCCGCTTGTAAAGAGAGGATCTGGTCCCTTCCAAATTCCATCTAAAGAAACATGCCACTGTACTAGGATGGGGGTTTAATTTTGGTGTGTGCCAATACAGGGAGATGGGAGGGTGTTTGGAGTTTCTGTAGATGTTAAATGTGTTTAGTGTAGTTACAGCTATCATTAATTGTACATTAGGGAGTAGGTGGTTGTCTTTTGTTTTAGAAGTTGGGCTTTGCCGGGCATGGTAGCTCACGCCTTTAATCCCAGCACTTGGGAGGCAGAGGCAGGTGGATTTCTGAGTTCGAGGCCAGCCTGGTCTACAAAGTGAGTTCCAGGACAGTCAG
>NC_034595.1:89363664-89381280 GCF_900095145.1 Mus pahari
GAAGAAGAAGAAGAAGAAGAAGAAGAAGAAGAAGAAGAAGAAGAAGAAGAAGAAGAAGAAGAAGTAGTCGGGCTTTTAGGGTTTGATGTGTTATTTCTACTATTCCTTGGCCCCTAGAGTTGTAGGGGATCCCACAGCTTAGCAGCAAGCACCTTTGCCAGCTGAGCCATTTCACTGGCCCAAGGCTAATAGCCAATATATATATATATATGATATATATATAGAGAGAGATAGATAGATAGATAGATATAGATATAGATAGATAGATAGATAGATAGATAGATATAGATATAGATAGATAGATAGATATAGATATAGATAGATAGAGAGAGAGAGATAGATAGATAGAGATAGATAGATAGATAGATATAGATGTAGATATAGATAGATAGAGATATAGATAGAGATATAGATAGATAGATATAGATATAGATATAGATATAGATATAGATATAGATAGATAGATATAGATATAGATAGATAGACAGACAGACAGATAGATAGATAGATGATGCTTCAGTAGGTAAAAGGTGTGACTTGGATGTTTCAGACTAATTATTAGACAGTCAGACCCTCCCCTCTGTCCCTGGACCACAGTGCATACCCTTAGCCTGAATGGTGCAATCAGAATATCACCGGTACACAGAGGCCAGCCTTGAGACACTGCCTTTCTCGCTTACACTCAGCCTGGGTTTCCCTGTTTATCCTTAACTTCTTGTCCTAATTTGCTTCTCATTGTTGGGCTAAAATGCTGACCAAAAGCAACCTGGGGAAGAGAGGGTTTATTTCAGCTTGTAGGTTGCTGTCCAGTATCGCGGGAAATCAGGACAGGAGTTCAAGGCAGGGTCCAGAAAGCAGGAACTGAAGCAGAAGCCATAGAGGAATGCTGCTTATTGGCTGCTTTGTTTGTTCTGCTTTTTTTTTTTCTGAGGCAGGGTTTCTCTGTGTAGCCCTGGCTGTCTTGGAACTCACTCTGTAGACCAGGCTGGTCCCAAACTCACAGAGGTCCACCTGCCTCTTCCTCCCAAGTGCTGGCATTAAAGGCATGTGCCATCACTGTCTGGCACATAGCTGAGGCTTACGTGCCCTGGAGTGACTACACCACTTCAGTGAGCTGGATCCTCTACATCAATTATTAATTAGCAAAGTGCATCATGGGTATGACCTCAGACAGACCTGATGGAGTAATCTCCCAACTGAGGTCCCTTCCTTATAAATAAATCAAGCTGATAACCAAGATTCGCCATCATAACTAGTTATTTCATTTTAATTATGTACATGTGTGTGAGCACATGCACATTAGTACAGGTCTCTCAAGCTGGAGTTTAAGGCCTGAAATAAGTGCTGGGAGCAGGATTCGGGTCTTTTAAAAGAGCAGTAAGCTCTTTAACCTCTGAGCCGTCTGTCTCCAGTCCCTTTACAGAGTTGGGTCAAGTATAGCAGAGGAGTGGTGGGATGAGAGGCTTAGGGAGCCAACTTAAGGAGGTGTTTACGTGAATGGGACAGTGGGCATCTGCTTAGACCTTCATTCTTGGCTTTTCACTGGTCTCCCCTTAGCCTTGACCTTGAGTTTCCATGACCTTGTACAGAATGGATTCTTGGCTAACATAAACTCTCTCTCTATTTGTAATCTCAGGCTGAAAACATCCTCTAAGCTGATCTATTGGCCAAGAGCCTAAATTGTCTGAGCATTTGTTAATCCTGAGAGTAAAGACCACTGTGGTGGTTTGAATGTGCTTGGCCCAAGGAGTGGCACTATTAGGAGGTGTGGCCTTGCTGGAGGAAGTGTGTCACCGTGGGCGGCGGGGGGGGGGGGAAGGAGCTTTAAGACCCTTGTCCTGGTTGTGTGGAAGCCAGTCTTCTCTTAGCTGTTTTCAGAACTCTCAGGTCCTCCAGCACCACATCTGCCTGGACAGTCAAGCTTCCTGCCTTGATGATAATGGGCTGCACTTCTGAGCTTGTAAGCCAGCCCCAATTAAATGTTGTCCTTTATAAGAGTTGCCTTGGTTATGATGTCTGTTCACAGCAGTAAAATCCTAACTAAGAGCCACCAGTGCAACGTTTTTGGTCAAATTAAGGAAGCTTTGTTTTCTGCCACACAGGGCTATCTCTCTAAAGCAGGACTTGAGAAAATACCATTGGATATAGGAGAAAGTAGGGATTCTATGGTTCAAAACCAGTAAGAGTAGGGGGTTCCTCATGGTTTTTGGTTCCGTAGGAACTTGCAGAACATCGTATCAGGGCAGAGGTTAGGGTATAGTGTTGGGGTAAAATTTTTGTTCACAGTGTGAAGGTGTGCCTCTGTTCTTCCGCACCTGCCTAAGGCATTCTCTGATTGGCTTTCATACAGAGCTGACCGCCTATAGCTACACAGGAAGTAGAAGGCGGGACTTCTGGGCATAGGTAGGGACTCTGGGAGAGAAGACTCCAGCCAGACGTGGAGGAAGTCAGGCATACCAGGATGGAGTGAGGGGTAAGAAGCCTCGTGATGAGTGTGAATTACAATAAATGGGTTAAATAAGTTACAGGAGCTAGTTGGGAAATAACTAAGCTAAGGCCTAAACTTTCATAAATAAATATAAGTCTCTGGGTCATTATTTGGGACCTTTCGGGTCAGAGACAGTGGTATAGAGCATGCCAAATTCCAGAAAACGGGTCAAGACATAGTCAGACAGGAATGAATTCATTTTGACCTTGGTTTTCTTTTATGAACATTGGCGTTTTGCTTACGCGTGTGTCTGTGTAAAACTGTCGGATTCCGGGAACTGGAGTTACAGACAATTGTGATCTGTCATGTGGGTGCTGGGAATTGAACTCAGGCCCTCTGGAAGACTATCCAGTGCTTTTAACTGCTGAGTCATGTCTCCAGCTCCTTAATTTGACCTTGTACTAAGATAGCTTCTAACCTTAAGATGGAGTCAGGCTTGTCCATCACGGTTTTCAATTGAATAGACAGTTGTGTCCTGTCTGAGTTTGCACAGCTTGTCTGAGCTTAGATGTGCAGTGGAAAAGTTGGGACATTACCCTTAGCTGGGAGACGTGGGGCTCATAATATTGAAATGGCTATCCATCTTATTCGTTTGAATTCCTAAAGGAAGCCACAGAAGGAGGCAGCTACCTCCATTTTCATTTGACAGATAAGAGACTGAGGCCTTGATACCACAGGCACAGGCAGTGCGGATCTCACCTGCAGTGACCCCTGAGGAAGACATCCAGAGGCCCCAGGTGTCACTAAGATGAGAAAGTAAGTGGTGGAAAGATGGAAGAGAAAGAAAAACCAAAGGATGGGTGCACAATGAAGAGAAATGGAACTGGAGATTTGACAGTAGTGAGAAACAGCCTGATATGAGAAGCCTGGGATGCCACCTGAGGCCGTGGTGGGATTCAGGTCCGTGCTGCCATTAAAAGCCATGTGTGGGTCCATGGCCTTGCAGCAGTGAGGGCCTTGTTGATGTCGTCCATCACCCATGTTACTACCAAAGCCTATGCAGACATTTCTGGTCTGTGCTGCCTGCGGCCTTGCTGACATCTGAGGGCTCTGCAGGTTGGCATCTGGGCAGCATGGGAAAGCTGGCCCCGAGGGCATGAGAGCAGGAGAGTTGGCCTTGCAGTGTAACAGCTGCTGCATTTGGGAAAGCAGGCCCTGCCTGCACCTCGCCTGGGTAGATATCAGAGAGGAGTCCCAGTGTGGCTCCAGTACTGATAGTGTAGCAGAAGCCAGAGGCCTCGAACCAAACCAATGACTCACTGTAGCGAACATTTGCAAGAAAAGCTGTTTGGGCAAAAGGGTGTACTGTGTGACACATGGTACTGTGTGACACACCGCAGCTCCCACAATGAGTTATTTTTGTAGTTGTTGTTTTGTTTTGTTTGTTTGTGTTCTTTTGAGGCCAGGTTGCAAGGGCAGAGGGCAAATATGGCGAGATGGGGAGATGAGTGGGATTGGGGTGCAGGATGTGAAATTCACAAAGAATCAAGAAAAATTAGAGAGAGACAGAGAGAGAGAGAGAGAGAGAGAGAGAGAGAGAGACAGAGAGAGAGAGACAGAGAGAGACAGAGACAGAGGCTTAGCTGGGCATAGTATAGCAACCCTGTGATCCCAGAACTTGGGAGATGAGGTGAGAGAATAAGAAATTCAAGGTCATCCTGACCTGAAGAGTGAGTTCGAGACCCATCTAGGGCTACAAGAGGTCTTGTCTCAGGAACCAGCCAAACCAAAGAAAGCCCCACCACCACCTCTTAGGCTCAGGTAGATGCCAGGCCTGGCCAGAGATGGCATGGTTGACCTAGCTCTCAGGCACCTGACTCCCAAGCCTGACTTGAGTGAGCCACCAAGTTGTAGATGTCTTCCCGCTGACTATGTGGCTCCCATGGTTCCCGGTGAGGCCAGGGGTAAAGGCCATTTAAAGATACTGCCACAGAGCCTGCTGGCGGGCAGTGAGCCTGAGACTTTCCTGGGCTCTCGAGGGACTATAATTCAGTTAGTGCCTTCCTGAAATTCCCCTTGTCCGGGCTGAGGCTGTGGTCCAGTTGATAGAGCGCACACCTAGCGCGTTTGATTCCCCAGCATTATGGAAACCGGGAAGCGGCCCTGGTGATGCATGCCTCTGATCCCAGCATGTGAGAGGTGGAGGCAGGAGTCACAGGAATCTGAAGTTGTGTTTGGTGAAGTCATAGCACATCCTTGGCTTCATAGTGATGGTTAAAGCAAGCTTAGGATACATGGGATCCTGCCTCAAACCAAACCAAACCAAACCAAACCAAACCAAACCAAACCAAACCAAACCAAACCAAACCAAACCAAACCAAACCAAACCAAACCACCCAACCAACCAACCAATATGAAAACCAAGATCTTTTATGCCTTTTCTTCCCCACTTCCCTAGAGCTGGTCTCCCTCATGAGCACCGATCGTCTGTGCCCCATGCCCCTGGTGCCCCCATGTGGCTGAAACTATCAACTGCAACAACCAGTGGCCATTCCCCATGATGTAAAATGATTGAGAGGCTTTTAGAGGGTGAGTTTATTCAAACAAATCATTTGCATTTTCCCTAGTGACGGACTGACCCGAGCCTCGATTTGAATCCAGGAATTTTGGCTTCCACACAGCTCTCCAGATGGGCTGTGGTGATAAACGTTCGAATACAAGCGATATGGTTCACAGATGGAAATGACTCAATTGCCGGGTTGTCTCTGAGGCCAACGATATTAACTGACAGGGATGTAGCTCAGTTGGCAGAGTGCCTGCCTCCCACCAAGAGGCAGAGGCAAGGAGAATCAGGAGCTCAGGGTTATTCTCCGCTGCACAGTGATTTCCGAGTGAATCTAGAACACATGAGAGACCCTGCCTCAGAAAGATACTTAAAGCTACATTCTACTGAAGCATGTATGGAGGGAGGAGGTGGGTACGCCCGGTGATGTCTCCTGGCTGAGCCTTGGTGCCTGTATGCGTGAACTGGGGATGAACATAGCCCTCGTCGCTTTGCTGGGGTGATGTGAAGATAGCACGCACTGCTTCATGGGAAACCATGCCAGGTCCAGCTGCCAAAGTTCACCACACACCTAAACCTGTACAGCCTTTGAGAAAACATAGAGGAAACGTGTGTGAGTCGTCTGTTGGTTTTGAGACAAGGTCTTGCTATGTAGCCCTAGCTGGCCAGGAACTCCCGGTGTTAACTGAGCTGGCCTCAACTCACAGACATCCACCTGCCTCTGCCTCTCCAGTGCTAGGATTAAAGACACACATCACCACATCCAGCTTGTTTCAGTGTGAGATGGTTTTGCTTTGTAATCCAGGACTGGCCTCCCATCTCCCAAGCCTTGTCCGTACCTCACGACTCTGGGACTCCAGAGCCTGGACATTTTTGTGATTTGAATGTAGACAAAAGTGTGTGTGTCTGTGTGTGTGTGCTGTATGTGGGTGTGTAGTGTATATGTGTGTGTGGTATATGCAGGTGACTGTGTGAGCATGCACAGCTGTGTGCTTCCACATGGAGGCCAGAGCAGGACAGTGGGTGCCTTCTACTCCCTGCCCTACTGCTTTGAGACAAGGCCTCTCACTCTCCCCAGAAGTTTACTAGCCAGAGAGCTCCCAGGATTCCCCACTCTCCACCTGGCTTTTTATGTAGCTGCTGGGGATTTGAACTCAGGTCCTTGTGTTTGCAGAGCAAACACCTTTGTCTCCCAGACCACTCCTTTCACCCACCGGCAATGATTTCTTAGATGAGCCAACAAAATCAGGACCCCTAAAAGGAAACTGGTTCTGCTGGACTTTATAAAACCTCGGAACCTCTGTTCTCCAAAGGACAGCCTAGAGAATTCGAGGTCAAGCTGGAGCCATGAGGAAATATCAGCAAGTGAAATATGTGATCTCACCAAGGGCTGGCATCAAGAATATATAAAGAACTCTTGGTAACCAGAAGCCAGGGTTGGGAGTATGGCTCAGTGGTAGGGTGCTTGCTTAGCATGCACAAAGCCCCCGGTTCAATTCCCAGCACCACAAACAAATCAAAAGTAACAACAACGGCGACACAGACAAAAGAAGCCAGGAACGGTGGCATGAGCCTATAGCTCCAGCTACTCAGTGGGCAGGGAGATCACTGGGGCAAGGAGTTGGTGGGCAGTGTGTGTAACATCCACTACACAAAACAAACAAGACAAACAAAAGGGAAAGATTGCAACAGATGCTTCCCCTGGTGGTAATTAGTATTTAAAAGGATGCTGGTGTGGGCTATAGGTGTTCCTCCGAGGATGTCTCTTCTTTCAGGAACCCCCGAAGCCCAGTCCTGTGAGCTCTTAGGCCAGTGCTGTCGATGGTAGGCTGTGGACCAACTCTGTAAGCTTGTACGTAATGACAGATCCTTTCAGGGCTTGCACGGATGACCCCGCTGCACTGGAATCTTCCCAACGTTCGCTTCGTTTTCACTTAATTGTTCCTCCATACATTTCCATCAAAGCTGAGCTCTGATCCCATGATTAACTGACCCGAGCTGCCCATAGCGTGTTACTTTACTGCTCCTTTAAGCTTTTGTTCTTTTTATTCTTTAGGAAAGAAATCTATTTGGTGACTGGAGCTATGGTTCATCTCTTAAGAGTGCTTACCGCTTGCATTAGGTGGTTCACCACCGTGTGGAACTCCAGTTCCAGGGTACCCAATGTCCTCTTCTGGCCTCCACAGGTATTGCACACACATGGTGTATGCACAGACAAGGCACTAAAACACAGGGATCCGTAAAAAATAAATCCTTTTCATAGCACGTTCCATTTTATGAACTTGGAGTGGTTTTTTTTCCAATTGATTGTTAAAAAGAAAAATGTCATTCTTGTGCCCTCTGATCCCCCTCTCTGTACTGGGAGAGAATCCTGGGAGGAATATGTGCTCATTGAAACTATGCTTTGGGCATGGTGGGGTGAGATGGCTCAGTGGGTGCAGCTCCTGTTACCTAAGCCTCATGATCTGAGTTCTATCCCAGAACCCACTGGAGGGAGAGAACTGACTCCCATGACCTCCACACATACACCAGGGCATGGTGATGCCCCTCCTATACTACTATTGCTACTACTAATAATAAATTAATAATTTTTGTTTGTTTTCAGAACAGGGTTTCTCTTCATAACAGCCGTGGCTCTCCTGGACCTGCTGGCCTTGATCTCACAGAGATCCGCCTGCCTCTGCCTCCCAAGTGCCACCACACCCCTCAAATTAATAATTTTTAATTTTTAGTTAAAATTAAAAATATTTTAATTAAAATATTTTTAAAAAATATTTTTCAGGCTTGGGGCACAACTCAGTCGGAGGTGCTTGCTTAGCATGTACAAGGTTTGGACCCAATACCATAAGAAATATGCTGAGTATATCATACAGTTTTTGGTAATTGTGTCAGCTGTCTTCCCAAGTGGGGGGATTCGGATCTTGTCGTTTTTCTTTTTAAAATAAATAATTTATTTTTGTTTGTTCTGTTCATTGATGTTTTGCCTACAAGTATGTCTGTGTGAGAGTGTCAGAAATCCTGGAATTGGAGTTAAGAGACGGTTGTGAGCTGCCATATGGGTGCTGGGAATTGAACCCCTGTCCTCTAGAAGAGCAGCCAGGGCTCTTAACCTCTGAGCCATCTCTCCAGCCCCCAGCCAGTGCTCTTAACCACTCAGCCATCTCTTCAGTCCCTTGTTATCTTTTCTATCTCCTGTTCCCTGTGGTACTAACCTGGCCATGTCCCTGCAGATGCTAACTTGCCAGCTCGCAAATCTACTTGATTCCTAGACCCTAGTGAATGCCTTCAGGGTATTTACCCAGTGACCAGAAGGTGACTTTTGCTTCTCTGAGGAGAACTGTGAACTTGGGTCTTTTTTTTTTTTTTTTTTCTGCTTTAGGAACCCAGCTCAGGGCCTCCAGGTCAGAGGTCAGAGGTCAGAGATTATTCTTCGCTGTGACTCAGTGAGGACAGCTGTCCTCAGCTGGAAATGGTTCCCTGGGGACATCTGGCACAGCCAAAATTGTCCAACTCTTGTGCCTAACGAGGCCCACATGGTGTAAACTTCAGCCTGTCTGATATTCTCAGCAACACTCACGAAGGAATTCCACTTTTGGCAGAGGAAAAGAAAGAAAGAGGCAGGGTTATTTTCAACCAGCCTGTCCCTTTTGCAAGCAATGGGCTTTTTAACACGCTCCCAAGAAAGCCCTACAAGGGCCTGAAGGGTAAGGAAAGGATGCTTGGCTCAGTAGCCGAGGACCCCAACCAATCGGCAGTGGAGACGCTGCCTAGATTTCAGTCTCGTGACCACACTTTTGTTCTTTCCCTTGCAGTGATCCAAGGATAAAAGGATTTTTGATTACTAAACAGATTGGATCATGCCCTTCCTCATCTCAAAAGGCTTTGGATCTTAAGCTCCCCAAAGATGATGACGCTGAGGCCAATATTCTCCGGGTACCAGTTTCCTTCTGTGGAAGAGAAAAAGAAAAACCCTAAATATGATCAGCGTTTTGTGAATCATCCTAGAGAGCCAAAAGCCTTGCCTTCTAAGCTGGGAGTGGCACGGGCTTGTAATTCTTGCAATACAATGTAAGCAAGAAAATTAGGAGTTCAAGGTCATACCTGGCTACCTATTGAGTTGAAGGCTGAACTGTACTATCTGAGCTTCTGTCTCAAAAAACAAACGGAACATAAAAACAGTATTCTTCTCCCTTCTTTTAAAGGTAAATAGGGTTGTTGGGCATGGAGGAGTGTATCTTTAACCCCATTACTCTGCAGGCAGAGGTAGAGAATCTCTGAGTTTGAGGACAGCCTGGTCAATGTAGTGAGTCCCGAGCTAGTGAGTGCTACACAGTGAGATCTTGTCTCAACGACAGCTAACAAAACCAAAAATAGGATCCTATTCCAACACATTTGTAGTCTGCCTTCCCATTTTTCAATTCATAGATATCAGGGATCTGGGGACAGAGACACAGCTCCTCACTGTCACCCACGGCAGAGTTTCCCTAGATTTTTAGGGACTTCAGCTCAGATCAAATGGATTCCTGGCTTCAATTGGGGGGGGGGGAGAGAATGAGTTCCAGGGACAGTCAATATAATGAGGCAGAGTCGGAGATTTTTATTATAGATATCTTGAGGGTTAGAGGAAGCATTGAGAAGACACGCCCAAGTGTAGGAATAGGTTCTCTAAGGGAATATGGCAATTGATTGGCTTAGCATTAGTTAGGTGGCTCTCATGCTAAATCTCAAGCAGTTTCTAAGAAGCCCCTCCCTGTCATTTGATATGCAAGATCGCAGTTGCCTTGGTTAGAATTACCATCTAGAACTCCTAGGGTTGCAAAAGGGGGCTGGTACATGCAGGTTTTCTGTAAATGAGGTTTCTGGTGAGACTTCTAGAAAATTGCAGGTTTATTGCTGGGAGGGGAGGAAGGCTTTGGGTAATTGTTAATTTTGCTGGAATTATTTTTTACATTTATTTATTTATCATGCACATGTTGGCAATACATAGCCTGTGAGCGGAGATTAGGGGACAGTGTTTGACAGTCGGTTCTCTTTCCATCCTGTGGGTCCCAGGGACTGAACTCAGGTTGGACAGGAAAACTTTATGGGCTAGCTGTCTTCCCACCCTTATGCTGGAATTCTTCTCTGGCAAGAGCCTTTGACCAAATTGCTGAGTAAGGCTCTTCTTTTTCCTGTCCCAACGTTTTTCCTGCCTCAACAAACATTTCAAATTTGATTCAACCAACTGACTATTGGGATTGGATACTTTTTATTCTTTTGTTATTTAAAAAAACACCCCAATGAATATTGATTTGGGTCAATAGATCTATTTTGAGGAATTTAAAGAATAACCTATAGGACACTGCAAGGAGAACCCAGGCTTTGCAGGCAGATGTGCTAGCTAGGATTTGCGGTGTCTCTGTTGTCTGAGAGGAGTTGGAAGTGTTCTCCAGAGGTCTCCTGGGTTTGAAGCACATTATCATTTTTAGTTAAAGGTCTGAGTATATTTATATTCTCTCCACCACTTTTTTTTTTGTTTTGTTTTTTTGAGACAAGGTTTCTCTGTGTAGTCCCTACTGTACTAGAACTCACTCTGTAGACCAGGCTGGCCTTGAACTCAGAGGTCTGCCTTCCTCTGCTTCCTGAGTGCTGGACTGTGTGTATTTCTTAACCCAAGCCTCAGTTTCCTCTCCTGAAACTTCTACTGTGACAGTGTTAAATGCATCAAATGCTGGTCTGGAGGGGCTGGGATGCAGCTAAGTGGAAGAACACTTGAAGCCCTGGGTTTGGTCCCCAGAGAGTGGAGTGAAATGCAGGCCTAGGAAACGTAACTACGGTATATGGCATATTAATAGTCACTCAATAAAAATAGTTGCAGTCGCCGGGCGTGGTGGTGCACGCCTTTAATACCAGCACTCAGGAGGCAGAGGCAGGCGGATTTCTGAGTTCGAGGCCAGCCTGATCTACAAAGTGAGTTCCAGGACAGCCAGGGCTACACAGAGAAACCCTGTCTCGAAAAACAAAACAAAACAATACAAAACAAGTTGCTGTTACTATTAAATAAGCAGTATGCTGTTTTAGGGTGGCAGCGGTAGATTAAGAGCAATTTTCGTGATTCAGCTGGTGTAGAAGTTGAGGACTTTGAAGCTGAACTAATCGCTCTTCAGCTCTCCTCAGCAGTATGGCTCCGACCATGTTCCCCATCCCCTCTGGCCGCAGTTTCTTCATCTTTAAAACCCAGGTTTCAAGGTTCTCCGATAGCTTAAAGCCTAACACTTCTTAGTGCTTAACACACATTTTACTCAGCTTCCCGTCCGATGGCGGCGGACATCAAATAATCCAGCAAGGGCTGCAGAAACAGCCCAGTGGGTGACGGCGCTTGCCACCATGCCTAAGAACTTGAGTTCCATCCCAAGGACCCATAAAGTAGGGGAGACCGGGACTCTCAGATGGAGTCCTGCCCTCTGTCTGTGCACCAAGGCACGCTCTCATAGGACAAATAAGGTGTCATTTAACAGTAACGGAGCAAGAAAAGTCTAGAAACCCGGAGGGAGCGCTCCCACGTGACCACGGCCAGCCCGAGGAAGGTTCCCGGTCCTCCTGGGATCTCACCGATCTCCCAGGAGGCCGCAGTAACCTCGCAACCACCTAGGCAACGTCTTTGCTCCACCCCCGTCCTCCACTTCCTGTCTGTACGTCATCGACGGGCGACGGGCCCACGGTTTTCCGGGAAGGGCTTCGCGGCTGCGTAGGGGTCGCCGGTGATTTCGAGGCGGCGGGTACGGCTTGGGGTCGCCATGGAGAGCGGGTCGCGACCGTCGCTCGGCCAGGTCATCCTGCTGGGCACCAGTTCGATGGTCACCGCCGTACTGTACTCCATATACCGGCAGAAGGCCCAGGTCGCGCAGGAACTCAAGGTCAGTGCCGGGGTTCGGGGCAGCCGGGGGCCTCGCTGGCAGCTCGCGCCGGGGCGCACCGGGGAGCCACGGGGCCCTAGACGACGCGCAGCCGGAGGGGACCCCGGCCACCTGCTGCAGCGAGGCTGCCCCTCTCCCCCCCAGTGACCCTCAGTGTCACCGGACGTCATCGCGGTGCTGTAAAACTTACTTCTCGAAAACCTGCTGGGCACCAGGGAGTGAGAAAAGCAGGGCAGGCCATTGTCCTGGTGCACAGTGCAGTCTAGGTCAACGAGACGTCTACGCGTCATTGGACCGTGTGACAGGGCGAGAATCGGGTTGGAGTAGGGCAGAGAAAAGCGGAAAGCTAGGGAAACGGACAGTTCCGCTTCTTTTGCTATAGTAAAATATCCGACAGAAAGCAGCTTAGGAGAGGGAGAAGGGTTATTTCGTTTGTAGTTTCAGGTTACTATCCATCATCGCGGGGGAAGTCCAGGCAGGAACTTGAGGCAGCTGCCAAATCACGTCTGAGTCGAGAGGAACAAACGCATCCAAGCTTAGCGCTCTCTTTGACTTCTCTATTACACAGTCCAGAGCCCAGACCTAGGGAATGGTGTCAGTCACAACACAACAGTGAGTTTCCCCTCCTTCAGTTAGAGCTATCAAGACAGTGTCTAAACAGCTATGCCTACACAGGCTGACTCAATATAGACAGTTCCTTATTGAGACACTCCTTCCAAGTGATTCTAGATTATGGCCAGTTGACAGGGGGCGTTGCCATTTTAAACTAGGTGATATTTGGGGGTGGAGATGGAGGATGTGAAGATATGTAAAACAGGGGTGATTCCAACGTGAAGAACAGCAAACTTAGAGGCTCATCTATTTAACTGCTCCGCTCCTGGTTTCTACAGTCACTTTAAAACTACATTCTCATTTGAGGGCTGCACTTAACAGTGATGTAAAACTAACCACTTCCCCAGATTGATTGAGTGAATCCTTGAACTGTGAAAAACTCAAATAAACCCTTTCTCCCTTAAGTTGTTTTCCTCCCATCCCAGTGTTTATCACAGCGAGAGGCATTGAAACTAAGCCAGCTTGGAACTTAAATTTAGGTCTTTAGGTTCAAGTGAAGTATAACCGGCCAGGCAGGAGTGAAGATTTCTATCATGTCCTTCCTGCTGACTATCAGGGTATTGAAACAGTGGACTCCAAGAAATTGAAATTTCCCCCAGGAAGTTCCTGCTGCTGGGAGAGGGCGAAGCCAAGGCTCTAGGGGTAGCAGGAGGGAGAACTTGTCAAGACGACCTTGGTAGGAAGGAGTGGGGCTGGGGCAGTGGGGCTGGGCAGGACCGTATCTTAACCTGACTGCTCAGCTATGCTATTTAAACTTTGCTTCCTGCAGGAGAGATGGCTCAGTTTAAGAGTACTGGTTGCTTTTTTAGAACCTATGTTAGATCATCAACTCCCACATGACAGCTCACAAATCATTTGTAACTCCAGTCCCAGGTGATCTTTTGGCCTCTGTTGGGTACCAGGCATGTATGTGGTATACAGACATGCATGCAGGCAAAAACCACCCATATAATAAAAAAATAATAAGGTGAAGATGTGAAAAGCCTTTGCTTTTGTGTTAGGACCCAAAGATGAAGCTGGGGTAGAGCCCTGGGGGTCTTCACCCTCGTTGGCTTTTCACTGTTAATTTAGCTTTTGTAGTTGGCTTATTGAGGACTGGTGGCTGACGCTGGCTAGTTATGGATACCACGGCACAGCTCTGCCTGAAACTCCAGCAACACAACACTTTTTGTCCTCCTTTCTTAGTTGACCGCCTTGCTCTGGGGCACCTGTCAAGCTGATGGACCTTGAAAGGGCAGGGGGTCATCTTCATATCTCAGTTTTTAATTCAGCATGTGACAAGCAGTAGCTGCCCAGTGCATGGTCGTGATTTTGTGTTGGCTGGAATTTCACTGTCATTCAGCTAAAGATTTGTTTTGGCAGTTGTATGGAAGATGGACTTTGGAGCCCAAGTCTTCTCACCAGGTTGGTTTCAGTAAGGGCTCAGACCCAAAACTGTGGATTCCTGCAGTGAAAAGGATTGGGTCAGAAGTTCCCAGATAACGAGGCAGAGGCAGGTCTCTGAGATCAGGGGCAGCCTGGTCTTAGTGAGTTTGAAGTCAGCCAGGGCCATATAGTGAGATATTGTCTCAAAAAACAAACAAAAGCAAAAACAAAAATAAAACCAACCAACCAAACAAACAAACAAAAAAAACCCTCAGAAAACCAAGCACAAAAAGACAAACAAAAAACCCAGAACAAACAACAACAAAACAAGATGAAGGACACCCTCAGATGAACGCTAAGTTCTAGGCCAGCCTATGGTACTTGAGACTTAGTCCCTAAAAGGATGAAATAACCCTTCCTGGAAAAAGCTGTGGGAGCCCTAATGTTAGACTTTGACCTGTTGGTCAGGTTACAGAATTTACAGAGATATGTTTGTACCTTACTCCGGTGTTTTTCCTGGTGACAAGAATGCTTGGTT
Source organism: Mus pahari (assembly GCF_900095145.1). Classification (NCBI taxonomy): domain Eukaryota; kingdom Metazoa; phylum Chordata; class Mammalia; order Rodentia; family Muridae; genus Mus; species Mus pahari. The sequence continues at coordinate 89,378,067 of NC_034595.1, forward strand.
ATTGCATAGCTTCTTAGGGTTTTACTGCTGAGAACAGACACCATGACCAAGGCAACTCTTATAAGGACAACATTTAATTGAGGCAGGCTTACAGGTTCAGAGGTTTAGTCCATTATCATCAAGGCAGGAACATGGCAGCATCCAGGCTGGCATGGTGCAGGAGGAGCTGAGAGTTCTACATCTTCACCTGAAGGCTGCTAGTGGAAGACAACTAGGACTAGACTATTAAACCCACACCCATAGTGACACACCTACTCCAACAAGGGTACACCACTTAATAGTGCCACTTCCTGGCCCAAGCATATACAAACCACCACAGCTTCCATGTGTCAGCCCTGGACTGTGTTTTCCCATACCTCAAAGTTCATTTATCCCACCCAAAACATTCCATGAGCTTGTCTTCTCCCTCCCTTACAGTTTGGAAGCGGACTCAGATGAGGGAAGCTGTTCAAAATCAAGGCTGTGCTGCAGCTTGAGCTCGCCCCGTCTGCTGAGGTTCCTTCTACAGTGTGCCAACCAGCTAGCACCTTTTATATACGCATGTAAAAGTATTTATGTGAAAGGAGTGTTGTGCTGAACTGGAAAGCAGACGGTGACACCTCCAGCCTTGGGGAAGGGAGCCCAGTGCCCCTGGCCTCATCATGTTTCTGGGCCAGCCTTCAGAAGCACAGCCTCCCGATTGCCCTCCTGTCTGCCTCTTCATCCCCCGCCCTCCTCATCCCTCGCCCCACGACTCCTTAAGTCTGATAGAGCATGTCAGTATTCAGTGGCTACTTAATATCTATTTATTTTTGCATTTAGGGAGCTAAGAAGATTCATTTGGGTGAAGATTTAAAGGGCATTCTTTCAGAAGCACCGGGAAAGTGTGTACCTTATGCTGTCATTGAAGGTGCGTTTGCTTGTTCAGTGTGTGTGGCAGCAGCTGCTTCATTCCAGGGGCCCGTAAGGACCATCTTGGCTGACATAAACACTCTCCCTTTTTAACATAGTTGTTTATTTTATCTTGTGTGGGGGAGGGCAGGGTGAAGGTGCCACTCCACACTGGTGCAGGTCAAAGGACAACTTGGGGGAGGTGGCTCTCTTTCCACCTTCTTGTAGGTAGATTTTCCAGGGTTCAGGTCATCAGGCTTAGTGGCACTTTACCTGCCCGCCCTCCTAGGAGCCTTTTAATGGTGTTGGGGCAAGGTGGCCAAAGCACTGCAGACATGTGATTGTTTTAGAGAGAATCAGTGTGGTATAAGGTAGTTTAGGGCCCAGTGATGTGGCTCATGTGAAGGACTTACGTCAGGCACTTTGCTCTCTAAGCGTGCCTTACAGTGGCCCGGATGCTGTTGTGTTGATTGGTTAGTGAAGCTCAACACATGGGAGACCTTAAAGAGAGGCCAGAGTGTCCTTCAGAGACCATGGTTGCTTTCTCTGCAGGAGCTGTGCGGTCTGTTAAAGAAACACTCAACAGCCAGTTTGTGGAAAACTGCAAGGGGGTGATCCAGCGGCTGTCGCTTCAGGAGCATAAGATGGTGTGGAACCGAACTACCCACCTTTGGTGCGTGTCCTCTGGCCTCTACACTACCTCACTCGGTCTGTTCTGGGCCTAGGCCTGGGCTTGCTGAGTCTGGCTTCTTGCGGATCGAGTTCAGAGCTGCCTCTCCACGCCTCCAGTACTGCTGTGTGTGCTGTACACTTCCCTTAGAGCCCAGGAGGCAGCCATTACAGCGCAGGCTCCTAGGCCCACGTCCTGATTGCAGAACCTGGTTTTTAGAAGGGACCTGGAATCTGTTGATTCTTAGCACAGTGAAGTTATAGAACGTAGTCAGGTGGATTTGCTTAAATATTTGGGTGCCAGAATATGAAGTGAGCCATTTTCCTGTCTGTTCCTAGCAGGTTTTGTCTCAGGCACTTCTGTGATGGTGACACAAGAGCGTAGACACTAAAGGTGACCTCTGTTGCTCCCCAGTGTCCACAAGACTTGAGCATTTAAAGCGGCCCCTCCTTGCTGTGGTCTCAGGGCTCTAGGGCTCACTATGGAGTCTGTGTGTGTACCCACATGTAGGTGACCCCATTGTGGGAGTCAGGTGCCTGCTCTTCTCATGTTCATTTTCAGTCCTTGCATTTTTTAGGAATGACTATTCCAAGATCATTCACCAGAGGACTAACACTGTGCCCTTTGACCTCGTGCCCCATGAGGATGGCGTGGCTGTGTCCGTACGGGTGCTGAAGCCCCTGGATTCGGTGGATCTGGGCCTAGAGACCGTGTACGAGAAGTTCCACCCCTCTGTGCAGTCCTTCACCGATGCCATCGGCCACTACATCAGTGGTGAGAGGCCCAAAGGCATCCAGGAGACAGAGGAGATGCTGAAGGTGGGAGCCACCCTCACGGGGATCGGGGAACTGGTCCTGGACAACAACTCTGTCCGCTTGCAGCCCCCGAAGCAAGGCATGCAGTACTATCTGAGCAGCCAGGACTTTGACAGCCTGCTGCACAGGCAGGAGTCTAATGTCCGGCTCTGGAAGGTTCTGGTCCTGGTGTTCGGCTTTGCCACTTGTGCCACCCTCTTCTTCATTCTGAGGAAGCAGTACCTTCAGCGGCAGGAGCGCCTGCGCCAGCAGCAGCTCCAGAAAGAGTTCCTTGAACACGAGGCCCAATTGCTGAACCAAGCCTCGCCTGAGGACAGGGAGAGTCTGAAGAGCGCCTGCGTTGTGTGTCTGAGCAACTTCAAGTCCTGTGTCTTCCTTGAGTGCGGGCACGTGTGTTCCTGCCGCCAGTGTTACCTTGCCTTGCCAGAGCCCAAGAGGTGCCCGATCTGTCGGCGGGAGATCACCAGGGTGATACCTTTGTATAACAGCTAGGAGTCTTGTGGTCACATTGCAAGTGACCTTTGTCAGGGTCTGTCTGAGGCCTTTGGAGGGGTGGCTGTACCTTCTCGTATGATGGAGGGCACTGGTGAACCTCAGCTCCAACAGCTGGATGTGGCTTTTGAACCTGGACCTGGCGGGGGCTGTGGTGAGGACCCCTTCTCGGGAGCTAGATCCATGTGTATGACTGAATAAGACCAGCTCATTGTCCAGGCTCCAAGGCCAGTCCTCTCGACTCTTGCTCCTGGGGGTGGGGGTGGGGGTGGGGGTGGGGGTGGGAGGGGTGAGTGGGCTTGGGAGGAAGGCGGAGCTCTGAGGGCCTTACAATGTGGCCTCTTGGGAGACGGCCCAGACTCCTCCT
>NC_034595.1:89381346-89414585 GCF_900095145.1 Mus pahari
CCCCCCCCCCCCCCCGTCTTTTCCTTGCTTACTGAGTAATGTTTGCACATGTGTGAAGACAACAGGAAGTGAGGTCAGCCACCTGCATGGGTGGGCACAGGTCAGCAGGAGGACAGGAGGCTTTTTAGCTGTTTCTAGGTTGGCAGGCAGCCTGGGTGTTTTCCTTTGACACAGGGAGGGCACCAGAGCTGGGGGCGGGGGGGCTCCTCCTACTGCCTGGCTTCCCACAGAGACATCAGTCAGAGTGACGGTGGCCTCTGGCCTTTGTAGCTTCTTTGCTTGCTTTTGCCAAAGAAAGGTAGTTGGCGGGCACCCACACAGCGAGCCTGTCAAGACTACCTCACTGTCCCCAGCAGCCCCCTCGCCCTCACCCACCCCTGACTTGTGAGTACAAGAGAAATTAGAGTCTGTCAGGTCATCCAAACAGCGCTTCTCTTCCTTGGCCTCCTGTGTGAGGGGAAGGGCTTCTTCCTGGCACTGCCTGACACAAGTGCGTGCCGTCTCCAAGTGAGCCACACAGGTTAGATAGACGGTGGCACGTGGGTACGTGGTGCTTAGTTCACTGTTAAGTGGCTGAGGCTTCCCTGCCTCAGGAGAGTTAAAGCTCCCCCACCACAGGATGGAGATGGATCTTGGAGACCTCTGTTTTCCTCTTGAGCTCCTCAAGATGGGCTCCAGTTCATGGTTGTCGAAGCCCCATGCTCACCAGGCCCACAGTGGGACTATAGGGCTCCCTGAGGACTTCCCTAGATAGCTGGCCTGGGGTGCCCCCTGGCCTTGCTGATGTAGTTGTCAGACAAAATGTGTCTTGTTTGGAACACTGGAGAAGCTGAGGTGGCGTGGGGCAAGAGAATATTAGTATTCAGTTGCTATCATAAGCTGGGCTTGGTGGCAAGCCAGTCTTGTGAGTTTGAGGCTAGCCCAGTCTACATAGTGAGACCCTATCTCAGAACAGCTGGGGCTGGAGCGGTGGCTCAGTGGTGAGGACCAGCCCTCAGCCTGGGTGCTCCCAACCATCCAGCTCTAGTTCCTGGGCTTGCCACGCCCTCTCTGAGGGTACCAGAGCACATGCTGTGCAGACATGTGCAAGTAAAACATGCGTGCACACAACACTGAAAGCCTGGCTAAGAAAAACAAACCCTTCATCAGCTCACACAGAAGCCCTTCCCCCATCCCTCGCCTTTCTGTGAGGCAGCTGCAAGGGCCCACTGCGGCTTAGATAGTGATTTTGGAGCCCACCTGTGCCAGAATCGGGAACAAACCTCATCAAAGGGATTAGGAGAAAGGGCTTTTTTTGTCCCACCCAGTGGACCCTGCGGTGCCTCCCACCGTGGGGACAGGAGCAGAAGAGTCTCCCAGCCATCGGAAGTGGCTGTGGCCCTTGTGATAGGGTGGGTCCCTGCTCGAACCTAGCAGCTCCTTCCTTCTGCTTTACAAGTCTCATCTCCTGGAGGATTCTGAGGCCTCACGGAGGCCCCAACAACCTAAACCAATATGTGGGACCAGGACTGGCTTGGAGGTGATTAGGGAATCGGAGCTAGGAGGGAAGCTGTCAGTGGGGCTGTGTCGAGAGTGCCTGTCATTCCCCTCAGCCCCTTTAGTCCCCAGCTGACAGGGCTGGGCGGGAGTCATTCTGAGCAACTGCTGCCAGCTTGGAACACCTGTGCGGGCACCATACACGCTAAGGCTTCAATAACCTGTGCAGTGCAGGTACACACTGAGGCTTCAGCCCCTCAATCCCCCACACAGTTGGTATTTCTGCCCCTAGTTTATTTACAGTACTTGAACTCAGCCTAACCAGAAAGCCTTTGCTGGGAGTACTTGAGACCTGGGAACCCAGTAAGAGAAGTTGTCTACACGCAGTCCTGCCTTGTGACCATGGTCCTGGGTTCCAGGACCTTCATGGAGACTGATCTATAGTTGCCCCAGCATTTATGAACAATGACCTAGAGTCTGTGGAGTTCCCTACGCATCTTCTGTACACATAAGTCATCTTTAGATTATTCTAATACAGGGTAGGCTCCAGGTGCCCGGGCGCAGGGGTGACCGCTGTTTGGGGAGTAGGGAAATAAATGTGTGCATGCTCAGTTGGGTTTCTTTCATGAGTACTTTTGATTATGGCTGGATACACTTGCAGGCGCAGAACCTGTGGAGTAAGAGAGCCTTCTCTATCCTAAGCATTTTTACCAGGCAGTCAGCACTCCATTCACCAGTCAGCCCCTCCCAGCACATCCAGGTGGACGGGATGGATGGTGGGCTTCAGAATCCCAATTCATTCAGAAGTCTAGTGGAACACCTACACCGCCAACAAAGCCAGGAAAAAGTAGGCCAAACTCAGACAGCCTTCAGAAGCTTGACCCAAAGTCACAGAAAGGCGTCTAGGCCATCCATGGCTCTGGTGCTGAATGAGGAACCCCTCAGGACAGGAGGGTGGGCCTGTGGAGTTCAGTGTCACAGAAGAGCGTTTGTCCATCCATCAAACATTACACATTTTGTGCCTGCAGATGTAAAATGAGTGACTCCCAGCTCTGTCCTAAAAGGGAGAGTGTGTCATTGCAAAAGCACTGTTTGTCAAGGACTGGCAGGGACAGGAAATACAGTTCTTTGGTTCATTGGCCACCACAGAAGGACATTTTTCTTAGTCTGTTTTCTGTTCTTACAGCAAGAAATTTGAGTCCAGGTAATTCATGAAGAACAGAGGTGGATTTCATTCTAGTAATTGTAGAGGTTGGGGAGTCCAGAAGCATGACAGCTCTGCTGAGAATCTTTATTCTGTGTGGTTATAGCAGAGGGAGAGGGGAGAGAGGTGCAGTCATTTGAATAACCAGCTTACCCCCAACCCCACCCCCCATGGCCTTATTAAATTTATGGCCTCATATTTTGATGGTTGCCATCCTGTGACAGTGGCACTAAGGTATCGATGTGGGTTTGGGAGAGAGAACATGTAAGCTATAGTGGAGTGATGAAGAGATGGCTCCGAGGCTAAGAGCACTGGCTAGTCTTCCAGAGGTACTGAGTTCAATTCCTAGCAACCATGCGATGGCCCTCGGCCGTCTCTAATTCCAGTTTCAGGGAAGCTGATGTCCTCTACATACGAGGACACCACATATACATGGTACATATGTAAGACATCTCCACACATAATACCCCCCCACACACACACACACACACACTACAGTAGTCCATGCTTTTTCTGGCTGGAACAGATCCTTTGACCATTGGAAGCAGACATCCAACAGCAAACCAGCGTGTCATTGTGAAAAGGTGAGTCTAGAGTGATCCATTTAAATTACTTCTGTCCCTCCTCTGTTTAAGCCCTTCTCAAGTACCCTGTCATCTACAGGTCCAAGGCCTCCTTCTGGGGCGTGTGAAGCCACCTCTCAAAGTCCCTCTCCCTGACGGAATTTCTGAGCCACTTTCCTTAATCACAGGCTGCTCCATGGCCTCACTCATGATGGCTTAGGCCCTGGAGTCCTTGCCCATCCTTCCCCTCCTCCCCACTGTCTGTTCACCCTGGGGACTCTGCTCTGAGCATCTTCTTCATCCCCTCCTGTATCCTGCTGTGGGCTGGGTTAGGTATCCTTCATCTTAGCTATTACTGCCTCCTAGCCTTGTGGCCGGGTCTAGGATGAGGGCTATGCTATCTAGTTCCCTTCAGTAGCATGATCTTACATTGTCACTAAGTCTGTGGCAGTCCCCTCCCTTCCTCACCTGGGAGAAGCTGTGTTTTCCCCTGGCTGTATTCTGAGGCAGGGTTATTGAACTCTTGATCTTGCCCGAGCCTCCCAAGCGCTAGGAGTATGGCATGTCTGCCTGTACCACAATTCTGAAATAGAAGGAAGCCGAGGCCCAGAGAGGTGGGCTGTCTCACCAGATAGGCGGGTAGCAGTAGGACTGAACTGAGGCCCAGTACTCCAGCGCCCGAGCTCTTAGCTGTGGATGCTGTATTGGTTACTGTTCTTGCTGTAACCAAATGCTGAGCAGAAAACAACTTGAAAGAGGAGCAAGTTACTCTCGGTTTACAGAGAAACCGTCCATCATGGTGGGGCAGGCAAGGCGGCTTGTGCACAAATCAGGAAGTGGAGGAAAATGAACACTTAGCTTCATTCGCCACGGGATGGTGCCTCCTGATTCAGGGAGGGTTGGGCCTCTCTAGAAATACCCCCCACCCCCCACCCCCCATTCACTCAGGAATGTGTTTCCTAGGCGATTCTAAATCCAGAGATATTGACAAGATTAGCTCAACCCCTGTCAACCAGACACTGTACCTGTATGGCTTTAAATGAAGATCCTGCCCCTCATGGACATCTCAACACCAAATGTGTAGAGCTAATCTCCGAAAGTCCCCAAAATCTTAACAGTCCCAACGTTGTTCAGAAGTCCAAGTTCAAAGTCTCTTCTAAGACTCTTCAAGCATGGGCCCCTCTAAAATAATCACATTCCATGTTTCTGATATACGACCACACAGAATCAGTGTGGGAGGGAATGGAGTCACAACAAGGAAAGCCAGACCAAAGCCTGCAGGCGACCCTGGAGCCCAGGTCCAGCATCTGCGACTGATGGCATCACCAAAGGGCCTGAACAGCTGTGCCTCTCCAGCATCAGCCTTTCTGTTTGGCCTATGGTCCTGGCATCTCCAGCATCCTGGAGTCTCCTCTGCCATTAGACTTTACGTTGATGTTTTCACACGAGGGCTTCTCAACCCCCCCCCCCCCATGGAACCCAATCCCACCACACACACTGGCTGGATTCACTTGCTTTCTGGGATTTTGCTGCAAGCCTCCCTGGCCCTGTAACTCTTCTCTTGTACGTTTGCATGTCTGTACAGCACCCTGCTGACAACCCTGCGAGGTTTTGCTGTCTGCTGGAGATGCACTTCTGACCTCTTGTGCCCCAGCTGCACTGGCCTCTCTTTGCTTTGCAGCTGACCCAGGGGGGTGGAGGGGAAATTCTCCCACAGCTGCTAAGAAACCCCTTCAGCTGCATTCCTGTCCAATCTGCAAATGGCTGGTTCACATTTTCACAGCCGGAGCCTTTGATGGGGAGAGTCTTGTTCCCTGGGTTCTTTCCCTCCGTCCCACGACAGAGTGTGGGGCTTCTCTTCAGCCGTGCTAATCTTGATGGTCTCCTTGCTGTCTCTGTAGACTCACCCAATTGACAGCCCATTTCCCTTATCATTCTGTTCTTTCTCACTGCAGATCTGACAGCAGTGAGCAGTCACCCCGGCACAGACTGAATACAACTATTTTGAGATTTTTCTCCACAAATGTGCCCATTACCTTTCATGTTCTCTTCACTCGGGTTCTCAGGGCATGATCAGAATGAGCTGGGATGGGACATGGATGGCCTCTGCTGAAGTTCCCAATAGAATTCTTGTTCACCTCTGATCCTCATGAGTTGAGTCTTTCTTGGTTGTCTTTTCTCTCTCCAAGCCTGCTCTTCCAGATTTCCATTGCTGTGGCCTCTTAAGCCCCTTTCCCCATATTCTGGAGCTTTTCTAGCCTGTAGACCCAGGCTCTTCACCTACCCTCTGCAGACCATACCAGCAGCCCATGGGCCACATGGCCTGGTCTATCAGCAATGGCTCCCGCTCCTGGTACAGAGTTCCTGTGTCATATCAGTTGCCTTTCTTATTGCTTTAACCAAATACCAGACAAGCAACTTTACTTTGGCTCACAGTTTTAGGGGAAACAGTCCATCCTGGCGGGGCAGGAGTGATGGTGAGCATTTTGCTTACATCTGTGCAGATGACAAGGCAGAGAAACGTGAGAGCTCGGCTCTCTTTCTCCCTTTCCCCTTTTTACTTGGTCCAAGAGCCCAGTCCGTGGGACAGTGATACCAACACTCACGAGGCTCACAGACACACCCAGGCAGTAGATCATATCACCTATGTGAGTAGCTCTCAACCTGTGTGTGTGGGGTGACCCCTGTGGAGGGGTTTGAATGATTCTTTCATAGGGGTCTCCTAAGGCCATCCAAAAACACAGCTATTTACATAATGATTCATAACAGTAGCAAAATTGCAGTTATGAAGTAGCAATGAAAATAATTTTATGGTTGGGAGTTACCACAAAGGGAGGAAATGCATTAAAGGGTCGCAGCGTTATGAAGGCCGAGAACCTCTGCCCTAGGTGATTCTAACTCCAGGTAGCAAAGGTCAACCTCACACCTGTCGGTGGACTGAATGAGGATCCCAGAGAAAGGAACGGGAGGGAGGCTGCCTGGAGGAGCTGGCCTCTGGGTCACAGATGAGGACAACAGCAATGTGGATGCTAAGTGATGGGAGGGCGGCTCTTTTAGGGCCTGCGTACCAGCAGGGGTGTCATACAGGAGGGACATCATGTGAAGTGACTCACCCAGAGAGCTGAAGATTCTACACAAGTACACCAGGGCACCATTATCAGACTATGGTAACTAAACTTCCCAGAGAGCTCAAAGATTCAAAGTCTGGTTTTCTCTGGTCCTGGATCCATTTTATTTTATTTTATTTTATTTTATTTTATTTTATTTTATTTTTATTTATTTATTTTCAAGACAGGGTTTCTCTATATAGCCCTGGCTGTCCTGGAACTCACTCTGTAGACCAGGCTGGCCTTGAACTCTGAAATCTGCCTGTCTCTGCCTCCCAAGTGCTGGGATTAAAGGCGTGTGCCACCACGCCCCGTTCTTTTTTTTTTTTTTTTTTTTTTTTTTAATAAAGACAAGGTCTTACTATACAGCGCAGAATGGCCTCGAACTCAGGCCCTTCCTGCCTCAGCCTCCAGAACGGTGATTTCATCCGTGCCCGGCTGCTGTGTGATCTCCGTCCTGTGGCGGAACCTCTCTGACCCCAGTTCTAACTGGAAAAGGAGCAGGTGGGATCCAAACACTCCAAATCTCCATCCAGTTCAGCTATTTTGTGTGTCCACAAGACGGAAAGTGGAAGAGGTGCTTGGGGGCCCTCTCCCAGGTGCTTGGGCATCTGGGAGCTGTGCCGCTTCGTTTTGGCCTAGCTGTACCATAGCCGCAGGATGGCGTTTGTGGAAAGCCGGGGTACACAGCACATTTCCTCTCTAATTAGATAGCGTTAACTTAACCATTCTGAATGAGATAAGTTTCCATCCGTGATGTCCCGAGTTGCTCCCCGAAGTGCTCATTAGTCACTTCCCTGCAGCTGCCTTATTGTTTTCCAGATGCCAGCCGGGGGACTTGGCATTTCCCTTCCCTGATTGGAGTGGGCAAGGCTGAGCTGGGAACACAGGCAGGCATCGCAGGAATGGGCTTTGCGGCTTCTGCTCCTCCTCCTCGTGCCTTCCGGGGCCACCACCTCACCTTAGGGGCCTCAAAGCAGCTACCTATACTTCTGGGTTGAGACTGGCGCGTTGTGGCCACAGAAAAGCTCAACATGTTTATGAGGCCTTTAATGTGCCTGGCATCTGAGTGCCGCTCTTCACAGCCTTCCCTCCTTAGCCAGGAGCTCCTCAGGAGGGCGCTTTAAGCTTTTGCTTACAATATTTATTCATCCTCTTTTCTGCCACCCTTCCCCGGCTCTGCTCCAAGTGAGAAGCCTCCCATAGCGCAGCGTCTGATATGACCACCAGGTGGTGCTGTGCGCACACAGTTGAGGACTTCCGGGGACTTTGGAAGAGAAAACGGGTTATGACCAGAGGCCTGTGCAATTGTCTTGACTGGGAGGCCTGGGAACAGGCCTCGGAGATCTGAGAGAAGAATCTAGGGAGGACCCCGGGCTGCCAATCCCAGGACCACCTTGGCACACCCTGGTAAGGATGAAACTGAAATTCTGGAGTTTCCTCCACCTTCCTTGCCCACCTCAACCAGGACACTGGCAGAAAGTGTGAGACTTTGGAGACTCTGCGAAGTGCTGGAGGGGGAAGGGGGTCCTCACATTACTCCCGCTGTGGTTTCCCAAGGGCTCACGTCTTTAAATGCGCTAGCCATCTTTCCCTTACTCAACTAGATATGCATAATGCATCAGATGTCTTAAAATATGCACATGACTTCACGCAGGGGAGGGATGCTGGGGAAAAAACTCTTATGACACAGATTTTAGCTTCTGGTTTTCCTCTGGGAGAAATTTTACTTCTCCCCAGCCTGGCTCTTTGCCAGCTCTCATTCCCCCATCTTCTGTCCTTACCCACTCCCCCTCCGCCCCCACCCCCACTCCCAGCTGCCTGCCTCCTCTGCCTCTAGCTGCCTTCTCTCCTCTTCCTCCTATGCCCTGGCCCTTCTCATCATGACCTTTCCCAGCCTTCCTGATGGTTGGATTGGCCTTCTCCGCTGAAGGCTTTTTTAGCTCTTTTTGATTTCTGTGGATCTTCATTGCCCGCCCGTGTTCTGATCTGGCCCCGCCCCCTGGACCAAATAGCTTTCTGCACTCAACCTCCCCTGCCCCAGGGCTGCCAGGCAGGACCTCCCTAATTCTGCAGGGGTTGCCCTTCAGTCACCCGCTCTTCCTGTTTGTTACACGGGAATTTCTGTCCATTTCTGCAGACCCCAAGGGCTGAGGGCGGAGGGACCCACTGCATGGAACTGTTCCCTGCCCTTGCTTTAAGGTGGGGGGTGGGTGGGTGAGGGGGTATGGGAAGGAAGGGTGTGGAGCTAGGGCTGTTCTCCTGGATTGCCCCCACTAACTAGTGTTTCGCAAGCTCCCGAGTCTTTCCACAGGATGGAAGGGATCCCTTTCTCACCTGACAGAACGATGGGGCCATCCTGCTTTCTGTATGGAGACTGGACTCAGCAGCTAGTGGGCGTATCTCTCTTGCCAGGGTTGAGAGAGCTCACTGTTCTGAGCTCAGACCCAGGGATCTCCTTAGCTCATTCATTCCCTGGCTTATGGGCTGGGAGTGCAAACCGATTCAATGCCATGTTGTCCCAAGGACACCCTGCAGGGGGATGCCCCAGTGCTGTTTCTAGGACACAGCCTTCTCTTCATCATCCGAAGGCCCTTCGGGTTCCTAGAAGTCTTGCACACAAGGTTTGCACCTTGGGAAGAGAGTTATCTCTTTCATAGACTCCTTTGGCCTGGGACGGGTTTCCATGGTTACGGTGAGGCAAGGCGAAGGAGCTTGCACCCACTTTCCCAACTGCTGGCTTTCATTGCCAAGGTGGCCTTGGGCGGTCACTTTGCTGTTCTGGCCTGGATGCCCTCAACTGTAAGACTGAGCCATCTTCCAGGGGCCTAGGGGTGGACATACATGTATTTTGGTTAGCAGGACTTGAGCATAGCAGGTGACAATCACTGGGTAGGGCGGAGCTTGGGATCAGAGCTCTGTGGCCTCTCTGAGCTGGAATGGGGTTAGTTTCTCTTTTGTCCACCCCCCACCCCTTTACCAGCCATGTTTTGACTCTATTCTTGTTGAAATCAAGGCTTTTTTTTTTTTTTTCTTTTAAAGGTGTATGGTGTTTTTGTCTGTTTGTGAACCAAGTGTGTGTCTGGTGGGGGAAGAGAGCATTGAATTTTCTGGGTGTGGGATACCATGTGGGTTTGGGGAACCTAACTCAGGTCCCTTACAAGAGCAGCTGTATTCTTAATTGCTGAACCTTCTGTCCAGTCCGAGAGTCAGGGTTCTTAAGGGGCAGAAGTTTCTTGGGAGCCCTGGACAGGGAACACTGGACAGACACTTGGTACCTCTCAGGCTCCAGGCTTCAGAAGCCTCCAAATTTCCAAGGCTTCCAGCAGGATTTCACGGGAATTAAAGTCCCACCCTCTCTTGTGTCCCAGGGTGGTGGAACAAGTCTCGTGATTATCACAGTGTGATCATACCGGGTTTGTCTATTGGTCTGCCATTAATATCCTAGCCTGAGAAGCAGCTGGAGTTTCCTAGTGCTCCTGAGCCCTGCTTTGCAAGATTTCATTTGAATAAAGAGCCTTAGTGATTAGACAAAGGAGTGCATTTGCACGTGTGTGTTTGTGTGTGTCTATGTGTGTGAGCATGTGTGTGTGCATGCATGTGTGTTGAGGGGCCAGAGACCCGTCTTTCAAAGAATACAAGTCACCTCTCTGGAAGCCTCCCACTGAGTTAGGGCAGTGGTGGGGAGCGTGGTTGAATCTACTCTAGGCTCAGCGCGATCATTCCTGCTGGACAGCCACTTAATCTCTGAGAACATGACCCGCTCATCACCTACACGATGCTCCATCGCAGGGAGAAAGGCCTGCTGATGGTAAAGGATCTGAGCCAGCCATGGCAAGTCGTGACACACCCAGTGCACATCTCTGGGGAAGCCTGGGCTTGGCCTGCTGGCAGGCGCTCTCCACCAGAGGATGGGCGGCAGCCGTGTTCTCTACTCTTGCCTTCTGCTGGCCGTGCTTCAGGTTCCCCACCTGAATAGATGGAAGGGGATGGAGATAGAGGAAGCCTCTATACTGACCCTTCCTGTGCCTTACCAGTCCTGGGTGCTCAGGACACAGCAGGGGCTTTAGATATAAACTTACAATGGCAGAATGGGCTAGAACGGCCATAGAAATGTAGGAGCCTAGTGAAGACATTTCAGGGGAGATCTACGAGGAGCCAAGAGGGGGCTCAGGGGCCTGTGCTTTAAGCACTCTTTCTTTGTCTACTTGGGATTTGCTGTCCCCTCCCTCCTTTTAGGGCTGGGAATTGAACCCAGGGCCTCAGAGAGTCCCAGCCCTGTACTTGTATATCATGGAGGATGGAAGCAAGACAGAGTCTCCTCTTCCCCAGAGGCCTAGAGTGAGAGGTCATTTATTTAAAAGCCACAAAGAGCTGGGAGATGCTTACCTGCAACCCAGCACTCAGGAAGCTGAGGCAGGACCATGAGCTTCAGCCAGCCTGGGCTACATAGTAAGATCGTGTCTAAATAAATAAATAAATATGTGTGTATATAATAAGTCTATAAGTGTATATGTGTACATAATATATATTATATGAAAGTATGTAAGTATATGTATGTATATAATATATATTATTTATAAGTATATAATTGTATATATGCATACATTATATATTTGTAAGTATGTATACACACACACACACACACACACACACACACAGAGCCAGGAACAGCAGCACATACTTTTAATCCCTGCACTCGAGAGGCGGATCTCTGAGTTCCAGGCCAGCCGAGGCTACACAGTGAGACCCTGTCTCCAAAAACCAGGCAGACAGACAAACAAAGCAAAAACCAAAACAGGAAAGGCTATTGTAACCGTTGAGTCTACTGAGGGCATATTACGTGCCAGGCACCATGCACGGCTGATCTCCTTTCAGAGAGGAGGCCTTTGAGTCTAGCTGGTTTTTACCCCAGTTGGCAGGGCATCAGCACACTGTGCGTTCCTGTGACAAAAGGCTAGGCAGAGACAACTTATGGAGAGAAGTTATCTTAGCTCACATCTCGAAAGGGTCCAGTTCAAGGCCAATTGGCTCTGTGCTTCCAGAGTAAGGTTTCCATGGTAACAGGAGGTACATGGTAGAGGAGATTCACATCAGAGGTGCCAGAGTCAGTGAGAGAGAGAACTGGGGATCCGAGAGCACCTCTGGAAGCATGTCCCCAATAACCTACTTCCTTCAGCTAGGCGTCACCTCTGTTATTATCAAACTGTAATAATAGGAGAGGAGACAGAGGGCCAGAGAGGTGAAGAGACCAGAGGAGGCAGAAGTGACGGCAGGGATCTGATGTCCCCAAACATGTAATAGCAACTTCCTTTCTGGAACACAGAAGAGGGTGGTCTTTCTCTCTATGTACTTTCCCACCAGGGTCTGGTGTCTTTGCACAACTGTGGGCCTCTGGAGTGGAGACAGGTAGAAATGGAGTCCTATGATAGGTGTTAACTCAGGCTAGAGGGATGACCAACCGAAGACCGGAAGAAACTGAAGATCAAAGCGATCAGACAGTTGAGAGGGACAGAAAATGGACCCTTCCTGACTCCCCAACTTCCCTAGGAGCACTTCCACGTGACCTCAGAACATTTAACTTCCAGCTATCTGGTCTGCCAGTTGGGCCTGACCATTCCCCACCAGCTCCACCTTCTTATGAAGGCTCGGGTTTCAAAGATAATCATCATGGAGATGATTTTTTTCAGAATTGGATCGAGAAGCCAGGGCATTGTGTATGGTTAGGCAAGGGTTCTACCACCGAGTTACACTCCCAGGCCTTGGTGCTGGTTTTCAGGCTGTCGGTGTCCATGTGCTTAGAGGGCAGGCATGCTCAACAAAAGGGGTGGGTACTGGGCTGGGAAAGTGGCTGCTGCCACCTCCAACTTTATTTGCCCAAGGCAAGGTAGACATCACGGGCTTGGATTTATAATTGCCTTCTCCTCTCTCTCACTATCTGGGTGGAGAGTCTTTAGCTCATTGTGAGATGTGGGGCCCTGGTAGGTACTGAACTTGGAAGTTGCTTTGTGTTGGTCTGCAGTGAGGATGACCCTGGCTCCATCACTAGACCGTGACCTTAGCCAGGTTACTCCCCCTGCTCCTGCCTCATCAGTTGACTACAGAGGCAGTTTCTCCTCTTTGTACCTCCGAAGGCTCTTCTATTTGAGACACCAGGTCAATAATGGATGTGAAAAGCGCTTTGGGTCAAACCCAGAAAGCATAGCACAAATGTGAGAGCTGCTTGTAAGTTTATACCACCCTGTGTCTTGGGCCTTTGTCATCTCTCTCAGCACATGAGAGCTTAACCTCACAGCTGACTCTCAGCAGGGCCTTAATGAATGGAGACAGGCAGCTTCAGAAGGGACCATCCACAATCTGGGGACCTGCTGCCTCTACCGTTGACAAGCCATGGGACTCGAGCCAGTTTCCTATGTGTGAATTGCAGGCTTAGGTTAGGCGATATTTAGGGAGACTTCCCAGCCCAGGTGGCTCTGAAGTGGGGGAACAGTTAAAGAGATGCACCTTCTCACAGAGGGAGCCTTTTCTTATTCAACTAATGCACACCTACTAACAGTTCTGCCCCACCCCCGGGGCCTTCTCCTCTTTAACTGTCTTTTTTTTTTTTTTTTTTTTTTTTTTTTTTTTTTTTTTTTTTTTTTTTTTTTTTTTTTTTTTTTGGTTTTTCGAGACAGGGTTTCTCTTTGTAGCCTTGGCTGTCCTGGAACTCACTCGGTAGACCAGGCTGGCCTTGAACTCGGAAATCCGCCTGCCTCTGCCTCCCGAGTGCTGGGATTAAAGGCGTGGACCACCAAGCCCGGCTCTCTTTAACTGTCTTGAGGGGCTCACCAGCAGTTGGTCAGGGGAGACTTCTGGGGTTCAGGGAGGATAGACAGTTTGCCCGAAGTGTCACTGCAAGGGAAGTTCAGGTTTGGGGTTCAAGATCAGGCCTGTACCCAGAAGACAAGCTTATTCCACCTGTCACAATCTATTTCTCCACCCCTTCATCTTCTCATCCTGAGGTCTGGATTCTGGAAACCAGCCAGCCCTTTAACATTTGGGGGGAGGAGGCACGGGTTCTAGGCTGTGTCTTCCCTGGCTGAGGGCAACCCCCTCCCCTGCTCTCAGGCGAGGGGGCAGGGTGCTGGATGAGTTAGGAGCCTAATGACAAGGATTAACTTCCTAGCCCAGCCTCTCTCAGGCTGCTGACCTTGGACGGGTTACCCCTGGGGTTAGGCCAGCTCTGCTGAGCAGGTCTGGTCTCCTTGGGGAGAGCAGGTGCTCCAAGCTCAGGCGAGGATAATGAGCGCTCCTCACGCACCTTGCCCCCTTGAAGTTACCATCTGGCAGACAGATGCGCCTCCCAGGCCTCCTGGGCTTCCCGGGTCTCCCTCCCAGGGTGCGGGAGCACCTCCAGGTTTTGAGGCCGCAGTATCTCCCCAGAGCTTTATTAAGACTGTTGTTATAAGAGAGGTCCCGGAGGACAAAGGGCTGCAGGCTCGGGGTGTCCCCAGCGAGTCAGAGGGCTCTAGGAACCGGGCATCCTGGGCAAGCCCAGAGTAATGAGGCTCTCCTCTATCCCGCGGGAGGCGGGGCTGCCCCCTCCTCCTCTCCTTCTTGTCCCGGGGGTTGTGGGGGGCGGGGGGAGCCAGGGCCCGGCACAGAGGGTCAAGAAGTGAGAAAAAGGCCTTCCTGGCAGATCCAGTGGGCACGGGGGCAGAGGAATGTCCGGCAGGGTCTAAGTGGGGCACAAGTGTGGTGGGGGAAGGGAGAGGAGTGCCCGCAGGTCGCCCAGGACGCTCGGATCCTTGACCTCTGTAACTGGCCTCCAGGGAGGTCGGCATCCGCGTCCTTCCCGGCCGGTGCGTCCTCCGTCCCCTCCCCTCCCGCTGCTTCGGGTTCCCCTCGGGAGTCACAGCCAGCCTAGCCGGCGCGCACAGGCTCCGGGTCGGGTAAACACCGCGCGGGAGGGGCGCGGGCCGTGCGGGGCGGGGCGGGGCGGGGCTCACCGGGGCCCCTCGGCGCAGGCGGGACGGAGGGGACAGGGGGCGGGGGCAGGAAGCCAGCCGCGGTCCGGCGGGGCCCCGTGACGTCGCTTAGCTTCCAGGGATCTCTCCCCGAGGCCCACGGGTCCCCTCCTCCCTCCCTCCTCCGGCGCCTCGCTTTCAGCCTGGGCTGGCATTCTTGCTAGCAGCTCACAGGCTGCTCCTTCGTCCCTGCCTCCCTCTTTCTCCCTCTCTCCTCCTTCCTTCTCCGACCCTCTATTTTTCCCTTCTTTCGCTTCTCCGCTCTGCCTCTCCGATCCAAATCTAGTCTCCCCCCTTTTCTTTTTCTCCCTCCTTCCTCACCCTCCCTCTTCCCGCCGCTCCCCTTGCCTTCTTCTGTCTTTCTGTTTTTCTCCCCGTCACCCTCTCGGTTTCTTCCCTCCCTCCCTCCCTCCCTCCGGGTTTCCTCCCCCTGCCCTCCCTCCTTCTTGCTCCCCTCCCCCCCGGCCGCTCGCTGCTTCCCAGTCCCGAGTCGCCGCCGCTGCCGCCGCCCGCATCCGCGGCAGGACTGGCCCGCGCGCTCCCCGGGGTGCGCCCACCTCGATCCCGCGCCCTCCGGGCTCGCAGGGACACCCTCCTCCCCGCGCGTCGCGGCCCCGCCCGGCTCGGCCCCCGCCCCGCGCCCGAGAGCGCCGAGGATGTGAGTCCTGCCCGCCGCTGCCGGAGCAGCAGCCACTCGCGCGCGGAGCCCGAGCGCAGCGCAGCTCAGCTGCGGGCGCTCGTTGGGTCGCTCGCGCGGGCTGCGCGCTCCTGCCCCAAGCGGTATCCCTCCCCGGCCTCTCGCCGGCCCCAGCGCCGCGGCAGCCCCGAGGGCCGTCCCCGGCCGGCCATCCCCGGCCCCAGCGCCGCTGACCCTGTCCTCCGCGGGCGGGGACGCGGGCGGAGGAGGTGCCGCCTCGGAGCCCCCGGACGCGACCATGTCGGAGGTGCTGCCCTACGGCGACGAGAAGCTGAGCCCCTACGGCGACGGTGGCGACGTGGGCCAGATCTTCTCGTGCCGCCTGCAGGACACCAACAACTTCTTCGGGGCCGGGCAGAGCAAGCGGCCTCCCAAGCTGGGCCAGATCGGCCGGAGCAAGCGCGGTGAGTTCCCCGCCCCTTACCCCCTGCGGTGCTGGTGCTGCAGCCTGGCGGGGGCGCAGGGGTCCCCACGGTAGTGGGGGGACCATCTGCGGGATCTAGGAATCCCTCCTGCGGCGGAAGCTAGATCAGGCCTCGGGCAAGAGTCCTCGCTTGTCCGGGCCACCAGCGGGGTCACCCGGGGGCGTGGTAGCCTCCACTTACAGCCGAGGCCCAAAGGTTATACCCGCGTCCTCAACCGCACCAAAGTTTGCTTTTAGGTTTCACACCCCTCCCCCTTTTTGCGCAGTGGAGTCGCATCTGCACTCTCTCTGCTCGGCCACCCTGGGGTAAGGGGTCCTGGAGCTTCTTAGGGGTCTGCGTGGGGCGCTGCGGAGGAAGGACCTTAACTCCCGCGGGAAGGGCGAGAAGCATTCAGGTCTCACAGGCTTTTCGCTGTTACTTGGCAGAGGGGAGAAGGGTGGTCTAGCCTGAGATATTGGAGTTGGAGAAGCCCCAGGGAAACCGAGCCGCAGAGTGCTGCCGAAAAAGACTGGGGTGGCGAGGTGAAGTGGGGAGATAGTCGGGAGACCGAGGTGGGCTGAGAGCTAAAGCTAGGGAGCTGTAGGGAGCCTGGGACTCAAGTCTAGGGAGGACGCTGAAGCGCTGGAACAATGAGGGGGACAGACAAGGAGACCTACGGGTAGAGACCCAGAGTTCTAGACAGGTGATCTGATCATCCAGCACAGGGACCGGTGGAGGGACTGAGAGAGGCCAGTGGAGACAGTGAGACAGGCGGAAGAGGCAACTGAAGGTAAAGCCCCAGGCGGCAGCGAAGGGAGGTTCTTCCCTTTGCGGTGACACAGAGAGCGGAGGGGCGGAGGCTACCGACCGGGGCACAGGGAAGGGAGCCCGGGAGGGGGACACCCGTGCAGGCCAGGCCTAAACTTTGCAGCCGCTGATCGGCGTGGGAACCTACCCCAGCTTTCCTCCCTGCTCCGGGCCTCTTTGAACCCGGCCTGGGCTACCGCCACCAGTGACCTGAAGACCTCAGTTTCCCTTTCTATCCTTAAGAAGCAGTCTAGGAGACTTCCTTGTAAAGGGTTGCATCGGGTTGCGGTCGAGCTGGGATGGCTCCCTCTGGCTTGCTCTTTCTTAGAATCCAGCTAGGATGAGAGCTAGGCAGTGGGGCAGTTCAGAACCAGGCAGGGAAGGGAGCCTAGGGCGATGGGGCTGTTCACCCTTCCTCGCCCTCCCCTGCACTCCTGTAGTGGGGATGGACAAAGTATCTGCGATCCCTGGCTAGCCCAAGTTCTCTCACCTTTCTCTCCCCCTCCCTCTTTTTTTTTTTTTTTTTTGCAGTTGTTATTGAAGATGATAGGATTGATGACGTGCTGAAAACCATGACCGACAAGGCACCCCCTGGTGTCTAACTGCCCCAAAGACAATGTGTTGAGGGAAAGAATAAGAAGAGTGGCGGGCTGTGACAGTTACTGACAAAAAGCATGAGGAGGAGGAGGAGGAGGAGGAGGAGGAGAGAAAGCACTTTGAAATGTATTAATAGCTTGCTACCTGCGATGGAATCGACAACCTGTGTCTCAAGTCAGGCGGGGAGACAGATGAAGTTGGGGGGAGGAGGAGGAGGAGGAGGAGGAGAAGGAGGTGGTGGTGGTGGTAGCAGCCTCTCTGGGCTCCTCTACAAAAAGAAAAGTTAAAAAACACACACACAAAAAGTAAAAAAAAAAATAAAATAAAAAATAAAAAAATAAAAATCACTATATACACACATATAAAAGAAAAAAGTCTCAGTTGCAGCTATTTGTCAAGATTAATACCTGTTTCTTTTTATATATGGTAAATATTGTGCAATTATAGCTCTGGAGTTTGAACCACTTCCCGAAAGCAGCACCAACCACGTGAAGGTGCTTGTGTTCTCCGCTGATTTGGCTGTTCCCAATGTTTACATAATTTAATCTTGCAAAAATGATCCTGTGCACTTGGATGTGACATGCAGTCTAGTTCAGTTTTATTTTTTTTTAATGTTGTTTATTCTTGGATGTACAAAAGAAAATTGGGGGCGGGAGATGATCTCTGTTGATACTGTTGTACTTTGGTCATCTTTGAAGTTACCGGAAATGAACCCCATTTTAAAAGCAGAAAGTAACTTTTCTATGGACTGATGCTTGGGAAGGCCCCTTCCTTGTCTTATTTCCAAGAGACAACGGAAAAGCTTGTGCTTCTTCGTCGCAGTACAGCTCTTTGCCCAGGTTAACACCAACCGTGGGTTTTATATGACAGAAAGAAGAAGAAAAACAAAGACAAACTTGCTTGAGCTTTTTTCTAACCTCCCCGTGGGGGGTCTGTTGTGCGAACCCCTCTTTCTTCTTCAATATTGTGTCACTTTATTCATTCTCTTTAATGGACTGTAAAAAAAAAACAAAACAAAAAACAAAAAACAACAAATGTAATCACAAGAGTGCCAAATATCTTGAACCGCCAAAAGGCATTTTGGTTTCCTTTTGTCCCCTGTGCTCTGAGTCCTGTGTGGGAACACTTGGAGAGTCTTTTCTGTTATTTATAGGGGTTCTCTTAAGGCTCGCCAGCTGCCTGTTTTGCATGATATTTGCAAAAAAAAAAAAATGCCTCTTGCGTGAGGAATCTTTTACTTTTTTTTTTTTTTTTTTGTTTGCAACTTTGGACCTCAAGAGGTCCCCACCCCTCCCAGTTCCTTCTTTTCTTAATTCTCTATTCTGTATGTTGCACCTTGAACCAGCACACAGGGCTATTTCTCCAATGTACAATAAAGAACTCTTCCTGTGTCTATTCTTTCGTTGGCCTTGTTTCTCAGGAACTCGCTGTCCATTTGACTGGAGTAAGGAGATGGTGGCTTTGGTCTGTAGGATGAAACAATTTGTGCGTGTTGTGTGTGTGGGTTATCAGCCAGTGGGCTGGATGGGTCAGGCTATCCCCTAAGAATGGCAGAATCAGTGGACTTTGAATTTTGCAAATGGCTCCTTCTGGTTTCCCTGAGGCTTGGGCCATTCTTCCTGTTGAGTTCGGAGGCTGCCAGTCCTGTGGAGACTGAAGCTGGGAGACTGGACTTGGGTTCAGGTTCCAGATCTGATTGCCTTACTCTCAGAACTGGACCTTCTGACCTCACCTGCCTAATCTGCAAAGACGGTCAAACTCAGCTGCTGCCCCATAGGGTCAAGAAGAGGAGTATCGATCCTCTGTACACCAGAACCTTCCATACTGGGCCACCGGGAGCATCCACTGAACATCACTAGAGGCCCAGTTGTGGACACACTCATCTCTAACCACTAGAGCCTACTGTTATTTGCTTGAGGATGAGTCTGTTCTCTGGGGATGCGTAGCCAGGAGGTCCCAAGTACCTGCTACATCTGCCTCTGATCACCCGTTAGGAAAAGTCTGTTGGTGGGGTGGGGAGGAAGCTCCAGTTCATACCAAGCTGGAGGCAGTGATGATGGGTACAGGTTCTGTAGGGAGAGGACTTGGGAGGAGGGTTTTGGCTCAAGGAAGAGGTCCTGTGTCCCCACCTCCTCACCTCCAACCCCCCCCCNCCTCCCCCCACCCCCCACCTCCGTTCCCTGGGTTGTTTTGCATGTAGAAGCCCCACTGCCTGGAGCTTTTAATGTGTTTGTTGTAAAGCTGTCAGCCAGGGAGTCACAACACAGCTCACAGTGACAGGAGCTTGAGTGTGACTCAGACATCAGGTAAGAGTCCCCACGGGGTGGGGGTGGGGGACTGCAGAAGAGGAGCTCCAGGGGGCCCGGGGAGGGGAGGGTGAATGTCTCATCCCCCTTCTTAAGTCTAAGAGCCTCAGCAGGTCCCAGCCCAGGGTTCTTCATTCTGTGGTCATTACTGGGACTGATTGGGGGAGCTGGAACTGGCAGTGCCCAGCCTGCGGATGCTAACAGATGCCAACTTCATTTCCCCAGGCACATGGCCCTCTTCTTGAATCTGGCTGTCTTCCCTCTTGACCCCAGGCACTCCCTTTTGGACTTGAAGGTCTATAGGCTCCATTAGAGCCAAGAAATGCAATGTACTCCCCCCCCCCCCCGTTCCCCAGAAGGCTGAGGGGTTACTGGGGAAAGGATTAGGGCTAGGGTCTGCTTTTTGTTCAAATAATAATCTGCCGAGAGAGGGGCAGAGGCCAGGCGAGAAGGTAGCTTTAGGGATGTGGTTTCTGGTACTGTAGTCACGGAGTTCTCTCTCGTGGTTGTCTCAGCAAGCACTTCTAGAAACCCAGCGACATTCACTTATCAGCTACCAAGGAAGCTGAGGGCTCAGGGAAGCAAGAAAGTTTGCCCTGAACACCAGCCTAGAAGAATGGGTGCTGCTGTTACCCGGTGGCACAGTAGAAAGCGGGTCTCAGAAAGGGTTAATTCCTGCCGAGCACCTTGGCTTGATAGCTGCAGAGGCAGGATTGGAACCCAGAGCCCACCATCCGGGATGAAGATGCAGCCAGACTTTGCTCTGTTCCGGCTTCAACGGTTGTCCTTCAGCCTTTAAAAGTCCTTGTGTTGGTGTGTTTTCCTCAAGCTCTGCTCGCCTCCATCATCCTGCACAACAGACTGCATCAGGGGTCAGAAGGAGGTAGTGTGTGGATGTGGTCAGCCAGCACCTGGAGCTGCCCGGCGCCCTGGGCCAAGGCTGAAGGTCCATTTTAATAAGTGATGTATTAAAACAGTCCTGCTGGAGGCCACTGGGCAGCAAAGGCAGCGCCTGCCTCGGCCTGGAATGAGTCTGCCTTTCTAGAGGCCTCCATTCAGTAGCAAGGAAAATAAATCTCAAATATACTACAGTATTGGGTGAGCATTTGTTGAGGAGGTACTTTGGGGACTGTATAGATACCAGATATACCATGTGTTGGGTATGTCTGAAGTATCTGGAGAGGGCAGCAATGAATATGGAAAAGGCTATTAAAAGATGGAGGTGGGGGAGGGTGACTCCAAACCTCCAAGCATGGACCGGGATCATCCAGGGCTGCTTTCTTCAAACTTAGCTCATTGAATGTTTTCAATAAGCATCCGTATATATGCCTTGATTCTGCTCCTGTGGCCTGTCCAGGCAGATGGACTTTGGGAATACCAAAGGGATCTTTTCAGGGAGAACTGACAAATTACATTTGAGAACAGAGAAGCTTGACGATAACTCTCCTCTGCCTCAGATGGAGGAATGATCCTGGGATGCCCCTGCAGGGAAGACAGCAATTTCTAGTTGTTCAAGGACTACCCCAGGAGAAAGGAGGGAAACTGACTTTAGATGGCAGGCGGATTCAGGACTCGGATGGTTTGGAGTTGAACCCTTTATCCTAGCTGTGAGCAGGGGCATGACTCAAGGTCTTTGGCTTTCTGGTTCGTCTATAAAATAAGGATGGTAAGAAATATCAAGAAAGGTTAAATGGGAACTTCTGTCTCCTTAGTATGTGGCCTGATACTCAGCATATGAGCATCCATGGAGTACTTCCTGTATGTCAGGCAATGGGTGGCCAAAATCACTGGAGAAGTTCTTACAGTTCAGTGTGTTGTGTCTTCGGTGTCTGTACTCAAAGACAGACTCTCTTTGGGGGTGGAAAGGGCAGGAGACTGCTTGAGGAGATGGGAGTGGCTTGAGGGAATCAGTCTTCCTTTCCTGAGCTCCATCAGTTTTCCAAAGTTATCTTAATTAGTGTGGATGGGGGAGGGCCCAGCCCACTGTGGGTGGGGCCCCCTGGGTTGGTGGCCCTGGGGTCTATAAGAAAGCAGGCTGGGCAAACCATGGGGAGCAAGCCAGTAAGCAGCATCCCTCCATGGCCTCTGCATCAGCTCCTGCCTCCAGGTTCCTGCCCTATTTCAGTCCCTCAATAGACTGTGACTCAGTATGTGTAAGTCAAAAAAACCCTCTTTCCTCCCCACGTTGCTTTTTTTGGTTATGGCGTTTCGCTGCAGCGACTATAACCCTAAGACAGGAGCTCAGAGATTCTAAAGCTTTAGCAATACACTTCCTTAGTGTTGTCGACAATGGGAACCAAAGACAGCTGGGTCTTGGGTATGGCCTGGCACTCAAACCTGTGACCCACTTTAACATAAAATACCAGGGAGACTCTAGACTAGTTTAAGGTGATCTACAGATGGTGGGCAAGACGACTCATCAAGATAAAGGTACTGGCCCTAAAGCCTGAGAACCTGAGTCTGTCTGATCCCCAGGACCTGCACAGGAAGAAGGGGGGTGCCAATTCCCAAAAGCTGTCTTCTGGACCTCACATGTATGCTGTGGCATGCTTGTGCTCCTATCCTCCAATAAAGAAATGTGATGATGATAATGATGATGATGATACCAGACAAGTTGGGAAGACAATGTTAAGTTGACATATATAACCCTGATTCAGTTTCTTCTATTCCTACCATTTGGTGCTATTCTGGCAAATTTTGCCCAACCGAGGAGTCAGTATGACACTGTGGCTGGTAACTAAACCCCACAGCTTATTTAGACTTTATTAGTTTTTATATAAGCCCTTTGTACTCCTGCATTCCACGCGGGAGGGCACGTTACAGTTAGTCAGCCTGCCTCCACGGGAAGCTCTTGGGTTAGTGTCTCAGACTTGCCTGCTGATGGAGAACTGGAGACCTGTTTTGTACACTGGCCCCCCAAGTACCTTCTTACAGTGTTGTGTTTTGTTTTGAGGACGTTCTCATGAAGCATAGGCTGGTTTTTGAACATAGTATATAGCATGTAGTATGCGCTACGTAGTATGTGCTTTGTACTATGTAGTATTACTATGTAGTATGTAGCCCCCAAACTTCTTCTTCTCCTGTTGTCACCTCCCAAGGGCTGGGATTACCATTATGCACCACAATTTCCAGGTTTTGAAGTCCAAGCATAAAATCTAAGGCTCTGTGCAAGCTAGGCGGGCACTCTCCCAATCAAGCTGTGTCCTCAGCCCCCTCCTCCCCTTCAGTGAGAGCTGCTGTGATATTTTCCCCCCAGTGGCTTGAGAAGTGTGATGGGTGGTTAGAATGAGGCAGGGAGTCCAGTTCTCCACATCATATCAGAGGCACAGGTGAGAGACGATGTTCACAGCTGCTGGACTGGCCTGGGTCATCTGGGCTGAGCCAGTGGGGTCCATCAGGATTCTGGGTCCAAGAATGCCCCCCTTTTCTTATGTGCACACTGCGTCTTTGGGAGCGCAATCTCTGTGCAAAGCACATGTTTTAGGGGCAAGAGCACTTCCACGTCTTGAGATCTTCTGCACAGGCCGTCAAGGAAGCCCTTGTCCAGTAGTTCCATGTCCAGCAAAGAGAGAGAGAGGCAAAAGTTCAGAGAAACCATGAGTTCCACAAGGTGGGAGAAGACCCAGGGTTTGCAAAATCCCCCACAGTGCAGTCAGATGACCGATAGATGGAGCCGTGCAAAAAAGAGAAAGGGAGAAAAAAAAAAAGATTTTTAACAAATTAATAGAAGCGACTTCCTGCGGAGGAACTGTCATCCTGGTTAGAAACTGTGCAGAGTCTAATCTTTTTCTTGGAAACTCAGGCAGCTGCTCTGGTTTACACAATCTGCCTATGGGAGGGAAGGAGAACAGGGAATCAACCATGCTGTCCTTATTCAACAGCAGAGAGACTCCCAAACCATATGCAAAAATAAATCTCAGGCAACGCCGGTAACCCAGGAAACCTGGCAGCTGGACCAAAGCCTGCAGGGCAGCCTGGGGACAAAGATCTTATGTCCAAAGACCCAGGCCCCACTGCAGAGGGACCAAGAGTCACAGACAGACAGACAGACAGACAGACAGACAGACAGACAGACAGATAGACAGAAGCCCTCAGCCTTCCCCGCAAGTGTTCCAGGATCCACGGATTTGCCTCACCTTGGCATCCTTCATGCTGGAGGGTCTGTCCCTAACTCGGGGGGGGGGGGGGGGTTGGGAGGGGAAGGAACAACCCCAGAGTCTGGAACAGGGTCCTTGACCTAGAGGCAGCTGTTTTGAGGACAAAGGGTCACCAAGAGGGGAGAAAGTCACTGGGAGGACAGGCTGTATTGGGGAGGACCCGGAAGTATGCCCTGGGAAATCCTAAGAGAATAGCCGATGGGAGGGGTGGGCAGTCGATGAGAGGGGGGAGAAGGTAGACCGCGACAGCTCGGATACAGCCAGGGCAAGAAATGCCCCGTGGGACGCAGCTGGGTGGCCAAGGGTTTCAGACGTTTACCCTGGGAGGGTGTTTTATGGAGGAGATGAACTCAGTGAATTCATTAATTAAGTCCATATTCATTCAACAATTTTTTTTTTTCCTGGCAGGCAGAGAGGGGGCGGGGCTTGTGCTTGGCACTGGAGAGACAGTGCTTGCTAGAGGGAGGCCCTTTCCGGTCCAGAAACCACAGTGTCTGGTCTGTGACCTTTCAATGACTGAATTTCAAGAGGGTGGGGGTGGGGTGGGCCCAGGGGAAGCGCAGGCAACCTCTAGGGGAGTCCCAGGGAGGCTGCTGTCAGCGCCCAGCTTTTAAGTTTCACAGAGATCATGATTTCCTTCCTTTCCGCCAGGGCTGCCTGTGTGACCACTATCCCTTGCAAGCGTATTTTGTCTCTCCGGGACTCGTTTCTCTATGTGAAAAAATGAAATGAAATGAAATCTTTCCCCTCATCTCTAGTTGTAGACCAGTGGTTGCTCTGCCTTGTCCCCATTTAAATTTCTGAATCTTTTCAGCAATTCTCCTAGGTAGTTATTGTCCTTAACCCCATTCTACAGATAAGGAACGATGAGGCACGGAGTAGCAATGGCACCTGCCTACTTTTCCCACAAATCCAGCTAAGTTTGGTCCCTTATGCTCATGGTCCCGGCAGCCCCAGTGCACGGAGTGGTTCTCACAGCTAGCTATTTATTATTTGTTTATTTATCTACACTCGAGGCTCCCAGCTCCCAGAGCTCAGGGATAGATTGTGAGGTGTTCATCCTCAAGCGGGTTGGGGGGGGCGGGGGGGAGGGACCGGGAGGGAAGGCCAAGGATCTACTAGGCAGTGAACCCTGGACCAGGCCAACCGGTTGCCATGGGGACGGCTGGGCGGAGATGTGGGCCAGGCAGGCAGGTTGCCTGGCCAGGGTAGTTCCGGGGAGCTCCCTCCCTCAGTGCGGGGAGTGGCACCTGGAATTGTGCTTTCCTGGCAGCCAAGGCCACAAGAATTCTTGGCTCGCAGACAGGAAAGACCACAAGTCCCCTCCAGACGTCTGAGCTTTAGCGACCTGGCCCGATCCCCCGAGCTTGAAGGCTATCTTCAGTTCTTCTGTGTGAATTATTTACCGCGTCTGGCGGCCTCCCCAGAGGCCTCCCTGCGGGCCCTCCTCCCTCCCTCCCTCCCTGCCCTCTCCGCCCCGCCACCCCACCCCCAACCCCCACCCCGCGCGCGCGCTGTGTCTCCACTTTCTGGTTCCAGCAGCCTTTTTTTCTCACTGTCCAAGAAGTTTCCTGGGCTAGGCCCCAAGGGAAGCCCGGGGAAAGCACATTTCCCCTGTCTCCTTCATGCCAGAGCCATTGACTGCACCACTTGGCTCCCTATGAACGCCAGCATCTTCTGTGGCACTGGGATGGTAATTCCCGTTCTGGATGCTCCCAGGACTAACTAATGATCAGATCCCAAACGGTGACCCGGAGGTGTGTGGCCTTTGCATTGTATCCGAGCCTAATGTTACCATTACGTGCCTTTTAATTTCTGACATGCACCACAGCGCTAGGCATTCTGCATGCGTTTTACTAGATTCCCCTAGCACTCCTACGACCTAAGGCTGCTATAGATGATCTCGACTTCAGTGACCTGAGACACCGAGGCTTGGAGAAGTTGAGGAATTGTCCCCTGGAAGGAGCCAGAAGTGGAAACAGCTGGACCCGACTCTTGCTCTTAACCCTGATTCCAAGGCTGCTTCTTCACCCGTGGCTCTTTGCTGCCGGTACCTGGACTCTGTGTGAGCATTCGAGTTACATTTTGTATGTAACAATGTAACAGATGTCACTGCGCTAGTGAGTTACAATTCTCACAACTAGCCTCTACACCTGCCCTTAGTGCTGGGAACACAACATCCACACTAAGAAGTCCAGAAGAGCTCCTGCCCTCCTCAAATTGCTATTGGTAGCAGGGCAGGGGGGCGGGGGAGGGTGGTAGTTTCTGAGACAGGAAGCAAAAGACAGACACCTGCTACAGTTACATATAAGATGGAATTAGTGCCTTGAATGATAAGGGCTGGTTGCACGGAAATGGCACTCTAGGGTGGCAGAAGGGCACAGGTAAAGTTTGGGGCTCAGTGGGTAAAGGTGCTTGCTGTGTGAGCTGGATGAGAAGGTGGGAAGGCAGAACCAACCCTACCCTCTAACCTCCTCTCCTGTGTGTGCCAATCTGTCTCACCTATAATAAAACTTTTTAAGGGAACAAAGGTGGGACTGGAGCTTTTGGGAGGAGCATCCAGGAGCAGAGGACAGAGGCTTGCCTGAGTCGGGGCAGGTCCTTAGGGAAGTGATTGGGAGGAAAGGGGATGAAGGTGGATCACAGGGGTCCTGAAGAGATGACAGAAGATCACAGGTGTTCTGGGGGGGGGGGATGAGGATGGATCACAGGGGTTCTAGAGGGATGAGGGTTGATCATAGGGGTTCTGGAAGGGAAAGGGTGGACCACTGGGGTTCTGGAGGGATGAGGGTGGATCACAGGAGATCGGGAGGGGAAGAGGGTGTATCACCGGTGTTCTGGAGGAGATGAAGGTGGTTCTCAGGGTTTCTGGAGGGGATGAGGATGGATCACAGAGACTCTCAAATACAAGCTCAAGGGTTGGTTTGTTGTCTGTTGGTGTGCTATCTCCAGGGTCTCCTGTATCCCAGGGTGACTTTGTACCTACGGTGTAACCAAGTATTACTTTAAACTCCTGTCTCTACTTCTCAAGCACTGATATTATAGTCATGCCCCACATCCCCATTTTACACACTCTGGGATCAAACCTTTCTTTATGGTTTTCATGTTTGTCAGGTATGAACTCTACTGATGCTACATCCCCCCAGAGTCCTCGAGAGTCCTAGAGCAGTAGTTCTCTGTGGGGGCTGACTTGGACCTTCAGGGGACTTGTCAGTGTTTGGAGACATTTCTAATGGCCACTAGGGGACACTGGGAAACATCTCAGTACAGGGGCAATGCCCAGAACCAAGAGGCTACCCCCAATTATGTGCTAAACAAGAAATTCTGTCTAGGAGACTTTACAATGGGAGTAAGGCCCTTGATCATGCCTGCTCAGACACAGGCTGCTGTAATAGGCCGTCTCGCTTTGTGCAGCTATAAGCCAAATACCCACATGGTTACCCTCACCCAGCTTTTATATTCTCAATAGTAAGCCTAGTTTGTCATGGTTGATCCATCTCTCCAGCCCTCCAATTCTTCTTCCCAGGGAAGAGTGCCTTAAAAGGCGAGTGTGTAGGGAGTGCCAGGCTGCTCACTTAGGGATCTTCACAG
Organism: Mus pahari; assembly: GCF_900095145.1. Taxonomy (NCBI): domain Eukaryota; kingdom Metazoa; phylum Chordata; class Mammalia; order Rodentia; family Muridae; genus Mus; species Mus pahari. The sequence goes on from NC_034595.1 coordinate 89,408,262, forward strand.
TGATTCAGTGATGTAAACCCCATGTGACATCCAAGGGAATAGGCACTGCTGGAAGACTCTTGGGGACCTGTGTGTCTTGTTTGCGGCTGTCTGTAGAGCAGTGTCTATGTCAGTGTTTGTAGAAGAGGAAATGGACTTAACTCCACGATTGCAGGGTTCACAGCTCCAGTCACTGGGAGGAAATGGAGGCCGCAGAGAGGTGGAGGGTCTCCCGAGGTGTCACACAGCAGAGGGCCTTCTCCCTTGCTTTCCTACTGAACACCTGGGAGTGCCCGTTTCCTTGGACCACAGGGACCTGGCTCTGCTTCTGCTGCCGGCAGGGCAGGACTGGACTGACAGCCGGAGGGACATTTCTGAGATGCTCAGAGGGTGACAGAGTAGGTCTTCCTGGAGTCCCAGCCAAGCAGGAAAGCAGGGAGCTCAGTCAGTGCCATGTGAGAGTTCGGAGAGATTCCGGATTTGACTCAGATGCCAAGCAATCGCCATGGTGTGTTGTTTGGGTGGACATCTCAGCAAGTCCCTCTCCCGTAGCAGCAGGCAGAGGTGGCAGTCCTGCTGTTGCTTGTTGAAGTTTGGACAAATACTCTATCTAAGGGAATCCACGAGAAAGCTGAAGACTAGTTACTCCTCTCCATGTCCCCATTAATTTGTAATCAGCGTGTGACTGGTTGGGGCTTACCATTTGAAGTCCCTGATCGTCGTTTTGGAAATAGAGCCATAGACCCCAGCCTCAGAGGTCTGTTTGAAGAGCCACGATGATCATGGATGTCCAGCACCATTAACAAAAATAAATAATAGGCTCTGCTCTTGGACCCATCCCTAGGTCTGGGCTTTGGGGTGAAAAAGACAACTTAAGGGAGGAAGGGTTTATTTCAGGGTTCAGGGGGTTCAGGTTCAAGGGTAGGGAAGGGAAGCTGGGCAGGAGCGGGAAGCAGCTGGTCACACCCACAAGCAGGAAGCAAACATGGATGAATGCATGCTTCGGCTCAGCCTCTTCTCCATCTTCAACACTCCAGCATCCTACCTAGGGAATGATGCCACCCACAGTGGACAGGTCTTCTGACCTCAATTGACACAATCAAGATAACCTCCTGGGTTATCGTAACCTATCTGGGGTAAGTAGACATTCATTCCTATCTCTCAGCAATAGTGTCACTCAACAAGTCTACCTCCTCTTCTCATTGAGTCTACAACACCCAGGCTGCACTGTTCTTTACAGAATGTCCTACTTATGTCTCAGCTCCTGCCCCTACTACCCAGTTAAATGGGTTTGTCCACCAGGGCTCATTGAATTGCTTCTCAGCCTTCTGGCTAAGGTCAAGGGCGGGTGTCAGCTGAGACAGGACAGCTTCCAGGAAGCCTTTCAGGAGTACCCTCCACCTGAGTGGAGTCTCTTACTTAGGCTTCCCGAAGCCCGTTGCCCCCATCTCCTGTGTACCTGGGTGTCCTTGGTATGCCTTACTGCTGGTCTGTCCTCCACCATCAGCCTATGTTTCCCTTTGGGACAGCTGCTGGAACTCTCTCTTGCTTGTCTTCATTTCCTTGGGGCTTTGCACAAATGTCAGGCACAGAGCCATTCCCCAGGGGATCCTGTTGAGTTTGTACTCTAACAATAACAACCTCTTGCATATGTAGTTTTCTAGCTTCAAAAGCCTCTTAGATGCCTGTCATCTGATGCTCACAGAAGAAGCAAGGTTTGAGATAGGCAAGTATGGTGGGGGATCAGGTACTTGCCCCCTGCAGCACAGGCTGACCGCCTACACCGGCTCCCCCGGCTCCCCCCACCCCAGAGGTGGGCGGGGATATGCTTGTAATATATTTAGTTCCAAGTGGGAGTCTCTGCAGAGCTCTGATTCCAGGCTTGCTGTTTCATGGAGGGTGGGGGTGGGGAGGATGCAGGAGTGGTTGCTTTTAGGGCTCAGGGAGGAGCTGGGGCCAGCTTTGCCAGCTGGTGCCCAGAGTGAGCGTGTTCTCAGGAATGTACACTTTAAGAGCCAGGGGCTCTCTTCTGTGATAGTTCAGTCACTGCAAGATACAGAATCCCAAAAATGCAGGGAAAACCCCAGAACAAGAGGGTGGATGGCCAACTGAACTAGTTCATCCACTTGGAATTATTGGCAACAATCGAGAAATAATATTTCAGAGCCAGAGGCCGTGCACGCCTGTAACATCTGCATTTGGGAGGTGGAGGCTGGAAGATCAGGAGTCCAAAGCCATCCTCAGTTACTTCATGAGTTAGAAGACAGCCTTGGCTACATGTGACCCTGTCTCAAAAATGGAAGCCAAGGTTGTAAATTAACGCCTGGTACTTGCTGAAAATGTAGGAGCCTCGGGGTTCCATCTTTAGTGTGAAAAAACCATAAATAAAAACACAAGCCTGTTGACACACTATGTATGAGTTGTATGTACAGGGCAAAGGGGAACAGATGGCGCCCCTGGTGAGACAGTGACTGGGGTGGCTCGAGTCACAGTCCTGTGGCTTGCGAATTTGCATAGCCCAGCTACCCTGTGCCTCAGTTTCTTCAAGTAAAGGATAGAGGCAAAAAAAAAAAAAAAAAGTCGTTCAAGGGCACCATTAAAATTAAATGGGTTACTCTTTGTCAGGATATGTAAGATAATCCATACCACATGCTGAGATTCAGTTATTAGAAGTGATGTTTGTCATCTTAGTTATATCAAATATGTATAAGAAGAAATAGAGAGGTGGGAAAATGTCAACTATATTTTTGGGGGTGTGTGGGTTAATGTATAGTTTTTGTTCTCTTTTTTTCCTTTTCCTTTCATTGGGGGGTGGGGAGGTGTTTTTGTTTTTGTTTTGTTTTGTAGACAGGGTATCACTAGGTAGCCCGGGCTGTCCTGGAACTGCATATGTACAGACCAGGATCACGGAGATCCACCTGCTTCTGCCTCTCAAGGGCTGGGATTAAAGGCATGCACCACTATTCCCAGGTTTGAGACAGTTTCATAGCCCAGGCTGGCCTGGAAAACACTATGTAGCCCAGGTTGGCCTGCAACATTAACCAAGTAGAAACATCACAGAGGGACTGAGCAAATGTTTCAGTAGCTACTCTGTCTGTCTGTGTATCTGTCTGTCTATCTATCTATCTATCTATCATCTATCTATCTATCTATCTATCTATCTATCTATCTATCTATCTATCTATCTATCTGTGTCTGTGTGTGTGTGTGTGTGTGTGTGTGTGTGCGTGTGTGTGTATGCGCGCGCGCGCATGTGTGCTTGTGCCATGGCACAGGTTTGTGGAGGTCAGAGAACAACCTTCCGGAGTCAGTTCTCTTCTTCCATCAGTGGGTTCTGGGGACCTAAGTCAGGTGGTCAGTAGCAAGCACCTTTACCCTCTCATTGGTCCTTGCCTAGAGTTTTTAATCCTCTTGACTCTACCTCCCGAATGCTGGATTACATATGTGCACCACAATAAGCAGCTTAATCTCCTCTCCATTCCAGATATCTATCTATCTATCTATCTATCTATCTATCTATCTATCTATCTATCTATCTATCTATCTAGCAGTGCTGCGGTGGAACCCAGTGTCTCACACAGGCTGGGCTACATCACAGCCCTCTCTAGATCATCTTCGCTGAGGGTGTATTGCCTTTATTATCAGGAAAGAATAAACCTTACCCCTCCCCCCCCCCAGATAATGCTTGCTGGAAGAAAGACTGGAGAGGACCTTCTGTTTGGATGTAAGAGAGGGCATATTTCTGCCATCACCACCAGGACACCCCGGGAACACACCCACATCAATGTTTTTCTTTCTCAGAATGACAGCTCACAGGTAGTCTTTCTCTAAACAGTCCAGGCTGTGCCTTCCATCTCTCATCTGCTGCTTTAATAATTTTATATGACGCTTGTTGAAACAAGTCGCCAGGCCTGTTTAAATACCCACAGCTATAAACTGTCAGCGCCTGATGACAGAGACGACTCCCCAGGCAGGCAGCATCAGAGATGAAACTAAATCACTCTGCCCACTCCTGCCGTCCACTCTCCCAGGATCCCGGGAGACAAGGGCATGGACAGAGAAGGAAGTGCCAACTTCTGGCAAGGTGATTCTGGCCTCATCTGGTGCCTTGCTAGGCCGGCAGCCTGCCAGAGAAAGCCGGCCAGCTTGCCAGCTGGTCAGCAAATGACTGTGCCAAGCACATAGTAGGCATGCGACAACAACTCATCAAATCCAGTTAGAATTTTGTCACTTGCATCCAGTGCATGTGAGCCTGTCTTGGGTAGTGTGTCTGTCTGACATAAGAATAGGGAAGCTCATAGGTGGTTCTCACCTTTTTTTTTTTTTTTTGGATTTATTTTTATTATTTTAAAATTACATGTATGTGCGTGTATCTGCATGTGGGCATGTGCCCATGGTAGCAGGTACCCTAGGATGCCAGGAGCAGGTGACTGAGATAGCCAGGAGCCAGAGTTACAGATGGTTGTGAGTCACTTGACTGGAATGCTGGATTTGAACTCAGGTCCTCTGGGAGAGCACCAAGTACTCTTAACCTTAACTCAAGCCATCTCTCTAGCCCTGCCCCCTTCAGACCTTCTTGCTGAGGGGTCTGTGGACGCTGAGACTTTTGAGGCCCCAGTGCTTTAGACTTGGATATAGCTTTTTTGACCTGTCTTGGGATATTGCTTTAAACAACCACAATAACAGTTGTTAAGGTCGCACTGTTCTTTGTCTCCCGCCTGCAATGGCTTTTAACTTGTTTTGTTTGGAAACAAGAGATTGCCATGTGGCCTGGGCTGGCCTCGAACTCCTGTGCACAGTATTGCCCCTAACTCTTGACTTAGCTTGGATTAAAGATATGTGTCACCATGCCTGGGTACCCCTTTCCTAATTTTTCATTCATCTACCCACCCATGCATGCATGTGTGCACCCACTTCTTTCACCCACGTATCCATGCATCCGTGAATCCATTCGTTCATCCCTCCATCCATGAATCCATCCACTTACAGATCCACTCATTTTCTACATATACATGGTTACGGGTCATGCATCTGCCCATATGTGTACCCATCTATACATCCACGCACGCACGTATCCATCCATCCACTGTGAAACAGTCACCTGCTGCTAGGTAAGTGGCCTCTAGGGCGAGACTGTCTGATCCTTAATTCACCTGTATTCCTAGAGGCAGCCAGGTAGCCAGATACTGGACTTCCAGGGCAAGTTCTGGATGCTATGGACCCAGAGAGGAGGGGTTACACATCTATCACAAGTCTTACAGAAGGCTGTAGGAGCATCATGTGGGGCTGGAGGGATGCCTCAATGATTAAAAGCACTTGCTTCTTGTCCAGAGGACCCAAGTTCAGTTCCCAGAACCTACACTGGGTAGCTTACAACCACCTGTAACTCTGATACCTCTTCTAGTCTCTGAGAACACACACACACACACACACACTCGCACTTGCATACACACACACACACACTCGCACTTGCACACACACACACACACACACACACACACACACACACCATGTCTGAGAATATATACATACAGACACATATTCATTAATATAGATAAAATTTTAAAAATTTAAGTATAATGCTGGAGCATACTAAGGAGGTAGGCAGGGTGGGACGGGGGAGGGTGAAGCCATGTCCCAGTCAGACAGCCCCTGTTTAGATCCCACCTCTCACTGGCTCCATGTTCTTGGTCTGGCCACTGGCCATTTCTAAGCTTGCTTTCCCCATCAGCTAGGTAGAGACGGGGATGCATCTGTGCAGGGCAGCGGAGAGGGTTACCTTAAACTGCCAAGCACCAGGTGAGTATAAGTGTCACACCAGGAACACTGATGGCTGGCCACCAGATGTCCCCTTCTGCAGAGGCAGAGACCCAGGTGGCAGAGTTAGCACACAGCACTGGTAGTGAGCTGGGATTTTTCCAGCTGCTGCCCTGGGCGGTGACTGGTGTCTAAGGGCACAGCGTCCTACTGCAGAGTGGGCTAAGATAGATTGACTGGCATTTGCTTGTCCTCCTCTGGATCTAGTTACCAAGGACCTTACAGGGACATCTTCAAACACTGCATCCGTGCTGATGTTCCTTGAGTCTCTGTCACCTTTGCTGAAGGCCCCCTCATTACCTCCCCCGGGGAAGTAAAGAAACCATGCACTGGTGAGGTAGTGTTCCCAGCCTACAGGTGTACTTTGGCTTCCAGCAAACACCCCAGCCCATGTCTTTCATCTTAGAATATGCAGGGAAAAAAATGGGCCTCCCTTACTTCTCAGGCACTAATTCCAGCATACACTCACTCGGAAGGCCTCTGACTCCACCCATGTCTAAGTCTTTTTTTTTTTTTTTTTTTGGTTTT
>NC_034595.1:89414814-89425540 GCF_900095145.1 Mus pahari
GGAATGGAGCTTTACGGCTAGGACACCAGCTTAACACATCCCCACGAGATGCATCTGTGTCTCAGGATGTCAGCACATCCCAACTGTCTTTGGCTGTTGGAGTGGGGGGGGGGTCAGTCTCTGGAGAGCTGCAGAAACTCGAGTTCCTTTTGAAATGATGACTTTGTAGGAAATGGGTCAGGTGATGGGCAGTGGGGGTGTCTATCGTGTAGGGTGGGACTGGAGAAACCTTGGGGGAATCAAGGGAAAGGCCTGGGGCTGGACGTGTGGCTCAGTGGAGAGCGCTTGCTTGTCTGGCACCATCTAGGCTCTGGGATCCATGTCAAGTGTCATGAAAAGCGAAGCTCAAAACTCAAAGGGAAGACTGGAAATTGGCAGAGGCCCACTCTGAGAAAGGAGAGAAAAGGGGACTGTGGTTAGAAAAAAAGAGAAAAGACAGGGGAGGGGGCTGGCTACAGCCAGTTGAGTCCGACTACAAGACAGAAACCAGATCCTAGGTAATGGTGAGAAGAAGGGATAGGGGACAGGGGCCATAGTCACTCTTTAGAGGGGACAGGGCCATACTCACTCATTGAGGGGACAGGGGCCATAGACGGCAGTGAAAGGGAGGGATGGGGGGCTCAAGAGCTAGGGCCAGCGTTGAGAAGAATGCAGCCTGAGGCAGACCCAGCAGATCTCCCTGGGGCTGTGTACCTGGTAGGCAAGTACACAGTGTGTCTGAGATTGATCATCTTTTCCTTCCCCAGTGGCTCCTCAGTCACCAGAGTGCCAGCTCACAGTACTTGTCAGTCCTTCCTAACTCCTGAGCGCCCAGCCGTGAACCAGATGCTGTTTTCAACGCTGGGGTTACCGCTGAGGAAAGGCAGCTGGGACCATTGCTAGTAAGGTTCTTACCAATGGTGCAGCACCACGCGATCTGCCCTGTGACATTACCCCAGGCGGGGCAGGATCAGGGCTTTCCTACGGGCTGGCTGGAATGTGGAACTGGTGGGTGGCTACTCAGGCAGCTGCCTCTGTGTCTGGGGTCAGTTGGGGTAGCTGCGGTTCATCGGAAAGGGAGAGTTGGGTGTGGCAGGGCAAGGAAAGATGATGTTCTTTCTGGTTAGCTTCCCTGTTGCTGGGATAAACACTGACTGACCAAATGGGTTTATAAGGCTCACATGCCCATCATCAGGGAAGCCAAGGCAGCGACTGAAGCAGAGACCACAGGGCCACTTGCCTAGGGATGGTACCACCTGTAGTGGGCTGGGACCTGCCACATCCATCAATAATCAGCAGAAAGCTCTACACACACGTGCACAGGCCAATCGGATGGAGGCAACACATCATCCAGGTTCCTTCTTCCCCGGTATGTTTAGGTCCGGGCAAGCGGACAAAACCTCACAACCACAAATGGGAACCTTGCTGGGAGTGTCTCACGTGACCTCCAACCTCTTCCCAGGTGATCTCCTGCCACTCTTCACCACAGAGCTCCACACACTCACCCCGGGCTGGACAACGGAAGGGCGCGATCGCTGGCGGGGGGTGGGGCATTTGCTCTGCCATGGCCTAGACCGGCCAGCAGAGTAGTGATTTGCAAACCTAGCTGCTGTCCTTCACTCTGCTCCCTGGTCCCACACAGACGTGTCCCAGAGCTGCACACCTTCTCCCTCCAGCTCATGCTCCGCCCCAGCACCAACCAGGGAAGGGCATTCAGGGAATATGTTTCCAGCTTAGTCAATTCACTGCACTCATGAGTCTTACCGAGGCAGTGCAAAGCGAGCCCAGCGTTGGGCATGGGTAACCAAGCCAGTGGCGACAGGGGTGGGTGTCACTTTAGAACATGTGGATGGGGAAAAGCCCCTTTTGGAAGTGGTTTTTGCAACAAGACCAGAGGAAGAGAGTTGGCATGTGCTGGGGACAGCATGGCACCTCCAGCCATCAACTCGTGCCTTTAAGATGCACCAAATGCCCCCACCAAGGGATCCATCCTATCATTAGCCACCAAACCCAGACACTATGGCACATGCCAGCAAGATTTTGCTGAAGGGACCCTGATATAGTGGCCTCTTGTGAGGCTATACCAGTGCCTGGCGAACACAGAAGTGGATGCTCACAGTCAGCTATCGGATGGAACACAGAGCCCCCAATGGAGGAGCTAGAGAAAGTACCCAAGGAGCTGAAGGGGGCTGCAACCCTATAGGTGGAACAACAGTATGAACTAACCAGTACCCCCAGAGCTCGTGTCTCTAGCTGCATATGTAGCAGAAGATGGCCTAATCGGCCATCATTGGGAAGAGAGCCCCTTGGTCTTGCAAACTTTATATGACCCAGCACAAGGGAAGGCCAGGGCCAAGAAGTGGGAGTGGGTGGGTAGGGGAGCAGGGCAGGGGGGGTGGTATAGGGAACTTTCGGGATAGCATTTGAAATGCAAATAAAGAAAATATCTAATAATAATAATAAAAAAAGATGGGCCAAATGCAGCCCATCTCCTTGAGGAAGCTTCATCTTCCTCCTGCCACAATGAGAGACAGAGAGAGGTAATAATAAAAGCAAGAAGCAGCCTGGGGGGGGGGGAAGAGATTTTTATCCTCCCCCAGCCTTGCAAGTTCCCCTTAGCTCCAAAGCCGCTGAGAGATCTCCGAGAACAAACTAGTAATAACTCAGCCACAACACCTTCCTCAGCGCAGAGGGAGAAGACTGAGGGATTGTGTATTTGATTAGAATTTTACTTCCAACCTGCAACCTCCCTGGTGCCAGCCTCCCACGCTTGCCACCCCAGCAGAGCTGCCGCTGCCCAGAGGTGGGGAGAGCTGACACGTGGGGAGCAGTGGGACCTGAAGGCTCCCGAAGCTTCTGGAGGATTTCCGAAGTGGCAGGAATGGGGAGGGGGTGAAGCCTCCACCTGCGAGGAGGGCTACCCGAGAGCTCTGCAGGGGGTAAGGCTCTGCCGGTGGCTAGGGCCGGCAGGCAAGCTTGGCACAGAGTTTGCTGTGTGATCTGAGGTAGCCCTGGACCCCTGTTGATTAGTTTGCTTTCTTTCTTTCCTCCCTCCTTTCCTTCCTTCCTTCCTTCCTTCCTTCCTTCCTCCCTTCCTTCCTTCCAGAGAGGGTCTTATATAGCCTGTAACTCACTATAATAGCCAAGGCTAGCTTTCTGCATCACCATGCCTAGTTCACCTTCCTCTGGCTGATATGGGACAGGAAGGGGACCAGGCACAAGGCTGAAATCTCCAGGCATTGATTGGGTCAAGGGATCTTTCCTATGGGACCATCTCTGTGATACTGGGATAAATCATCCCAGATCCCCCTGTCCCCGTCCCTTTAACATCCACACCACCGTCTATCCACTCGCCTGCCGTTAGTCATAGATATGCTCAGGATTCTGTGCTAGGGCAGAGAGGTGTCTAGGAGTCTCAAAATGACAGTTTTTATACTGAGCTCCTTTGATCCTGCTTCTGGAAATGGCTGACCCTTCCTTATTGGCTCCTGCCCTCACAAAGCCTTCAGAGTATTAGGAAAGGGGCAAGCAGAGGATATTGGGGGCACAAGGGGCACACAAAGGAGGCTTCCTAAGGAAGCTGGTATCTATCTGGAGCCCTATGCTTTCTTTCTATCTATCTATCTATCTATCTATCTATCTATCTATCTATCTATCTATCTATCTATCTATCTATCTCCCCCCCCCCTCTCTACTTATTTTGTGGATTTGACACTAGCTTGGGTCGGCTGGGAACAGGTAACCTCAGTTGAGGGGATGTCTCCATTAGATTGGCCTGTAGGCACATGTGTCAGGGCATTTTCTTGATTAATGATCGATGTGGGAGGGCCTATGTTACTGTGGGTAGTGCCAGCCCTGGGCAGGTGGTCGTGGATAATACCAAGCAAGCCAGGGAAGCCCTGGGAAACCAGTAAGTGTTCAGTGTTCCTCCAGGGGCTCTGCCTCAATTCCTGATTCCCGGTTCCTGTCCTGAATTCCTGCTCTGATCAACGGTGATCAATGGGGACAATTAAACCAATAAACGCTTTTCTCCACAGGCTGTTCTGGGTATCGTGTCCATCATAGCAACAGGAAGCAAACCAGGACAAGCCTGAAGAGTTACAGTCCCGGGGAAGGAGCAGAGATGGAGGAGGAGAGGGCTTCTGCAGAGGGGAGATGCGCAGAGAGGAGATGCGGGAGCTTTCAGGCTGGATAGGAGTGAAGTCTGGTGTTATGACGGAAAGGGGGTGGGGCTGTGCAGGCGGAGAGGAGTTCACGCCTCACTGCTCAGAGCCCTCAGTGGTCTCAGTAGCATCTCACTAGGAAGATTGGTCTGGGACATCTCAGGACTTTGGGTGCCTCCATGTCACCCAGGTCCTTAATGCCTCTGTTCCAGAGTGCCATTTTTCTGCTTCCGGGAAGTAAGCATAATCAGGTTTAGACTATGTGTGAGGGGCACTGGACTTCCCTGGCTTCCACCTAGAGTATCAGAGGAGTCAGGCTTTGTCTCTGTAACAGTGTTGCAATGCTGGAGCTGTCTGCTGAGTGGGAGCGAGTACCTAACTCCTGAAGAGCTGGAGAGCCATCTCTGCAGCGGACTTGGACCTGGACGTGAAGAAGCCTGAGGACGACAGCCATCACAGGATAAGTCCAGCTCCCTACGGCTGCTCTACCATGTCCAACTGTGCGTCCTTGGGAAAGCCAGCTGATCTCTTTGAGCCCCTCTTGCTTTCTTGGTAAAACGGTGGTGATGATGATGATGATGATGATGATGGTGATGTTGCTGATGGTGGTGGTTTGTGATAGCAGTGATAATAAAGATGGTGCTGATGGTAATGATAATGGCAGTGTTGATGGTGGTAGAGATGGTGCTGGTTGATGATGGTAATGTTTGTGGTTCTAGTGATGCAGCGATGGTGGCGTTGGCAGTGATGGTGATGGTGATGGTGATGGTGATGATGGTGAAGGTTATGGTCATGTGTTGCTGCTGCCGGTGGAGGTGGTGATAGAGAAGGTGATGATGGCGTGACGGGGGTGATGATGAGGTGGCGGAGACACCAACACTCATATGTTATGTTCGCCATCTTTTCAGTAGGAATGAGCTACAACCCCCGAAGTCTCCAGGAGTTGTCTATTGAGTGTCTCCCTGGGGTGGTCTTTGGCCAAAGTCAACGAACGCCACAGTCCTTGGCTCGGACGTTCCTCTACTCTACCTAAGTGCTCTCTAAGAGCCCTCTGATGAGTCTTCTGTGTGCTAATGACACCTAGCCTGGCCCTTAGCCTGTCCAGTGTCATGTAACAGCCATTTGACTGAGGCACCAAGATCAAAGCCCACCCACCGCACATGTAAACTACAGAGGAAAGAGCTTCCATCTGCAGCTGCGCTGGGAGGAGCTGACAGAACTCGGATTTGAACCCAGGGCTCTCGAACCCCAGCTCCTAGTTACCACGTGGGGGCCGGGCCAGTGACAGGCAGGCAGTCAGCAAGGATGACTTTCATCAGGATTATAGTTGAGGGTGGTTCTGTGTGGATCCCTGCCACATTTCCCCCCCCCCCAGTCCCCGTGCCCTCCAGTCATGCCAGTAGCCAAGATAGTAGCAGCCGCAGCAGTCTTCCTGCCCCGCTCCGGGTGCCAGCATCAGCACCTCCCCCAGCCACCCACTCCCCAGCTGCTTCTCCAACACCATTGTTACCACCATCATCGCGGTGGGTGGTGTCTTCGCCTGTGCTCTGCCTCACGTGTGGATGGAGCAGCTGTGAAACCTGCTGCGGAGAAGGCTCTGGAATGTGATCTCACCCTCCCTTAGACCACTCCGAGCAGAGATCCCAGAATCCCCAGGACCCAGGTCCGTCTTCAGCCAGGCCTGAGCTAGGACAGGTAGAGTCCTGACTGTGAGAAGATCTGGGCTCTGGTCATAATGTTTCCGATGACTCAGGAGCTCTCTCTGGCATCGGGGTGGGGGTTAGGGTAGGGTGGGGGCTGGGTGGGGAGGGGGAGCAGTTTTCCTTTTCGCGGCAGCCAGTGGGCTTCTAAGGGCCTTCCAGTGCTGGTGTGTGGAGCTCATTTCCACGTGGGTTCCTGAAGGGCTTGGATCATCCGTTGTTGCTCACACATGAGAACGGGCTCAGAGCTCTGCCGATGGGTATCCATCTGCACAGACATGGCCTACAACCATACTCGGAGGCCCACAGTGTTACCCTCCTCTTGTGCAGTGGTAAAACCAGACAGAGAAAATGGAAAAGCCCTCTCTTAAGTTCCATCTGGTCTGTGCAAAAGCTCTGGAGAGATGGCCTGGGTGGTAAAGGACCTGCCTTGCCAGCCTGGAGGTCTGCGGTCAGGTAGCCGGCACTTATATAAAAAGCCATGCACACACTTGTGGTCCCGGCTCGGGGAGATGGATGGGATTGCAGGCCAGTCCATTTAGTTGCATTTGGTGTGTTACAAGCTCAAGAAAGGACTCTTGTGTCCAAAACAGTGGAGAGTGACTGAGAAAAGACTCATCACTGGCTCTGGCTTCTACATATGCCTACACACGTGTGCATGCATTGTCCCGCAAACCTAACACACACACAGCACGCAGAGTTGCCCCTATTGAACCTATAAGTAAGAATGCATGTGATTCTCTGTCAGATCAAAGAGAGGCTATGCAGAAATCCCTGGTTCTGATTGCCTGTCGTGGGTGAGGCAGAACTTTAGCAGAATATTAGGCCAGTTCACCTTGCAAGCAATCAAGCTGTGGGCGTGTGAGGTGGAGACAGATTCTTGAATTTATTTTTCCTCTCACAGTAGCACAGGGGGGGCCCAGGGAGGATGTAGGGCCCAGCAGCAGGGATGAAGAAGCGTGTGCGTTCTGGGGAATTGGGGGAATTAAGCTCTGAGGTTGCTCCAAGGAGAAAATGATGTTTGGAATCAAGAGTTATTATACGTCTGAGCTCGAAGCTTTTTAAAGAACACCATGTTTACTTAACAGTTGTGTTTATGGATTTATTTATACCTGGCTCGGTTTCAAAAAGATTCCGGAGCGGGTAATTATTCAATCGGATCATGAGCTCCTTGAAGGCAGGAAATGCCTTTGTTGTTCCGGTTTTCTGAAGGGCTAACTCCCACTTATGCCTCTGTCTCCCCCTCCCCAGCTGGAGTCTTGGTTGAAATATTCTGTGCCTGTTCCTTTGTTCTTCATTAACAGTGTGATCTCAGACATTACATATATCATGCATGGAGCACAGTCAGTACACATATCATACATACATGGATCATAGTCAGTACATACATCATACATGGATTACAGTCAGTACATACATCATACATACATGGATCACAGTCAGTACATGCATTGTATATACATGGATCACAGTCAGTACACACATCATATATACATGGATCACAGTCAGTACATATATCATACATGGATCACAGTCAGCACATATGTCATACTCGACTCATCTGTGCAGCCATCCATTCTATAAGTCATCCACCCACCAATAAGCCAAACATCCAACCAGCTGAATACACACTCAGCCCAACATCTATCCAAGCACCCACACACCATCCAGCCATCCAACAAGTCTTTCGTCTTCTACTACCAAACAAAACATGCACCCAACCAAATTCCTCTCCAGCCCAGTGCTCATTCATGTCCACCCACGCCCACCCATATATCCAGGTATTTGCCCAACTGACTATTCATCCAACGATGCATCTATACAATCACCCCAAATGAAACCTTATCTGTCTGTCTGTCTGTCTGTCTATCCACCCTTTCAAAGCCACAGAGAGCTACCCAACTGCTGCAAACAAGAGAGGAGCTACATTTCCCCAGTGTTTGCTTTGTTCTAAGTGCTGTGCTACTTGCAAAAAGAAAAAGAAAGAAAAAAGAAAGATATTAACCAACTGGGCAATGAACCTTAGGACCCCCGAAGACTCTGTGAAGTGATGTTACTGTCCCCATATTTCATAGGAGGAAAGCAATCAGAACATTTTGGTGACTTGTCCAAGGTCATTTTTGAATTTTTATTTGTTTGTTTGTTTATTCATGTATGTGTGGTATGTGTGTGTGTGTGTTCACATATGTAGAGGTCAGAGACAACTCTTGGGAGCTGGTCCCCTAGTCACCAAGATCATTTTTAAGGGAGATCTCCAAAGACAGGCATCTGATTACAGAGTCTATTATCAATTGCTCCTACTGGAGAGAGGAGAGGAGAGCCAGAAGACCAGCAGTCGTGCGGCCTGCAGAAGGGGGCAAAACTCCACGTGCAGGCCAAAGGTGGCTTCCTCCCCGCTTCAGTCTTTATAGGGCATTTTAAAGTTTATTCTTCTCTCATACAGTACATCCTGATGTTGGCTCTCCCTCCCTCCACTCTTCTCAGTCTCCCCCTTTCCCCAGACCCCCTCCCCACTCCCCACTCCCCACCCTTAAGAAGAAGCCTGCTTCCTCCTGGATGCTCCTCTGGGGGAAGCCATAGCCTTGCACCTGACCCCTCTCTCAGCAACTGGGTAACTTCTCTGCTTGGGACCAGGGCACTGTACCAGGGAAGGCCTGGGAGAGCCCAGCAATGCCCCGGGTGCTGGCAAACAGAACCTGGACTACTTTACAGCCAAGAGGAGCCAGCAGAGTTCATCCTGGAAGCGACTTCCACGTCTTACAGCCAGCAGGAAGTCCATTTCCTGTTTGCTGCGCCTCCCAATGTCCTCTGCTCTTTTCTTTGTGAGATGACATCTTGTTCATTTGCCCGCCTCGCTCTACTTTCCTGAGTATGGATAGCAGCAACTCCTTTTTTTTGGGGGGGAGGGGCAATTGCTCCTATCTTATTCTGGTTCTAACCCCAGCTAGGTGGTGGGTAACCGAAGTTCCTCAGAGCACATTTGGGTGTGGCATCGAGGTAGATGTCACCTGGTCCGACTAGGCAGAGGCCTTCCGTGGGCTTTCTAAGTGCGGCACATGGGAGAACGGCGTCTTTGTGTGTGTGTGTGTGTGTGTGTGTGTGTGTGTGTGTGTGTGGCTTGTTCATAGGCTTCGCTGCTCTCAGATATGAGCTCTTCACAGATGAGCGGTGAGCAGACACCAAAAATGACAGAGGGTGTCTTGATGGAGCCTGAGAATCAGTGTTCCAGTGGCTCCTGGGTTAACTCCATTTTAGATACCCTTGGTTTATTTTTAGGGCAGGGATGGGTGGGCAACCCACTGGCCCTCTCCCTCAGGGTTGAAACGGGGCTCTATCGCTTGTGGTGGAGCATCCTGACATCACGGCTCTTGTCTGGCCCCACCCTTTCTTCCATATCTGCACCCCATCATATTCAGTCTCCTTTTAACTTTTTCTTTTCAAGACAGGGTTTCTCTATGTAAACCTGGCTATTCTGGAATTTGCTCAAACTACCCTTGAACTCAGAGATCCACTTGCCTCTGTCTCCTGAGCCCTGGGATTAAATACTCTCTCTCTCTCTCTCTCTCTCTCTCTTTCTCTCTCTCTCAAGCCCAGGTTTAGTCAGTTTCTTAAACTCCCCTTGGCAACCTCAGAAATCCGCTCTCTATGGTCTGGCTTGCCCTCCATATCATTCAGCACATATAGAGTATGCATTCAGACTTGGATTGTATTAATAGTTGAATACTATTCAGTACAGTCTTGGTTGTACTACTGCCGTACGCCCTTCAAGGTCTCCCCATTATTCTTAAGGTAAAGCCTACCTTTAAGAAATGAATGTTTAGCTGGTTGTGATGGTGCAGTTTTATCCCAGCTCCTGGAAGACTGAGGTAGAGAAACAGGCTGTGAGCCTGAGGCCAACTTGGTTAACATAGCAAGTCGTGTGTGCCAGCCCCCCTGGGTGACACAGCAATACTGTCTCAAAACAACAACAACAACAACAACAACCAATCAAACAAACAAAAACCTCCCAGACCAAAGCAAACCAACCAAACCAATAAAAGGTGCTGGGGCTAAAAAGATGTCTCGGAGGTTAGGAGTACCTGCGGGGCTGCAGAGGCCCAGAGAGTGGCTGTCAGCCCCCACATGCTGCTAACAACTAACTCTGCAGCAGCTCCAGTTCCGGAGAACCCGCCACCTTCTTCTTCGGTTACCACCAGGGACACATGTGATGCACATACTCAATAAGATGAAGGGCAACTGAAGAAGACTCCTGATGTCAACCTCTGTCCTCTACAAATACACACATATGTATGTGCATACACATTTGCCTGGCCGTACCACATACACACACACAAACTGAGACATACTTATAGGCACATACTTATATACAGGCAAACCACACGTACATGGGCTGGAGAGATGGCTCAGAGGTTAGAGGCACTGGCTGCTCTTCCAGAGGTCCCGAGTTTGATTCCCAGCAACCATAGGGTGGTTTGTAACTGTCTATAATGAGATCTGGTGCCCTCTTCTGGCCTGCAAGGCACACATGCAGTCAGAACACTGTAAAATAAATAAATCTTAAAAACAAAATGCCCATATACATAAAATAAATGATTAAACCTTAAAAATCCAAACCCCAAACAAATAGAACAAAAAACCAAACCAAAACAAACAAAAAACCCCAGTAGTAGAAACAGAGCCTAGCTTTGTGGCCAGTAGACTGAAGAATTTGGTTCCCAGGGACCTTCACCCAGGTAAAGCCACAGGCTTGTCGATGCTACAAAAGAGAATTTTAGGACAGGCAGAACGAAGCAAAATTAGTTGGTTTATTATGTAGAGATAGAGGTAGTATGCGCTTTAGATTTAAGTGTGTGTGTGTGAGAGAGAGACAGAGAGAGAGAGAGA
>NC_034595.1:89426305-89455331 GCF_900095145.1 Mus pahari
CACGCCTTTAATCCCAGCACTCGGGAGGCAGAGGCAGGTGGATTTCTGAGTTCGAGGCCAGCCTGGTCTACAAAGTGAGTTCCAGGACAGTCAGGACTATACAGAGAAACCTTGTCTCGAAAAAAACAAAAAACAAACAAAACTACAAAACTTGTGCTACAGTTTCGTGAAACACAAGCTAGATCCCAGAGTGAAGGGCTTTCCTTTCTTCCCATGTCCCCTTAATTTCTCAACTTTTTAACTTGCCTCACATTGTGTGTGTGTGTGTGTGTGTGTGTGTGTGTGTGTGTGTGGTGTGTGTGTGTGTGTGTGTGTGTGTGGTGTGTGTGTGGGAGTTCATACACGCAAATGTGTATGCTTGCATATATATGTATGTGTGGTTCATACATGCAAATGTGTATGCACACATGTGCATGGTTCATACATGCATGCATGTGTATGTGTGTGTAGAAGATAAAGGTTGATATCATATGTCTTTTTCAGTTTTGTCCTTCATCTTATTTTTTGAGGCAGGGTCTCTTATTAAAGCCCGAGGCTCATCCATTTATCTAAGTTGCCTGGCTAATGGGCTTCAGGGATCTTCCTGTCTCTGTCCTGTCAGCCCTGAGATCACAGTCATGTGTCACCATGCTTGGCTTTGTACGTGATTGCTGGGGGGATCTGAGGTCGCATCTTCGTGCTTGGTGGCAGCTCTTTACGGACAGAGTCATCTCACCAGCCCTCTGTTTGTGTCTCATTAAAATCACGAATTTATTTTTAGTTTATGTGTATGAGTGTTTTGTCCGCATGTAAGCGTATGCACCACATGCATGCCACATGCCTGTGGAGGGCAGAAGAGGCCATCACATCCCTTGGAATGAGGCTTAAAGAGTTGTGAGCCGACTTGTAGGTGCTGGGAACCAGATCTGGGTCCTCTGCAAGAACAGCAGGCGTGTTTAACCCCCGAGTCTCTGTGCCTGCACCTCCACCCCTCATTTTTAATTTTTCATTCATTTTGAATTTATGGAGCTTTACCCAGCTCTCCCCAGTGCTGTCTTCTTATACAAGTGTGGTGTGGTTTTCAAAACCGAAAGATCAACATGGACACCACCGTGCAAGGAATGACGCTGATGACATATGTTACCCACACCTCACCAGCATTTTCAGGGTGTCCAGTTTCCATCTAAGGTTCTGGTCAGGATTCCAGACTGGCTTATCAAGTGGACACCAGAAACCCTTGACGATGTGACCTCTGTTTAGCTCTAGCTGGTCCCTGGTCCCTTTCCTTACCCCCCTTCTGCTCTGGTTACCCAAGTAGACTGCACTTCCTGTAAGGGACCAGGTCTTCTTTCATTCCTGGGACACTGCCTCCCCTCTTCTTCCTTTTTTCTCTTCCCTCCTGATATGTAGTCATCCCTGAGGACTGGCTTGGGGTGCTCCCCCCTTCTTGACCAAGCTGCCCCTTCCCACACTGTACTTTTTACCCCAATTCTGGTGGTTGATTTCTGGGTTCTCCTGGGTATGCTGCAGCCTTCCCGGGCCAGCACCCCATTCCATTTATCTCCGTGGGAAGACAGTGAGTTAGGAACAAGTCAGACACTCACACAAGTACTGCCTCAGGTCAGAGGCAGGAGCCAGGCAGCCTGGGGAGTCCGCCAAGAAGCCTTGTAAGAATGGCTGTGCCCCAGGCGCAGTCTGATCAAATTCTTTGTATAATGTGGGTTTTATCAACCTCCCCTCTTTTGGCAGATGAAAGCTCAGAGACCTGCTCAGGTATACAGTTTCTAGGGACCAAGTCTGGAACATGACCCTGAGCTGCTTTGGTTTGCAGAGAATACACCAGACTTGTGCAGGAGGGTAGGTGGGAGCTTCTAGGCCGACACAGCTGGTGCACTGGTCATTGTGGAAGGTAAGTCTGAGGGACCCCAGATCTTTCTTCCTTCCTTCTTCCTTCTTCTTCCTTCTTCTACCTCCTCCTCTTCTTCCTCTTCTTCCTCCTCCTCTTCTTCCTCCTCCTCTTCCTCTTCCCCTTCCCCTTCCCCTTCCCCTTCCCCTTCTCCTTCTCCTTCTCCTTCTCCTTCTCCTTCTCCTTCTCCTCCTCCTCCTTCTCCTTCTAACTGAAAAAAAAAATTATTTAATGTATATATGTGTGCTCTGCTGCATGTACACCTGCGTGTCTGAAGGGGGCGTCAGATCCCTTTATAGATAGTTGTGAGCCACCATATGGGTGCTGGGAGTTGAACTCAGGACCTCTGGAAGAACAGCCAGTGCCCTTAACTGCTGAGCCATCTCTCCAGTCCCAGGACCCCAGGTCTTGAGGAGCTTCTATGCGGGAGTGTGCTTTAGATTACTCCTGAATGGAATAGGTGTTGGGGTGGGGTATCCTGGCCAGTTTTATGTCGCCTTGACATGAGCTAGAGTTATTTGACAGGAGGGAGCCTGATTTAAGAAAATACCTTTATAAGATCAGGCTATAGGGCATTTTCTTAATTAATGATTAACAGGGAAGGGCCATCCTTGGGCTGGTGGTCCTGGGTGATTGATGTAAGTAAGAAAGCAGCTGAGCGAGTCGTGAGCAGGCAAGCCGGTAAGCAGCATCCACCGTGGCCTCTGCATCAGCTCCTGCCTCCAGGTTCCTGCTCTGCTTGAGTCCCTGCCTTCACTTCCCTTACTGATGGACCATGATGTGGAAGGGTAAGCCAGATTAACCCTTTGCTCCCCAGCTTGCTTATCTCCATGGTGTTTCTTCATAGCAATAGTAACCGAAGTAAGACAGGGTCTCTATGTGGTAATGTATGGCTGGGGAAGAGAAGAGCCCCCAGTCTGGCGTTGGAGGCTACAAGTGTTTGGAGATTCTGGGCATAGAATGTTCTGAGACCTGAAGCAAAGCAAGGAGGGGTCTTAAGGGAGGAGTATCAAGGAGTCCCAGGGAAAGTGGAGATGTGGTGGTGGTGGTGGCAGTGGCTGAGGGTAGGGGTGGGGCTCAGAGAGACATAGAGGGGTCAGGACACACTTGACTAAGTGAGTTTCTGATACTGAATTCTAGTAAGTTGGATGTTGTGGTCCCTCTGGACACCTGCTGGATGGCCAGATGTTAGGGTCCCAGTGGACACCTGCTGGATGGTTGGATATAGGGTCTCTGCTGGGCAACTGCTGAATGGCCGGATATTGGGGACCCCCTGGGGGACCTGTTGGATGGCTGAATATTGGGACCCCGCTAAATACCTGCTGGCTGGCTGGCTGTTTGGGCCCTGCAATTATGTTGTCTACAGCCGGGTTTCCTTGACCACCATTTTGTACACAGCTGTACCCCTACTGTATGCAGATGTTGACTTGGTCAAGCCCTTTTTCGTTATCATCTTCAATCCATCCTTCCCCTGTCCAAACAGGAGAAGACTAAGTTAGTTCTACAAGTCACTTACAGATCAGGAAAAGCTGGCTGAATGAGCAAATGATCCTCCCAAGGGCACACAGTGAGAGAGGGTACAGAAGAGAGAGAGAGGGAGAGGGAGAGAGAGAGAGAGAGAGAGAGAGAGAGAGAGAGAGAGTGCACAAGAACTCAGTGTGGGTCTGTCTGAGTGGCTTCTTTCTTCTTTTGTGCTTCTGAGAAGAAGCAACTGATGCATAGTGAAGATTGTTGAATGAATGAATGAATGAATGAATGAATGAATGAATGAAAGAAAGAAAGAAAGCAGGGTTAGGAAGATCCACGCATCGGAACCCTGTCTGTCTGGAAGGACACGCCATCGCTCAATCGGCCCTCACCGCAAATGTCTGATCCCTCTCCGATGCCAGGCCTTTGTGACTCCTGGAAGCCTCCCGAGGGTCACATGCCTGCACAGAGATCCAGTCCACAGATGTGTGTGTATTCACATCGACACACTGGCAAGCCACTTCACAGGCAGGCACTCAGCCATCAGTTGGGGTTCTTGGAGTCTCCCTGATGCCTTTGATGGGGATGCCCATAAAAAATGCTGGGGTGTGTGGTTTTCACTAAAGAAGGCAAGGGGTTGAAATTTCAGGAGGGGAGTCCACCTCCCCACTGCCGCCTGGCTTTTCAGAGAAAATGTTGGAAAATCTAACAGGAAAGGGGCCTGAGGGACCTGAGAGACCTGAGAGATGAGCTCACCAATTCTGGGGGGGGGAGGGGTTTGCTGGAACCAGTGCTGTGTGCAGTTTTTAGTCCTTTCTGAAATGGAGAGGTGATAGTGGCTCTAGCTGGTCTGAAGCTCTCCTCCTCTCCTCCTTTGCTTTGATTCATTCATTCATTCATTCATTCATTCATTCATTCATTCATTCATGATAAGGTCTCTTTACATAGCCCAGGCTGTCCTGGAACTCACTCTGTAGACCAGGCTGGCCTCAAACTCAGGGTTCCACCTGCCTCTGCCTCTTGAGTACTGGGATTAAAGGTGTGTGCCACTAATCCTGTCTCTTTTCTGTTTACAAATGTATTTAATTTTATTGTGTGTGTGTATGACTATGTAGGCTTTTCTATTCACATGCCTGTCCCTGAAATAAGGCCTCTGAGACTTAATTATGTATGAATAAATGCTTAGGCCATAAGCTTCGGCCCATTCATTCCCCAGCTAGCTCGGAACATATGTAACCTGTTCATTCTAGTCTGTGTCTACCGCATGAGTCGTTACCTCTCCTTAGTTTCACGTGTCCAACTTCCTCAGAGTTCGGGGTGAATCTCTTGCACCTCATTCTTTCCCAGAGTTCCTCTCTCTTTGCCGGATGTCCCGTCTTCTAATCCTGCCTCAGCGTATTGGCCATCAGCTTTTCATTGACAGGTGATGCTTCTACACAGTACACAGTAGTTATCCCTACATGGGTGTTTGGATTGTGTGTGTGTATGTGCACATGTGCAGGCCCAGTACCTACAGAGGCAAGAAGAGGATGTCAGATGCTCTGAAACTGGAGTTACAGATGGTTGTGAGCTGCTACGTGGGTGACAGGAATCAAACACTGAGCCATCTCTACCAGCGCCTCTAATCCTCAGCTTTTTTTCTAGAGACAACCGCTGCTTCCAAGCAGACCTTGAACTCAAGGCAATCACCCTGCCTCAGCCTCCTGAGTGCTGCAATTACAGACAGAAGCCACCACGCTTAGTTCAACACTACTGCCTTTCAATATCCGCCTGCACAGCAGGAAGTCTGTGCCTCTTTCTCTGTGCGAATGAGGGCGAACCTTGGCGCAAAGCCCAGTTTCAAATCAAGCTCCATGCACTGTTTTGCTCTGCAACTTGGAGCAACTTACAGTATTTGGCCTCTGAGCCTCACCTTACCTATCTGTAAAATGGAGAGCATAGTACTTCCCCATTAGGATATAGAGAAGACTGACCAAGATAGTTTGCCTAAAATGCCCAGCACGGGACCAGAGAGCTGGCTCCGTGGGTGAAGCACATTCTACTAAGAAGTATGCTTTCATTTCCCTTGAGTGAATTATCTAGGAGGAAAAGGCTGAGTCAGCTGGTGTCTGCTGAACATTTGGCAGAATGCCTCTACCGTTGTACACGTGTGTCAGTTCCAGGGCTGGGATGTGTGACTCAGTTGATCTAGTGTTAACCTAGTAAGTTTGAGATCAGGGGTTCAATTCCCACCGTCATTTCACCCAGCAATAGCAACACACATCCGTAACCCCAGGATTGAGATCTGAAGACAGAAGGATAAGAAGTTAAAGACCATCCTTGGCTACGTGGTGTGTTCAAGGCCAGCCTGGGCTACATAAAACAGTCTGAAAGGAAGGAAGAAAAAGGGAAGAAAGGAAATCCACGTATCGCTCTGTCACGATTAACTCTTGAACTCAGAACTCTTGCCCCCAAAACCAAGCTGTGGACAGGCTGTGAACTCAAGCGGCCAGGTGGGTACTGGAGGTGGCTTCCGTGGGGCTACATATCTCTGTGGAGATTTAGCCTGTTAGCAGGAAGACTGAAGAAACTTTCAGTTCCGTGTTACCACTTTTTTACAAGAGAGCAAAGCAGAGAGTGCCTGACCATGGTGTTCACCTCAGAGGGAAGAGCTGGCCGGTCCTGGCAGAGCTGGGAGGGTTGGGTGAGCACACTGTGACTGTGGTCATGTCAGACTGGTTTCCAGCCTTGCCTCACTCAATTACTAAACTCGCTCGGGGCTTCCATTCTCCCTTCTATAAAATGGGGGCAAACCTGACTTGATTAAACCGGGGTGATTCGTTACACAGTCTTGACAAGTTCAAGAAAAAGGCATCAAATACCTACTATGTGCCAGGGCCTCCGGTTCTTGGCTAGGGACAACCCAGCAGGAAACACAAGCCACAGTCATTGCTGACTGAGGCCTTTGGCCACCGGCAGACAGATCACAGCAAAATCAATGAGTATTAACCTGTGATCAGTGAGGTGGAAGGAACAAGTGGCTTTGGACTTCGGAAGGGCTCCATGCAGAGGCGAGTTTAAGGCAATGCTTGAATAGGGCATGATGGGAGGTGGGGGAGATGGGAACTGCATGTGCAAAGGTTGGGGGTGGAGTTCAGAGAGGAGTAGCACAGAGAAGCTGGGGTCTGGTGGGGCCAGGTGTTCCTCGAAGGGTGGCTTTCTTTTCTGTATGTGAGCATTGGCCAGCGTCACTCTTCCCTAGGATTCTTTTTGTCATCCAGGACTTTAAACTCCCAGCTCCAACAACTCTTTGTGAAAACCCAGAGCCAGCAGGTAGAGAGCTGGGGTCTGTGGCCTGCTGAGCTGGGGTTCCTCTTCTGGTCTCTCAGGCAGGCCCGGCAAGCTGTGGGCACCAGCTGGCAGCTAGAGATGGGGTGGGTTCCCACTGGGGGTTGTCCAAGGCAGGATGGGGGGAACCATCTGCTGCTCCATGTTATCCACTGGCCCATTGTCTGGTCCCCAGCCTCTGCTCTAAAGACTGAGAGGAACAATGGGGGACCGAGATCTCTGGGTTCTTGTATTTCCAGGCCTGGCCCCTCACCTCACTCCCTCTGGGACACTAGGAGAGAATGCCCTCCTGGGGCGGAGGTGGGAGTGGGTGGGGGGTGGGGGGGTGGCTCTGTCAGGCAGGAGGCACCACAGGCATCCCGCCCTCCCTCATTGCTATCTCCTTGGCAACCGCAGCTGCCACTTTGTTACACTTTTTTTTTTTTTAAAGCTTCCTAGGTGGGGGTTTTCTCTTCAATCCCCTTGAAGAATGGGGTGTTCGGGAGAAAGATCAACTTGTTACATTCGGAGGGTCCCTGAGTCTTGCTGCATGGCTTGAAAACTCGGGCATCCTGGGAGTCCAGGGGGAATCAAAGCAAACCATGCTATCCACTCAAGGTGCTGACCAGAAGCAGGGACCAAAATAAACTCAGAGGACATTTGCTACAGAGTATCAGCGTCCCCACACCAGGGCTTTATTAAACTTCATAGATTTCACTTTCCACTCCAAGATCACTCAGACTCGCCCAGTGCAGGAGTGGGTGGGGGAGGGAGCCAGGGCCAACACCATAGCCTTCTGCAGAGAATAGTGATTCTCAACTCTCCTAATGCTGCGACCCTTTCATACAGTTCCTCATGTTGTGGTGACGCCCCCAAGCATAAAATTATCTTCATTGCTACTTCATAACTGTAATTTTGCTGCTGTTATGGATCATAATGCAAATGTCTGATATGCAGGCTATCTGATATGTGACCATTGTGAAAGAGGTCGCTCTACCCACAGGTTGAGACCCAGTGGGTTAGCTTGTCTGGAAGGCTGGGCCCAGGTCTAGAGGCCCAGAAGGATGAGAGAGACCCTAGATGTTCCTCCAGTGACCCAGGCTTTTCTCAGAGAGCAGAACTCAGGTCTCGTAAGGACAGGTCTGAGTGGCAGCTTATCTGATCTCACCAGTTTCAGAAGTCAAAGAGGCAGATACTGATAATTATAGCAGTGTATGTGTGTCCATGTACACATGTGTGTGCTGGTGTGTGTGTGTGTTTGTATGCTAGAAGCCAGCCTCTGCTATTAATCCTCAGATAACATCCACCACAGGCTTTGAGACAGTGGCTCCCATTGGCTTAGAGCTTACCCAGCAAGCTAGGGTGGCTGCCCAGGGAGTCCCAGATACCCTCCTGCCTCAGCTTTCCCAGCATTGGGGTTATAAATATCAACACATGAGCTTTTTACACACAAGTCCTAGGATCAGACCCAGGTCTGATATATATATTTGTGTATATATTTATGTGTGTAGTGTGTGTGTTTATAAATATATAACCTTCTCAGTCTGTTTAAGCTGCAGACAATGTTTATTGTGCTTTTCTCTGTGCCAGAGATTACCTACCTGTACGTGTAAAAAATGATTTATTTATTCACCCGCAGCCCTGGGGATTGAACCCAGGCCTGGTGCATACTAGGGCAGTGTGCTCCAGCTGAGCTGAATCCCCCAGTCCACTCTGAGTACAGGAACTCAATCTTTACCCCCCCAAGGAGGCAGTAACTTTGCCCTCACATCTACTTTATTGATTGGAAAGCTGAGGTGAAGAAAGATTAAGTACATTATCCACAATCCTACAGCCAGCTGGCAACAGATCCAAGACCTTCACCAGGACAGCTTAGCTTTGGGGTCTTCGGGTTTATTCTAATGTTTTCTGTTGCCTGGATGCCCAGGGTTCCCAGAAGAGGAGCCCAGCTTATTCCTCCTCTAGGCCAGAGTCCTCTGGAGAGACAAAGAAAGAAGTCAGTCTGGGGCTGTGGAGGTAGCTCAGCGTGTAAAGCTCTTACGGGAACAGGCATGAGGACCTGGGTTTGAATCCCCAGAAACCAGGTAAAACCCAGACCAGGCTGTGAGAATCTCTGTCTCCTTATAATCTCAGAGATCCAGTGGTGAGATGAGAGGCAGAGGTGGGAGAACCCTAGGGAGCCTGCAGGCCAGCTAGCCTGGCTTATGTAGTGGCAAACAAGAGCCTGTTTGCGAGAAGGTGATGGGGGAGGTCCCTAATGCAGAGGTTGTCCTCTGATAGTCGAATGTGATACACACACACACACACACACACACACACACACACACACACACACACGCACACACACACACACATACACACACGCACGCACCAGCCGCCACCACCACCAAGGAGGTCTAGCTGTCCATTGCAAATGTGTTGGCCTTTTTGGAGTTAGACCTAGACATCCTGCCTTTGTGTCTCTAATGTAGCTTTGAGACCTTAGTGGAGCCAGATGACCTTGGAATTGATCTCACCTTCTTCCACTTAGGGTGGATGACAACACTGGCCTTTATCACAGACAGAGGTGATGGGATCATCAAATGAAGGACCGCGTGTGTGTGTGTGTGTGTGTGTGTGTGTGTGTGTGTGTGTGACACCGAGGACAAAGGCTGCCTCTGAGAACGTGGGTGTCAGGGGATCATTATCATGGCCGTCACCACTCCCCTCAGGGTGGTCCCGGGGCTTGAACAATGTGCGAAGACTCTTTGTACAGAAGACAATTGCACAAATACCAGGGCTTGGTGTGACTCACACAGACTCAGAGTGTTCAGTCTGGGTGGTGACAGGGGGGTGGGGGCTGAGATGAAAGGCATCTCCCTGGTACCCAGGGCCAAGTGCCAGCCCAGTGGGCTGCAGCAAGCTCACCCGCAGTCAGGCAGACAGGCTGCTAGCCCCACTGCTCTTGAGGCAAAGGAAAAAAGCCAGGCACAGGCCTCTCCCTCTTGGTTCCTCCTTTTGTCCGCACCAGCTGTGGAATGGGAGGTTCTCCCCACCCCCAGCTTTGACTTCTGGGGCGAGGGGCATGTGTATTTCTGTGGATGTGGGTGCACACTTGTGTGTGAGTGTGGGTGTGCATGCATAACACATGTGCACATGTGTATGGAAGCTCAAGGTCAATAGTGTAGGTTAGGAGTCATCCACCTTGCTTATTGTGTTTTTAAACTTCTTATTTTGGTTAAATTTAAAAAAAAATATTTGTATGTGAGTATTTGGAGACATACAGCTTGTATGTGTTTTTATTTCTGTTATTTTTAAGTTGTTTTTATGAGCATTTTGTTGTGCTTGCTTGTCTGTGTATACACCATGTATGCACTTCCCGAGGAGGTTAGAGGAGGGCATCATATCCTCTGGTACTGGAGTTTTAAGCATTTGTGAGCCACCGTGTAGGTGCCGGAATCCGGATTTGAGTCCTCTGCAAGAGCATCAAGTGCTCCTAATCACCGAGTCATCTCTCCACCTCGGGTTTTGTTTTGTTTTGTTTTTGACGCAGGGTTTCTCTGTGTAGCCTTGGTTGTCCTGGAACTCACTCTGTAGACCAGGCTGGCCTTGAATCACAGAGATCCGCCTGCCTCTACCTCCCAAGTGCTGGGACTAGAGGTGTGCGCTACCACCACCCAGCTCCATCTTGTTCTTTGAGGCGGGGTCTCTGCTTGGGACTTGGTGCTTATCAGTTTTTCTAGTCTGGCTGGCCAGTGAGACCCAGGGATCTTCTAGTCTCTGCCTTCCCAGGGCTGAGATTACAAGATTTCCTAGAGTTTCATCTGGGTTCGAGATTGAACAACTCCAGTCCACGTTCTGACCCAGTGAATCTTTATCCATCGAGCCAGCTCCTGTACCCTTTCTCCTGAGTTTTGATAGCGCTAATGGTGAGGAATAAAAATGAGGCAGACAGGACTGGAGCGATAGCTCAGCCGCTAAGAGCACTGACTGCTCTTCCAGAGGTCCTGAGTTCAATTCCCAGCAACCACATGGTGGCTCACAACCATCTGTAGTGAGATCTGATGCCCTCTTCTGGTGTGTCTGAAGACAGCTACAGTGTATTCATATAAAAATAAACAAACAAACAAATCTTTAAAAAGTGAAGCAGACAGGAGACACAGGGGTGCCATTGAGATGCCAGAAATGGACCCTGCTTCTTCTCTGTCTCGAGTATTGCACCATTTACCAAATGGCCGGTGGGGAGGTGGGGTGTGTCTCAGACCCCAAATCTGGCTGTCCTGACTCCGCCCTGCTCTGGCGAAGAGAAAGCAGAGATAGGAGGTGGTGGGGTCCAGCCATGACGGCAGCTTTCCAAGGTTTAGCTGTGTGGCTTCCCGCAAGTGGCTTAATAGGGAGGTCTCTGTCCCTCTAACTTGGGTCATCACAGACACCACTTCCAAGGGCATGGCCTTTCTAAGCTGCGGGCTTCCATGTGTACACTGGATCTTCCACAGGCTTGTTTCCTACTGAGGAACTCCTATGGGCAGAGAGCGCTTGCCACGGCACTGGGGTAGAGGAGGGACCCTCAGCGACATCATGCCTTGCTCTGGCTCAGATTATCTACTGCTGCTGATATAGTCTTCCGGAAATGCTGGCCTCTTAGAGGCAAACTCGGTCTAGTTCAGTTCCTTCTTTGAAAAGATGGAGACGCCGAGGCCCAAAGTGGGGCTTGCTTATTATCCCAGAGGGTCAGCAGCCTGCACCACAGCAATGTCCCCTGGTCAGGTCTTTCCTGGGATGGCAGGTTCTTGCTCTTCTTCAAGGTGCATGCCACTGGGTGCATGCCACTGGGGGTTGGTGGTGGGCAGAACAAGCCAGTCCCGAGGCCCTGCCCCGTGTAAGCTGGGTGGAAGGAGCAGGTATGTATCTGAGGTTGAGGGAGGCCCCTGATGGATGGTCTTCATGCATCCTTGTGAGTGTGGAAGAGCCCCTGGGAGGTTGGCACCCTCCTTACCATCTGGTAGGGTCAGATTTTAGGTGATAAGTGTTGGCTCCAGGAGGCTGGAGGGCAGCCAGACCCAAATTATTCTCTCTGGGTACCCACAGGGAAGCGGGTCTGAGGGGAGGGGGGCCCCCACCCCAGGGAAGAGACAGAGGGGAGCTAAAGCCTAGGCTGTCTGACTTAGCACTTCTGCTTTCTGTTGCTTCTCCTCCTCTACCTCCTCCCCCATCTCCTTGGGCTTCTGGCCTGTGGGTGTAATTGAGAGGAGGCACAAGCAGGCAGGATGGAGCCTGCCCCGGCCTGTGCTTCATCCCGGCAGAAGCTTTCTTGGGGCTGTCCTCTGTAGCAGGTGATTAAAAGGCAGTTGTAGCCCAGACACACCCTCTCCGGTCCCTCTCTAGGGACCAGTCCTGACCTCACCGACTGGAGCCAGTCCAGGGATTGAGTCAGGGATTCTGGGACTGTGTTCACTTGCAGGGAGGAGGAAAGGGTTCCCTACCCCTTTCTTGGGTACTGCTGGCTGCACACAAGAGTACCTGTGCTTACACACACATAGGTGTTTGTGAGCATGCATGTATGTGAGTATGTATACAAGTGTGTGCTCGCGCGCTCTCGTACACGCTTGCACACTCGAGTGTAGGTTAGACTGCGAACTTGTTCCATATGTTTATTGTGTGGGTATTATTTCTACATTGTGGATATTATTTCTAAGTTCACCAGTAGGCCCACTATGCGCTGTATGGAGTATGTGTCTACAACCTCTTCTGCCCTTTCCTTGTCGGCTGTGTGGACTTCCTAGGCATGTGATATGTGTCTAGGTTGCATTCTGTGTGCAAGTTGGGTTAGGGGCCCCAGAGGCAGACAACTGGGTATGCTCAAGGCTCAAGGACTTCTTACATAACACTGTGCCCTGAGTGTGTGGAGTGTGAACGCACAGGGGGCAGCCCTGCGACACCAGGCTTGGCTCTATGCATGGGCTCTGTGAAGGGCTTCCAAGACCATGTCCTGCCTGGTTCCCAATACCACTAACTTGACCTACATTCTACATTCTGTGTCAAGGAATTCAACATTCTGGTTCTTCCTGAGTGAACAGGCCCAGGACGTGGGAATTTCCTGGAGGGAGCTAGAGGGAGTAAATCCTGTGCCCAACCCCAGTGCTGCTCAGAAAGCTGGACACCTGCAGCTTCCCATGCAGGAGATAGGAGCAGTCAACCTGTCTTTTCCCCATTGCTCCTCCCCTTATGTCATCTTTTAGTGTCTCATGGTAGAATAGGTCCTGACCCCTCCGCAGGCACTCCCGGCTCTGGGCAGCCCTTTGCCTGCATCGGACCTCACGGCTGGCTTTGCCCAGCTCTGTGTTAGTAGTCACTGCCCCACTCTCAGGGCTGCCCCAGAGCTCCCTGCAGCCACTCAGAAGGGCAGGGAGGTGACAACATGTGACACCACACCTGCATCCATCCCCTACTGTGTCCTTGTGTCATCCAGGCAGAAATGTCCATGCACCAGGCAGGAGCTCTTCATCCTCCCTGGTCCAGGGCTGCCATGGCAACACAGAAGTTGGCTTGCCATCTGCTGTCTGTGGGGACCTCGGCTGGCCGGGTCTCTGCCATGCTAGGGCTTCGTGTGGGAAGACAGCTGACTTGTGAGACAGACATTGGCCACATCTGGTGCTCCTCAGCCCTGGAGTGTTTGGACATAATGAAGCCTGGAGTCCCCGAGTGGACACGGGAAGAGTCTACTCCCCCCATCCTCCTGGAATAAGCTCTCCTAGTGACAGCCTCTTCCAAAGTCACGTATATGGTTAACACCCTTGGGCAAGGCAGTGAGTTTGGGGATAAATAGAAATCTGGACTTCAATAGTAAACTAGAAGCTTAAGTTAATAAATTATCAATAGGGAAGATTTGGGGTATGGGAGGTAGGGTGTGTGTGTGTGTGTGTGTGTGTAGGAATGGGTGCCTATGTGAAGGTCAGAAGAAGACACTGTAACCCAAAGCTGTCAGAGACTACAATGTTCTGCTCCATCACCCTTCCCCCTTTTCCCTTCAGACATGGTTCCTCGATGGGTTCCAGGCCTGGCAGGGGTCCACTTTTTTAAAGATGAGTTTGAATTTGGGGTTTGAACTTGGGTCTTCACATTTGTACAGCCTGTGCTCTTATCATTGAGTTCCCCTCAGCCCCTAAACCAATGTAAATGTAGTCTCTAACAGCTTTGGCTTAGAGTGGGGTGCTGAGCCTGTCCTTGAGTGTTCTGATGAGGTGCCAGAGGTGCCAGCACCCTGTCTGACCTGGGTCTCGGAGGAGGCCTTTGCCTCCGCTGGGAAGCTCAGCTTTCCACCCTGTAGCTTCTCTTTACCCCAGGGCTGGCTCCTCAGAACTTGAAACAAAAAAATAAACTTTTCCTTTAGACACTTTGTGTCTGGTGTGAAAAGAGCGACAGAGAGGGGGCGGGAGTCAGGATTCCAGCAGAACGGGAGTCAGGCGGGGTTGGAGATGGAAGTGGGGGAAGGGTGCGATGTGGGAGTCCGGGAGAAGCCAGAGGAGAAGGGGGGAAAAAAAAGACTAGTCTGTTGTTTGTGGTTGCCATCTTCCAGGAGAGGGTAGGGTGCCCCTCCCTGTGTCTCAATTTCTTTATCTGAAGAAGATCTGGGGAGGATGGTTCTCAGCGGGAGCCCCCCACGGCTGCTTAGAAAAGGCAGTTTGCGCCCTTGAGTCTCTGAGGATTCTTTGGTAGAGAGGGAAGTCTCTAGACCTGCCCTCAGTCCTTGCTTAAGGCAGATATTCCAGAATCTGAATTCTGCATTTCCCCAACCCAGTGAAGACCCAGCTCTGGAAGACCCTGGGGCCCCACAGACCTCCTCACCCCGGTGATAATGCGCAGGCTGAGGGACCTCACACAAGTTGAGGATGGAGAACTGGCTTCATCCCAGTGGGTCCCCAGCCCTAGTCTAGGCTCAGCAACCAGGACAAACCCAAAGATAAACTGGGAACTCCTTCTCAAAGGTGGAGCCCAGCTCTTCGTCACAGGCAGCACCAGGACACAGCTGGCTTTAGCTGCACCCAGGTTTTGTGTGTGTGTGTGTGTGTGTGTACACACGTGCGTGCGTACGTGCTTGGGCATGTGTGTAGATGCCAGAAGTCATACTGTGTGTCTACCCGCCCCTCTCCCCTTATCGAGGTATCTCACGGAACCCACTGAACCACCCAGCCAGCCTTGCTGTATGTGTTTCTTGAGCTCAGAAAGTCATGCCTCTGTATCAAGCCCTTTACCCACTGAGCTCCCCCACCCCCACCCTTTTGCCTCCAGCTTTCCTTGGGAGGGCAGAGGGAAGAGGCGGGACATGAAGCCCTCTCCACCAATGGGATCTTTTCTGTCAAAAAAAAAAAAAATTGCAAGCACCTGCAAATTTGTTGCAGCCAGCAATTTACCTTTTCTGCAAGCAAGAGAGATCTGCTCTCGTTTCTGAGTCACTGGGTTGTGGTGGTGGTGATGGGGATCAGGGAGGGAGACATCTGTGGTTTGGGAAGGAGGTGGGGGAGGTTCAGTAGCAGGCTGGTGAAGGAGGCCTTGGAGAGAGTTCAGAGTGAGGTCTCACTTCATTCAACCAGAGGCAATGATTTTTGTTGGCTGGAGCTCGGGGGCTTTATTAATAGCCACTTCAACATCCTTTTTGATCTAGCAAACATTTCTTAAGTAAATAAATGTGGAAACAGTTTGACTTGACGCAGAATCCTAAACTGGAAGTTTGGCTGTGTATAGGGGGAAAAAATGCACCGGGAAATCTTAGGTCAAGGATGCTGGGGGCGGGACCGGAAACAAACATGGCGCTGCATGTAACATGTAAACGGTTTGCCTTACAAGCCTGAGTTCAATCTTTGGAAGCCCTGCAATGGGAGGAGAAAACTGATCAGCACAAAGTTGTCCTCAGACCTCCACAGGAATGCCATGTATACACACACACACACACACACACACACACACACACACACACACACACACAAAAGAATGATGAGGCCAAGACTTGGTATCATCTCTATTGTGTGGGGCTCAGAAAGGTGTCTGGGAGTAACATCAATATTTTGTCCTCTGGGGAGGACACCACCCCCACGGTGTCTGCTTCATAAAGAAGAGAATACAGAATAAGCGACTAGGCCGTGCGGACCCCAAATACACTGACTTGAAACAAGAGAAAAGTTCAAGCTCCCTCTCACAGGACAGTCCAGAAGGGTGTGGTGCAAGACTGGAAGGGAGAACTTCAACAAGCCTCCACAGCCAGCAGCCTGCCTGGCTGAAAAGGGGCCTGTGGCAGCCACAGGAAGTGAGAGTCATGGAGACGGAGAGACTCACTCAGCTCCAAAACGGGCTGTCTTACTTTTGCCCCCTCCCCATTGGCTGAATCCAAGTCACTCGGTTAAGCTGGCACCAAAGGAGGCTAGGAAATGTGGTCTTGAGGTTTAAGACCTTGAAGTGTGGAAGACAGCTGGTAGACTCTATCTAGTACCAGGCAGTGTGACAGTCATGGGCTGGGGAGATGGCCCAGGGCTTGCTGTGACGTCGTGAGAACCTGAAGTCAATCTGCTTCGCTCATGTAGAATAGCCGGGCATGCTGCATGCTTAGCATCCCAGTGCGGGGGGGGGGGGGGGAGGCAGAGGCAGGAGCCATTCACTATGGCTTGGGGATTTAGTGCTCTGCTTGGCCAGGCCTTTTGAGCCATGACTAACTTGGAGTTAGAGAGCAAGGGTGTCTCTAGGTTCCACAGTCTGGAGGCTGGGGTCAGATTCATGTCCCCCAACAGGCAGCTTCCTCCCTGCTGGGATGGCGGCTGCTTGCTCTGGATCTGGCGCGGCGCTGCAGTATCTCCCCTAGTTACTTTTCTCCTGGCTGTGGCACGCCACCTGGTAAAAGAGATTTAAAGAAGGAAGGGCTTGTTTCGTCTCACCGTGGGAGGGCACAGTCCATCGTGGGGGGTGGGGAAGACGTGGGGGTGGGAGGGTGGGGCTGCTGGTCACGTGGCACTTGGAATCAGGAAGGAAGAAGACCCGGATGCTGGCGCTTGGCTTGCTTCCTGCTTTCTATTTGTCCAGGCACCCCAGCCTGGGGAATGGTGCTAGCCACTTTTTGTTGTTGTTGTTGTTGTTGTTTTGTTTTTTGGAGACAGGGTTTCTCTGTGTAGCCCTGACTGTCCTGGAACTCACTCTGTAGACCAGACTGGCCTTGAACTCAGAAATCCACTTGCCTCTGCCTCCCAAGTGCTGGGATTAAAGGCGTGCGCCACTACTACCCGGCCTGTGCCAGCTACTTTTAAAGTGAGCCTTCTCATCTCCATTCACCTCCTAACCTCAATAATCCCTCCTGCTGCCATGGACAAAGGCTCCTTTACCAGGGGATCCTAGGACCTGCAAATAGACACCTGTCCTCTCTGTATCTCTGTCTGTTTGGGAATTAGCTGCACAGAACAGGCTGGCCTTGAGCTCTCACAATATTTATTAAAAATTTTAAGCATTTATTTTCAGTTTTAAAAATTTGGTGTGTGTGTGTGTGTGTGCACATGCATGCTTATGTGAGCAGACATGTGTGTGCTCTTGTACATATGCATAACTCAGAGGTCAGTTTGGGGCATCATTCCTCAGGAGTGATCCACCATGTTTTTTGAGGCAGGGTCTCTCACTGGGACCTAGAGTTTGCCTATTTGGCCACTCTGGCTGGCCATTGAGTCCCTATCTCCATTTCCTCCTCCCCGGGATTTGAAGACCATACCATTGTGCCCAGTTTTATAAACTGTGAGGTCTGGGGATTGAACTCGGGTCCTTGAGGAATACAAATTGGACTGACAGAGCCATCTTTCCAACCCGGACAGCATGGAATGTTTGGACACCAGGGAAGGGGAAGAATTTCCCAGATGGCAGAACTGACTGTGGGAGTTTGGAGGAAAAAGCTGTACTAGCCCAAGGAAGACTCAAAACCACGGCACTGCAGGCATCTACCATTGCTCCACAAGAAAGGATGGCAAAAGATGTAGTTTCCTAAGTGTGTATCACTATGGAATCCTTTTGATTAAGTGGTAGACAAGGAGACCCTTCGCCAGGCAGTGGTAGCACATGCCTTTAATCCCAGCACTTGGGAATCAGAGGTAGGTAGATCTCTTGAGTTTGAGGCCAGACTGTTTTATAGAACCAGTTTTAGGACAGCCAGGGCTACACAGAGAAACTTTGTCTCAAAAAAACAAAAGATGCTCCCCCCCCCCAAGCAAAACAAAAGAGGCCCCTCAGCTAGCTTCAAGGGTAGGAGTGGAGGGTCAGATGAGAACCTCTCACACACACCACTGCAGGCAGTATCAAGACTGAGTATAGCGACTTAAATAGGGCAGGACGCCGTTGGACACAAGCAGCAAGTGTGCACTTCGGATGGGCTTAGGCAAAAAGAGGGATTTGTTGATCCATGAAGCTCATTTCAGGCATGGCTGGATCCAGGTGCTTGAACCATGCCCTCAGGCTGGCCTTGTTCTCCAAGCTGGTCCTCTTTCCTGATGCTTTCGCTCAAGTTTCAAGGGAAGCCCCAAGGTGTCCACCATTAGTGGCTCAGCTTGGGCCAGGTGCTCACGCCAGAGCCAATTCCTGCTGCCTGAGGGGATTTGGTGTTCTGATTGGTCAGCTCTGCAGGCCGCTCTGGACAATCTGTGGCCTTAAAGGGCCAGACAGGGTGCCAGAATAACTTTGTGAGCTCACTCTGTGCACCACAGTGGGTGTGGCCGTGGTGGAGAGCAGCAGCCAGGAAAGGGTACCAGTCAGGTTCGTGGCTGATCTGAGATCTACCAAAGTGGGTTCTCTCCGGTGGCTGTGCGACACTTCCTGCTCCCTGACTTTCTATACTCGTGCAATTGCTAGCCCCACCCCACCCCATTCACCCTGAAACGTTCCCAGCCTAGTAACCTCCACTACCACCACCATGTCCTACCAGGCTGTAGGCACAGGGCACTCAAGGACTCTGTCGCCGCTGCTCTCCATCCCAAGGCTCCTCCCCTTCTCTACAGAGGAGCCTGTGAGCTCTCTTAAAGCCCTAGGCCAAGGGCCTGGAGTGATGGCTCAGCTTCTAAGAGAAGAGGACCCAGTGCAGAGGACCCAGGTTCAGTTCCCAGCACCTACATGTCACCTCACAACCAGCTGTAATTACTGTTCCAGGAGATCCAACATTTCCAGTAGACACTGCACACACACACACACACACACACACACACACACACACACACACACAGGCAAAACATCCACACATAGAATAAATATAAGCCCAGCAGTGGTGGCACACTCCTTTAATCCCAGCACTTGGGAGGCAGAGGCAGGCGGATTTCTGATTCCAGACCAGCCTGGTCTACAGAGTGAGTTCCAGGACAGCCAGGGCTACACAGAAAAACTCTGTCTCTAAAAACAAAAATAACAAAAACAAAACTACACACACACACACACACACACACACACACACACACACACATATATATCCAATAAAACCTTAGGTCAGTTCCCTGGGGGTTTTCAGCGGGCACTGAGGGGGTAGAGTATGATGTAGCATGAGATCCTGGCTCTGTGTCCAGCTCTGAAACAGCCATAGGCTCTCCGCTATTCTCAAGATGAGACCCAAGCTGTGGACCCTTTCTCATCTCCCCTGTCCCCTCTTCCTATACACTCTGCACGTGGGCTTCTCCTTCCAGCCTTCAGACAACATCCCTGACTCATCCCTGATGACAACCCTTTATATGTGCCGCTGCATCTGTCCCAGCTTCTCATCTCTCTTCTGCTGGCTCATTCCCTGCTTTCGGTTGGATGTCTCCTGGTCTTTCTTTTTGAGGTAAAGGTCTTGTGAAGCCCAGGTTTGCCTCAACCTCTTGTAGGTAAGCATGACATTGAACTTCTAACCCTTCCACCTCCTCCTTCAGAGTCCTGGGATGACAGGTACTACCATGCCACTTTATGTGGAGCTGGAAATCCAAGACGCACTCTATGAACCGAGACACACCCCCAGCTCCTTTCTGGCCATTTGCATCTTCTACTGACCCCCATAGCATCCCTCTCTGGGGAAGAGGAGATAAGGAAACAGGTTCCGAGAAGGAGGGGACTTAGCCAAGGCCACATGGCCAGTGACTGGTAGAATTGAGTTAAATTTAGTTAGATGCTTACTGTGCCTTTGCTTCCAAGGACCAGACCAGAACATTTGAAAAGGGAAGAGTTGGAGAGGGAGAACCTGGGGGGGGGGCGCTCTGGACCTGTATGTCGGGGGATGATGGTGGAGCACAGATTTGAAGGCCAAGTGTCTATATGTGGGCATGATGCCAGGTCTTTATCCAGTGAGTGAGCCAATGGCTGAAAGTCCATATCTGTGGGCAAATACGGATCTCAGGGGCAGGGCAGGTGCCTCTGTGTCAGTAGGTGTATGCTGTACTGGCTGGCTTTGTGTGTCAACCTGACACAGCTGGAGTTATCACAGAGAAAGGAGCCTTCCTTGAGGAAATGCCTCCATGAGAATCAGTTAGTTGTAAGGCATGTTCTCAATTAGTGATCAGTGGGGGAAAGGCCCAGCCCATTGTGGGTGGGGTCATCCCTGCACTTGTGGTCCTGAGTTCTATAAACAAGCAGGCTGAGCAAGCCATGGGGAGCAAGCCAGTAAGCAGCACCCCTCCATGGCCTCTGCATCAGCTCCTGCCTCCAGGTTCCTGCCCTATGTGAGTTCCTGTCCTGACTTCCTTTGGTGATGAACAGCAATGTGGAAGTGTAAGCTGAATAAAAACCCTTTCCTCCCCAACTTGCTTCTTGGTTATGATGTCTTGTGCAGAAATACAAACCCTGACTAAGACAGTGTTCTGCTTGTGTGTCTGTGTGTGTCAGGTGATTATGCGTTCAGAGCTGGACTTGTGTGCACCCCGTGTGCAGGGTTAGTGAGACCTATCCAAGGCTTTGCTCTGTCACTATATGTCCAGGGTGAATTAGTCTCTTGCCTAGTTTCTACGTGAAAGTTTGGGAGTTGGAGGACCCCCCCTCCCAATCTCAAGCCGGATTGCTCAAAAGTATAGCCCAAGGCAACTTCAACAACTTCTTCTTCTTCTTCTTCTTCTTCTTCTTCTTCTTCTTCTTCTTCTTCTTCTTCTTCTTCTTCTTCTTCTTCTTCTTCTTCTTCTNTTCTTCTTCTTCTTCTTCTTCTTCTTCTTCTTCTTCTTCTTCTTCTTCTTCTTCTTCTTCTTCTTCTTCTTCTTCTTCTTCTTCTTCTTCTTCTTCGCACTAGGGATTGGTTATGAGAGATGCCTGAGAGGGAGGGAAGAAAGCTGGACAGCGTTGGAGGAAGTGTAGAGTCAGCTGGTTTCTAACCTCAACCTGACCCTGTGAAGAGCCTGGAGCCTGAATGACTTCACAGAGCCTTTAGCCAGGAGAGGAGGCCAGCCCTTGTCTGCCTGTTCCTGGCTGTGTTCCCTGGGTCTCTCAGCTGAAAGAACAGGAATCCCCCAGGCCTTGCTCAAGACAGCAGCTTGGGTCTCACAACACTCCAGGAAGGGCGCCAGTGGCCAGTGTCACTGTTGGCAGCTGGGGAGTGTGTGTGTGTGTGGGGGGGGGGGGCTGGGCGCACTAAATGCCTTTCTGGCTCCCTCCCTCTCCTGTGTGCTTGTTAGAGGCAAAGGCTTTGGAGCTCAGAGCTGATGTAGGCTTACTTCCTGCATTTTAACAAGACCCCAGACCTGGGGATTTAGTATCTGATATGCTCTGTAAAAGGGACCCTCCAGAGTGTTATGGCAAGCGAGGGGCCTGCAGCAACAGAACAGTATCCAGCCCCCAGTGGCTGCTGCGTTATTTCTGCTGAGGGGTTGCGTCTCCTTATTCATGTCTTCTGGGGGTGCTGGGACCTGCTAGGCAAGTAGTCTACTGTTGAATACAGTCCCAGCATTCAGAAACTTAGTGTGCAAGTAAACACCCAGGAGGCCTGGTTACATAAGCATCAGGATCTAACAAAGCCTGCAGGTGGGTCTCTTGCTCAAAGTCCCAACACTTCTTCTATCTGCGGGAACCTGTGAGCCTCTACAGTTTATATGCTGTGAAGCTGTCTAGACACAGGTACGGATGAAGATGAACTACTTTCTAATTAATTCATCCCCCCGCCCCTCACGCCAAGAAAAGGTTTCATGTAGCCCAGGCTGGCCTTGAACATTCTATGTAGCTCAGGCTGGCTTTGAACCCCTGAGTCTCCTGCCTCTACCTCCCAAATGCTGGGACAGTCATACTCACACCAGACTTTAAGAAATGGGCTGTTTGAGCTGGGCGTGGTGGTGTACGCCTTTAATCCCAGCACTTGGGAGGCAGAGGCAGGTGGATTTCTGGGTTCGAGGCCAGTCTGGTCTACAGAGTGAGATCCAGGACAGCCGAGGGCTACACAGAGAAACCCTGTCTCGAAAAACGGGGGGGGGGGGAAAGAAAAGAAAAAGAAAAAGAAAAAGAAAAAGAAAAAGAAAAAGAAAAAGAAAAAAAGAAATGGGCTGGCAGCCTCGAGGACCAAAGGACCACCTCCTCCTCTCGTTTCTTTTACAGCAGAGCAAAGCTGCCAGAGCTGGGGAGGATGGGAGTGTCCCATCTCATGGGGGACCAATGTGCTTCTCCGTGCTGCCTCAGAGCACTCACAGCTGAGATGTTCTCTGGCATCTGCACACCCAGAGGAGCTTTCGCGCCTGTTCCCCACTAGCTGCGGTATCCACTCCCAGGACGCTAACTGCGCTGGAGAAGGGGTGTGAGATTTAATTTGCACTAATTATCCCGAAGTGAGAGGAGTGGGAAATGAGCTGGCTCGGCACAAATCGGCCTCTGCCAGCAGCTCTCCGTCCCCAGGTTGCAGTTTATTTATGTGCAGGGGGTGGGAGTGGGGTGGAGATGCTGTCGCCACGGCAACCACAGCTGCTGGGATTTTTGGGGGGTTGGGGGTTGGGTGAAAGGATGGCTGGGACCGACCGAGCTGGGCAGGTGTGTGTGTCTGTGTGACCGTCAGGGGCAGGGGTGTGTGTCATCTTTCTCTGATGGGGCAGAAAAGGTAGAGTGGTAGAGGAAGGTAGGCTTTCGTCCCGGTTCCTTTTTGGGTGGAAGTTTTTTTTTTTTTTTTTTTTTTTTTTTTTGCTTAGAGCACGCGCTAGCGCCATCTCAAGAGATGAACCGCCCTGCTTGGAGGTGGAGATTATTTTCCCTGACTCACCAGTGCAGGAGCAGGGTTGTCCCTCTGAGGCCCTCAGAGACACAAGACCCAGAACATTGCTAGCACAGGGGTCGTGGACGGGGAAAAGGACCTTGGAGTTGGGCGGCTATACCTTGCGGCTCCTGGCCCCAGGCTTCCCACCACTTGCCCAGCTCTGCTTCTCTCTCAGTGGGTGCCTCTTCTTCCCTCTCCCCTTCCCCTATACTCCCCTTCCCCATAGACTCTTTCCTGCTCCCGCTAGAGGGCGCCCAGGCACCACACTCACTAAGATGCTCCTGACCCACTGGGGTACCTGGGGGTCTTGGGTGGGGAAGTGCCTCCTCCCAGGTTTTGGCTGTTCTGGCCTGCTTTAAGCCTGGGGTTGAGACTGGCCTACCTGTGAGGTTGGTGCTCCTCTTAGATCAGCCGGTCTCCGTGGAGCGCTGCTATGCTAGGGGAGGGGCTTAGGGAGGGTGGCTTGTCTTGGGACCAGACAGAACCCCACTTCCATCCCAGCCCTCACCCTTTCTTGGGGTGTGACCTCCGAACAGTTACATCATCTTTCCAAGCTACACTGTCCTTTTCTGCAAAATGGTGGAACCTCTCCGGTACCTCCCCCTCCCACCACTCCAAAATCACACAACCCTTGGGACCAAGCCCTGGATACATGGTGGAGCTCAGGTCTGCAGGCGTGGCAACAAGTGGCTTTACAAGATGGTTCGTACAGCCGGGCTCTGCCTACTGCATTTCTGTGATGGCAACACACAGCCTTTGAAGGAAAATGGGAACTTTTCTTCATCCCAAGAAGTTTCAGCTCATCTAAGAAGTAAAGCAGTCCCTAGGGAGTAGCGCTTAGGGCCATTATGTCACCAGGGCCAGAGTATGGATAGAGGGAGGGACCAGGTGAGCCAGGAGGGAGGCTGGGACAACATTCAGAGCTGTTACCCTGGGGTCCATCACTACCGTCAAGGCCGAATCCTTGGCTGACCAATGTGTAAAACAGACCGGAGCTCCTCTGCAAAGGGATGTTCACACTGGTGCTGTCCCAAGCCCTTTCTAGGCAGGGCCTTTGAAACAGGATCTAGTTATCTAGCTCAGACTGGCCATACACACCCAGTCCCGCTGTCTGTGTCTAAACTGTCCGGCTCATATTTGTTGTCTGTCATGCAGGAGCCCTAGACTCGGCATGTGCGTGGGCATGTTCTTGTGTGTGTTTGCACGCATGTGTGTGTGTGTGTGTGTGTGTGTGTGAGAGAGAGAGAGAGAGAGAGAGAGAGAGAGAGAGAGAGAGAGAGAGAGAGAGAGAGAATATGAAGGGGTCAGGGAACTAGAGCTGGAGGCTATGTCTACACAGACGATAAACCAGTCAGGACACACCCTCTATGCCCCCCTCCTTCTCACTTATCTCTACCGGTACCAACCTTGTCAGCTGCCCACAGCTCTTACTCCTGTGTGTATCCCCTGTCCCCTGTGTGAATGTGTCTCCTGTTGACCAGAGAAGGAAGGCTCCATTTTCTCCAGAGCCTTCCTTGGGGACAGCAGTTAGTGAGGTGGGGGACAGTGGCTGGTGGGGGACAGTGGCTGTGGCTGGGGGTGGGGACAGTGGCATGTTGTTTTCCTAGTGACACCTCCCCTTTGGGAGTTGGCACTTGGTGAGGCAGGTTCTGGCTGTAGTCTCTGGAACCTCCCCCCCCTCCCCGTTTGTCTCTCGGTGTAAACGCCTCTGTTTTTATGACTGCGCTAGAGGGAGGAAGGGCACCTGGGACCTCCGTGTGTCTCTGCTTGGTTTGCTCCTCCATCGTGCTAGCAAAGGCTAGGCAGAAGGGTGTCTGCTTCTCAGCCATGCTCCTCAGGACTCCTCCACCTCTGCAGCAGCAAGCAGAGGGAGGGGCAGCCGCCGGAAGCTAGAGGGACCGGAAGAGGGGTGTCAGGGTCCACTGACCCTGGAGGAGTTCCTCTGAAACTGAGACGGGGTGGAAGAGGAAGTGAACCATGCGTGTCTGACCTTTCCTTGTGGTGACAAGCTCCTGAGAGAATAATAGCACAGAGGGAAGACTAGTTTGTATGGGTTCATGGTTTCACACCAACATGGCAGGGAGAATCAGAGCCCCTCACGTGATGGCGGTGGCCAGGGAAACAGAAAGAACGGGAGTGGATCTGGGGGAGAGGGGAGGTGTGAGGGGAAACTGGGGTCCCGAGGTATAAGAGAAAAATAAATCAAAAAATAAGTAAAAGAATGACTGTTCAAGCTGGCTCCCCAACCCTGTTCTCTCTCTCTCTCCCTCTCCCTCTCCCCTCTCCTCTCTCTCCCTCTGTCTCTGTCTCTCTCTCTCTGTCTCTCTCTCTCTCTCTCTCTCTCTGTGTGTGCACACACGCGCGCACGCGTTCATGCACATGAGTACAGGTAGAGGTCAGAGGTCAATCTCAGGTATTATTCTTTAGCTGTTGCCCTCTTTAATTTCTTGAGACAAGGTCTCTCATCTCTCATTGGCCAGGGACTCACCTCATAGGATAACAAGGCTGGCCAGAGGAGCCCCAGGGGTCTGCCTGTGTCTGCCTCTCTAGTGCTGGAATTAGAAGTGTAGGCAGTCACCTCTCCCATCCTCCCCTTTAGTGGGAGCCTGGGAATCGAACTCAGGTCTTTATTCTAACACGGCAAGTCCCCTCCCGGCTGAGCTACGCTCCCAGCCGAGCTATGCTCTCGGCTTCCCATCTCCCCCTTTTTATTCTACCCGATGGGCCCTCAGCCTGTGAGGAGGTGCAGCGCACACTCAGAGCCTTGCTACACCCTCTCTGGGAACACCCCCACAGTCTCGATGTGAGCCATGGCGCCTTACTAATCTTCGAGATGCTTTTCAGTTCAATCAAGGTGACAATCATGATTAAATCACCAGGCATCTCAGGCTCTTGTTCTCAGCATCGTGGTAGGTTTTTCCTGAATAAACATTTCTTTATTTGCTGAAGTCCTGGGGCCATTTCTGGAGACTTTAAGTGGTTGTTTTTAAGTAATTCTCAGCACTGTCCCTGGGGGACAGTTCTGTAGATCTTCCTGCATTTGTGAACTGGAGGGAGCGGGAGTGGGAAGCTGGCTGGCTGAGTTCACACTCGGGAAGGTGATGGTTTTGCTTCTTGTTTTCTTCCCCAGTCTTTTCCTGTTCTTTGAGTTCTCCCAATATTGCTATATCCCCCCCCCCTTGTTCTCCATGTAAGATTTTATTTCCCTGGAGTTGCTGGCTACCTTTTAAGAAAAGTAGCTTGAGCATATTGATACTGAAAACAGTTCTTGCCCTGACACGTGACATCCTTCCCTGCTGGCCCAGGGATCCTCATCACTGGGGTCTCCTGAGGGTGGCCGGATGACAGCAGAGGAGCCACAGTCCCCAGTTTGCTCACAAGACTGGGGCTGCCACAGGAGTCCAAGGCTGCTGGGGTGCTGTGTATGACTATTGAGGAGCAGGGGTGTGTTGATCTGAGGGCCTGGCTTGATGGTTTGTCCTGGTGTGGCGTGTGTGTGTGTGTGTGTGTGTGTGTGTGTGTGTGTGTGTGCGCGCGCGCGCGTGCGCGCGCATGTGGGGGCTGGAGGTCAACTTCAGATAGTGTCCTCCATTACTCTTCACTTGGGTTCTTGTGACAGGCTCTC
Organism: Mus pahari; assembly: GCF_900095145.1. Classification (NCBI taxonomy): domain Eukaryota; kingdom Metazoa; phylum Chordata; class Mammalia; order Rodentia; family Muridae; genus Mus; species Mus pahari. The sequence continues at coordinate 89,452,757 of NC_034595.1, forward strand.
TGGCTTTTACCCAATCTCACTGCTGACCCGGGGAGTCGGTGAGCCCCAGGGATGGATGTCTCCCTGCCTCCCAGCTGTGGGGTTACAGGTGTGCGACAGCATGATTGCCTTTCGTTTTTGCCTTAGATTCGAGTCCTGGAGACACACTCAGGTAGTCATGTTTGGGCCGTGAACATTTTGCTGACTCGGACATCTTCCTAGTTGCATGGTATGTTGACTTTAGGTGCCAGTCTGCGTTGGCAGGTCGTCAACTCTGGTTCATCTTGGAGTCTCTAAACCTTCAGGGAGGGTAGCCTACAATTCTTTCCTTGAAACCCTGAAAGTTGGGGCTGTTGCTCCTGGGGTACAAGCTGTTACCTGATAGTGTGTCATCATGAATTGTGCAATGCCTAGTTTGTTTGTATGTTTGTTTGTTGTTTGTTATTTATTCGATGCATGCTTTGCCTGCACAGATGTGTGTATGTATGTGCTCTGTGTGCCCATGGAAGCTAAATGAAGAGACTGGCTTCTCTAGAACTATAGCTAGAGACAGCTGTGAGATGCCATATGGATACCAGGAGCCACGCCCATGTCCTCTTGGAGAGCATCGAGTGCTCTTAGCCATGACCCATGATGCTCTGCTTTAACTGTCAACTTAACACCTGGAAGGGAGTCCCAGTGACAGGTTGTTAAATCAGCTGGCTGGTGTGTGTGTGTGTGTGTGTGTGTGTGTGTGTGTGTAGGAAGGGGCGCTATGCGCGTTTGCTCTGGTGGGGGTGGGAGTGGTGGGGTGGGGAATTGCCTTGTTTGCCTTAATTGATGTGGGAAGATCTAGCCCTCCATGAGGGCTGACACCACTCACTGGGTTCAGGCCTTGACCAGTATGGGAGTGGAGAGAGCTAGTTGCTTACGAAGCTGGCATCCATTTCTCTCTGCTCTTGACTGTAGATTGTGATATAAACAGCTGCTTCCATCTCCCGCCTCCGTGGCTTCCGTAGAAGGATTCACTGTAAGCTAGAAATCGAAGATAAAATAAATTTTTTCTACCCAAAGTTGCCAAAATACCCAAAATCAGTTTTTTTTAAACAGCAACACGCAGTAGTCATCTATCTCTTAGTGAGCATGTATATCAATATTGGGGTTGTTATTATTCCTATTTTGAGGTGGAAACAAACAAACAAACAAACAAACCAGGCTCAGGGGCCAGTCATGACAGCGTAGCTGGAGGGCACACCTGAGATCAAACCCTTCCGTCACATCCGTGGGCAGCTCTGGTGTCGTGCTTCATTGATCATTCTGAGTAAACGTTTGTTGAGTGACGAACAGTCATGACGCATGGTTTGTTGAGTGATTAGCAGGGATGACTGGCAGAGAGGTAGGCAGCCGTGCCAACAGTAAAGAGTTTAAACAAACTGATTCTGTTGGTTGAGCCTCCATCAGGGGCGGGGGTGGGGAGAAGTGTGACTGGGCCAATGTAGTTAGTGTTTGGAATCAGATCTGAAGGTCAACCAGGTAGTTGGATGTTCTGGTGGGAGCAAGAATGCTGAGGGCCTTTGGGCCTTTGGATGGAGGTTCTGCATGCCACAGCTTGCGTGAGGAGGTCAGAGACAACATTATAGGGTCCATTCATGTAGTCACCCTCCACTTTCACATAGATTCTGAACACTGAACTCACGTCAAAAGACTTATACATCAAGCACCTCACGGGTTGTGCCATCTTGGCACACTGGCAGCCTCCTTTTGGATGCTGGGTGCTGGTCTTAAGGCAGAGCTCTCTCTGGCATATTTGGGCTCTTCTCCTGCAGAAGCACCCTTTGCAGAGATGCAAGGCTTTGATTGTGTCCCCTGGAGAAGCATGCTTTGAGGGGATGCATGGCTTTGATCGTGTCCCCTGGAGAAGCATCCTTTGCAGGCATGCATGGCTTTGATCGTGTCCCCTGGAGAAGCACCCTTTGCAGGGATGCATGACTTTGATCGTGTCCCCCGGAGAAGCACTCTTTGCAGGGATGCATGACTTTGATCCTGTCCCCTGGAGAAGCATCCTTTGCAAGGATGCATGGCTTTGATTGTGTCCCCCGGAGAAGCATCCTTTGCAGGCATGCATGGCTNTGATTGTGTCCCCTGGAGAAGCATCCTTTGCAGGCATGCATGGCTTTGATTCTTACACACTCCCCTTCTGCCTGCTCCCTGGTTGGACTTTGCCTCTCCACACTGTCCTGTAGATGGGCAGAGTGGCCTGATAATCTGCTCCATGTTTGTTGAAAGAACAATAGTAAGTAGTCTCTCTTGGCCCTTGGAGGGTGAAAGACCAGCTTGTGTCTTCACCCACCTAGCTTCCTCATGCTAACACTAACACGTCTTCTACGGCTGTGGCACACTGATTGAGATGAAGAAGCCTGCCCGCACGGGTACAATGCTGTGAACTCAGTTCTGGAAGGGTTTAGATGTACCAGCTCTGCTCCGATGCTCTTTTGTTGTCTGGTATCTGATCCCAAGTCTCCTGTTGCATGGAGTCATGACATCTCCTTGGTATCTCCTGGTCCCCGACAGTATCAGTTTTTCCTGTTTTTTTTTTTTTTTTTTTTTTTTTTTTTTT